>NW_005841983.1:1150552-1209896 GCF_000455745.1 Alligator sinensis
GCACCTGGTAAGTTGGGGCTTTTTTTTTCAAAGTGCCGGGAGTTGGGGTGGGCAGGGCAGTCATTGCCCAGCTGGGAGAGTGGGCAGGGGATGGGCCTGCATGATTTGGAGATTTAGCAGCAGTCAAGTCTCCAAATCAGATTCAGCCAAATTGATTTGGGGCAGCAATTTGAATCGCCCAATCAAATCACTGTCCCCCGAATTGGCCAAATCCAAATCCAAAGCGAACACTAGCTGCTTCACACAAGCCTACTGGGCATCTGGAAGCTGCATCTGTATTTCTGAGTAGCACAAGGGCAGTCAGAAGCTGCCTAGCTCTGGCTAAATTCCCTGCCACCTGGAAACTGCACCCACACTGCAGCCAGGAAGCAGGGGGAGGGGAGAAGAGGTGGGATGTGGACACAACTTCCACATGCCCAGCCTTAGTGCGTTTCCTTCTGCTCTGCTCCAGTATGGGCATGAACCGAGGGAGCCTTCCATCTCCACGAGCCAGAACCACTGGCTCTGCAAACTGGATCCAGTTAATAAGGTATACTTTTTTTATTAACAGTTTTTCAGGGGCTTCAGCAGGGTGGAACAGGCTCATGTTCAGGCACCTAAGACCACTTACGGGCCTAACCAGCGGAACAGAATGTGCCCCTTACTCTATGTATTTTAGGCATCTTTTCTAAGATAGCTAGCTGATGCTGTGATAGCTAAGGGTCTGACCCTCCTAACACACATGCTTAACTTTACACATGCATCTGTGCTTCTTAGCAGTAAACAGTTGCATGTTCAGAACCATTGTACTCTCACACAGCATCATGACTTTGTTCACGTTGGAGAACTGAGCTAATGTTAGGCTTGCCAACTCTGTTTGAATCTATTCTGGGAGGTTTCATCAGATGATGTAATGACATTAATGACTAATCTACTGTTCTGTACTCAGGAAGCCAAATGTGCATTACTATTACATTTAAAAATCCTACTGGACTACTGTATAAATTGGATTCAACATTCAATATTTATTGTAATGAATGCCCTATCATTTATCTCCCAGGTGACTCTCAGCAGTCTCCTGGAGATTATATCTAATTCCTGGAGACTCCAGACAATCCTGGAGGGTTAGTAACCCTAGCTAATATAGTGTCTTCTACCACAGAACCATTCATTTGGGCTGTGTAGCTCAAGCCTATTGGTTTACACATAGCACAACATAACTGAACCATAACCACTTTTCACTCTCAGTGGTAAGCCTCCAATTCAGAAAAGGCCTCAAGCCCATACTTAATTTAAAGCACAGGAGAAGTCCTGTTGATGTCAAGGTCTTGGATTGGACTGCAGTAATCACAGAGAACACTGTACGGATGTAGCTCCACATCCTTTGAGACAGGCACTGTGTATGGACAGGATCAAAGTATCCTGGCAGGTTAATTTCTTGAAGTACATCAAACACAGAGTCCAGAGTGCTTGATATTCTTGCCCTTCTCATTCTGTCTGTTTTGCCTTCTCAGTGGTGTTAAAAGCACATTTGTAAATAAAGGCTGGTCTTCTAATATGGATGGAATACTCCAGTGCTGTCCACCTGAGGGAAAAGTGCCTTAAGTGGCACAGGCAGCCTCTATGTGTGGCATGCAGCAGATTGTGGAGGGAACAAGCAACACTGCAGCAGAAAGCAGAGGAGGAAATCAGACAGGGAGCACAGAGTAGTGAGCAGAAAACAGAGCAGCAGATCGGGAAGGGGATCAGAGTGGTACTTGGGGAGGGTTTGGGGTTAATTTGTGGCATGCCTGCCCCACCACCTTAGAGTATCTCTCTGAAGGAAATCTTCTTTGGCTTTGTGATCTTTCTCCATGTCAGCAGTGAGTTCATCCAATTCTTCATGGTAATTAAATGTGAAATGCTATTTTTTTCCTTAAAAATAAACTAACACTTTTTTTCATGGGTGAAAGGCAGGAACTCCAGGAATGCGATATTGTTTATTGTTTACCACCTTTTTCCTGGTGCATTGAGACCTTTAAGAAACTGTAATTAGGAAAACTGTCACCAGCACTGTCAGAACTTTAATAACTAGGGGTTTGAATTTTAGTAACTGATTGTGAGTATGCATAGTGATATTTGGGCCCACAAAATATAGTGGGTTCGAAGACCTCTGGATGACAGGATTCTCTATCTCTGCGTTCCTGATACAAAACACCTGTCCTTTGTCTGTAATTGTCTCTAGCTGTGCAGCTCTGCCTCCCAGTGGCCACTTCTTAGGTGGAACAGAAAGCTAGGGATTGGAGCCCCAGCTCAGTATTTTGAGATGACTTAAAGAGGACCATTAGGGATTACCAGTGAGGATTTTCAAGGGCAGTAGAGCTCTATACACTATATATAAACTCTTTAGTTCCCATTTTGACTGGTGTACTGACTGTCTGCACGGGGTGAATTTTACCACATTATGGCACACCCAATAGGAATGTAGGTGACAAAAAACATAGATGGGCTCAAGTCTCATTAAAAGCTTAGGGAGATAAGATACTCAATGATCCTTAATCATCCAAAGAGAAAATGATTGATTCTTTCTTCCAAGAATTTCCATGATTAAAGATGTCTCTCATAGCTATTCAATGGACGGCCCTTCTAAAGGATCAGAGAGGCATGTTAGGCATACATTGAAGTGGGGGCAATTCATCATAGAAATGTTACATTATTTGCAATGGGATACTTGACTTTTCTAAAGAAAAGTCTCCCACCAGCTGATAAGTCATCAGTCAAAGGAAGTAGATTCAGTTTTATAATTATTAGTGGCTCAGTTATGAATTAAAGCATAGTGGTTGTACAGCCAGGGATTTCTGGCAGGGCATGTCACTTGGGATGCACAATCCTTCCCAGAGCCCTCAGGTGTTCAGGCATGGGTGGGCAGTGCAGCCTGCTCCCCTCTCAGCATCCCTTGCAGAAGAAGGCACAGGTTTGCCTCTATATTCACCTTTTCAGAGTGGCTTATGCTCTGGCAAGTGCTAGAAGGGAGCAGCCACTATGCTCCCCGCATGCACTGAATGTGATTATTTTGGGGCTTTGTGGAAGTGGAGTACTGGAGAGTAAGGGTATTTATACGTTTCCCTCCTGTACCACTATATATTGCCACTAGTGCCTAATACAATCCAGCTCTAGTATTCCAGTACTTACTGGGCAGTCTGTAAAATTTAGCTGTTTTTTTCTAAACACCCAGGACTTTGAACAGTTGGGAATTTTTATGAATGTGTGTTGGATATAAACAGGTGGAAAAAACTTGAGAGCTGCCAAGTTAAATGGGCATTATTTGGATGGCTGAGAGAAACAGAAACAGGCACTCATTCACAACCCCACAGCATAAACAGAAGCATATCATTAGCTTCTATGAACTCTCAGGGAGGCCTCCACTTTGACTGTGAAGAGAGGAGGGAAGAGTGGGAAATAGTTCCTCTCCTGGGATAATTAATTTTAAAAGTTCACCTAGGTCTGGGCTTTAAAAGGCAATCCTGCTATGGCAGCTACTGGGATGAATCCATCTCTGGTAGAACTTGTTCTGAGTTACTTTGCCCCAACATGGTTCCACTTGTTTGTGGCTCTCTCAGAACAAGCATAGTTCTCAGGTATTTGAACCGAGGTGCAAAAATAAAAATTATGAGGGATTCCAAAGAATGGCCAAGACATTTCACTTTTCAAGTTGCATTTTCATGACTTCTGGGTATTTTATTGTAGCCACTCAGTGACTTTTCCCTAAAAATGCCAGGCTAGATCAGCAGCCCTGCTTATATAATGTTTTCTCAACTTAAATAGGGCAAAGGACTGAAAGCAGGAATAGCTTAATAGGAACACATTTGACTTATGCAGTGACAGTGATTTATCTGCTAACTGAAAAGTCTTTAAAAAAACTTCTCCTGAAACAAAAGAAACTTTCCTTATTTTTTTATAATTCCATGTACAGTCTTGCCCATTAAAAGTCACTGACAATAATACATAAATAATGATGTTTTGTCATCTGTTCTAAAGTCTGTTGAAGTCAACAGGAATCTTCCCATAATCTTCAAGAAGCTTTAGATCAGGCTTTTACCATCTTTATTAAAATTGTATTTATTATTGTCTTCAATTTAACATGGTTGCCAGTAACTTTTAGACGAAGAACACCGTATATAACATTTTTAGCGGAGGAAGGTTTGTATTTTGGTTTAAGATCTTACAGGGAACAGATAAATCATGGTATAGGTAAATGTTCTGGTTTTGCTATGTTAAGTCTCTGCTACTCTCAATAATATAATATAATATAATATAATATAATATAATATAATATAATATAATGCTTTGTACACACTTATATGAACAATATATACATTGTACCTTTTAAATATTGTTACCCTTGATACCTCCATTAGGATGGAGCTTTGTTGACCAGTAATTGTATAGCTGGTTTGATGGTAGTTGGTAAAGCCATAAGAACTAGAGAGTAAGGTGCTTAATCAGGCAATGATTAAGTTAATCTCACTTCTTTTCAGAAAGCTGTTCAGAGTGCTAAGTAGACATTTCTGAAAGACGAAGGGAAAGATGCAGTTCAAGATAGAAAGCATCCTGTTCTCTCTCCTTTTCTGGTACAAAGGTATGCACTTTTCCTACTAAGAGGCACTTTCAGCTGTGTATGTTTATATTTTTATTTCACTCATACCTCTTTGTTCTCCCACAGGCTGTTGGGTACAGAATGAGCTCTTCTGTAAATTCTCCTGGAGACATAATTTGTGTAAAGGAAAAATTCTATAGCATTAGACATGCAATTTATATATATGAGAGATTATTTCTCATAGTGCTGTGAATTCTCAGTAACAACTCTGTTCACCAAACAATTGCACTTTAAAAAGTGCCATATAATATGTCAAAATATAAATGTGTACTGAAGATTGCAATGCAGCTGAGTCGGTGGGTACATAATAATATTCATCTGAAAAATGAGGTACAATAGAACATGAAGGGTTGGACTCTTGGTAATCAAAACTCTTGATTAATCAAAGGTTGGTCATGACCCCTGACAGCAGGACATTTCTGCTGAACAGAATTCTCATTTCTCTAAGATTTTTCAGATATTATTAAAAACTATTGGAAGGTCAGTCAGACTGGAAAGCTTTCAAAAGTACACTCTACTGAATAAAAAAAAAATAGCTGTCTTGAGAAAATTTGAAAAATATTTGTGAGTTTTGAATGTGTCCAATATTTCATGAAGCCAACAATAGTCTAATGTAAACTGGGAGAAGATAACAGTCACAGATACCCTTCACCCTTAATTAATCCAATGCTGCTGTAACTAGATGATTTTATAGATCATGGATGAACTTCTGACCCCATTGAAGTCAATGGCAATCCCCCTCCTCCCCATGCCCCCATTAACTTCAGTGGAGTAAAGGTTTCTAATCATATTAAGGATCATAGAGTATCAGAAGTCACAGATAGAAATGTCATATCAGACAATCCAGTACATTCTTCTGTGAATGCAGAATTATACTTCCTGCCATCTTTTTTGGCTTAACTTGAGGGTTTTTTTAAATTGCAACCTATTGCTATTAATTATTTTAGCCCATTAAAGCTCATGTTCAGTAAAGTTTTCGTACACTATCCATATTGTAATTTACTTCATTATTTCTAGTTGTGTCCCAGGGTATCAACCTAAATAATTTATCTCCCTTCAGCTAGTCATAGATTATTATCATGTCATGTGTCCCTTGGGGTCTAACTTAATACAGATGTACTGTTAGCCTCTGAACTTTCTGGGATTTCTGGGCTTGAGTCACACTTTATTTGACTGTAGCCACGTTCAAGTGTTACATTTCTCAAAGGAGAATCGCTATTCTCCTGGTAGAACATACAAGTATACAAGTGTTCATTCAATTTTTCCCAAGGGAAATATGACCCTCGGGAGAAAGTTCTAGGTGTCAACCTGACAATTTCCCTTGTAAAAGCAACTGTTTCACAAGAATGAACAACTGTACATTTCCTACAGTTGTTCTACTGTAATATGGTCTATGTTGCTCTGAATCCCAGCACTACTTGTCTTTTACCAATTGTCGCAGAGCACTGAGGTGCCCTGCTCCTAGAGGGCAGAAACTGCCAGAGGAAAAGCTCTGGCAGTGCATAGGGAGCCCTAGCAGGGAATAGGAGCCCACCTGTGGGTTGCCAGGGCAACTGGAGGGAGCAAATGACCCACACCTGCCAGCGGTCAGCTGCCTGTAGGAGGCAGAGGCTGGCTCTTATAAAGCCCAGGGCTGCGGTCAGGCAGTTCCCTGCCAACAGCCAAAGAGGCAGGAGCTCCTGGAGTAGGGATGCAAGAAGCAGTGGGAACCGCAGGTACTGCCTAAGCCAGATAACAGAAGGCAGCTCTAAGATGTCGGGGCAATGTGGATACAGCCAGGCAGCTTATAGTTATGTTGTAGCCTAGGGGCTTGTGTTTTGTTTTGGTTATTACACTGGTGGCTAGGGCGCAGTATCCTCATTGGGGACTCACAACGAAGTGTGAGGACCCCAGCGCCAGAGCGGGCTCAGTATCCTCATAAAGGGGCCTCGCAGCGGAGTGTGAGTACCCCGGCACCCAGGAGGGCGCAGCTTACAGGGTGCTTAGACCCTAGCCCCAGAGAGGGGGCATTTGAGAAGCCCCAGTGTGGGCATAGCAGGCCCTAGAGAGGGGCATTTTTTGAGAAGCCCTAGCGTGGGTGTGGTGAGCCCCAGAAAAGGGAGCGCCTAATTGAAGGAGCCCAAGTTGGGCACAGCAAGCCCCAGAAAGTGGGGCAACATTGGGAAGCCCAAGTGCGGGCATGACGAGCCCCAGAGAGGGGGCACTATTGAGAAGGCCCCGAGAGAGGGCGACAGTGCAGAGAAGGCCCGGAGTGGGCGAGGAGAGCCCCAGGAGGGGGCGGCAGTGTACGTAGAAAGAGAGAGATAGAGACAGACCAACGTCAATTCCATCTGCGAGGCTTTGGGCGTGGTATCAGGGGTGGTTAGAGCCACACATAGCCCATAAGGCTAGGGTGCCCCAAAGCACCCATTTGTAAGACAAGACCCATGAGGAGTCCAGGAAACCACGGGGTACGAGTCAACATAGAGACGTGTCTGAGAGGGCATAAGGCAGCCTCCCAACCAATCTAAACCATCAAAGACGTGGCGGGCGAGAAATAGAGGGAGCCCTTGGGCCAACTTGGCACAGAAAGAGGGCCTTAAGGAGATCACGGCCCTCCTACAGGACTCTGCCGTGACACCAATGCCTACATTTTTGGGAGGGTGCAAAAATTATCAGTAAGATAAGTTTTCACACACAACTTTTTGTACCTCTAGTTCCTTTCTAGCATCTGTTCCTTCAGTATATTCAAATTATTTTGTTTCAGGCATTTGTCTAATTCCTTTAGAATTCCATGCCTCCTTCCTTATTGTAGAAGCTGCTTCCACCATCAGTATCACAAGGTCAGTCTCATAAAATAGCAGTAGTGATCCCATGGTAATCAGCTTAACCGTTCTCTCCAGTTTGACATGTGGCTCAGAGAAGCATTCCCCCGCTTGTATTTTTTCGGTTGGTTGGTTCCTAAGTTTCCAAGAGTGCTGCAGAACAGTGGCATATGGTGCAGAAGACGAGCTCTTGTTACTAATACCTGAGCAGCTATTGCTTCCAAATCCACAACAAAAAACTATACACAGAGCTTTTAATGGACACAAATATATTTTAATGTGTTGAATGTGATATGCCTATACAGCAATCTTTTGTCAAGTTCTATATACACGTGAGAGAATGAACATAGCCCTAAATTAAAATATGCATGTTTATATCTTTTCCTATGGTATTTTTTTAACAAAAAACTCCCCACATTCAAATCACATAAAGATCTCCTTAAATTGCACCCATTCAGTCCCACTACAGTCATTACATCTAATGAAATTACTATGTTGATAATGTACCACAGATGTTCTTCAATACCAAGAAACAATGATGAAAATGTTAAGATTAGAGAGAGCCAACTTTTTCGAATGAAAACTTTTTTGTCAATAATAGTGTGGTTTTTTTTGTTGTTGTTGTTTTTGTTTTTTTTTTTTTTTTTTACACTTTGGAAAAAGTGGATCTGTTGACTTTTTCATTATTTGGTTTCTGCATATAATTTAACATACAAATATATTCTTCTAAGCAAAACCACTATTGAGAGCATGTGGTTATTCAAATACCTTAATTTACAAAAAAATGGTAGCCATTTCAATAACTGCTTGGATAACCTTTTTAAAATTAATTAAAACTTTTTGTATAAATATTTTTGTTAAAAAAACAAACAAGTTCCATTTTGAATTTTCTGACATAGGAACAGCCAACAAATTTGAAACCTTTCGTGGTTTTTTTCCCATTTTTGGTCAGAGGTAGTGACGAAACAATGGAGGTAAAATCCTGGCTCCACTGAAGTCATTAATTTTAATTCAGGTATCTATGTTTCCCAACCCATATTTTTGTCCTACTTACCCATTTTCCAAAAATAATTATCTAAATAATATTTAGAAAATTCTTCTCTACTTTAACTAGAAAGCATAGAGAATAGCCGGAGTAGGTATTGGGTGGGTCTGCAAAAGATGCTTTACTACACATTAGACTAATCTAGTGCACAGTAACCTGTCACCATTTATATGTGTGCACCAAATACTGCTCAGTAGATTAATTTACAAAGCTGTTTGCTAGTACCAACAGATATAGGTAGTAGAAAATGGCACTTTAAACTAATGCACAGAAGTGAATATGTAGGCAACTGACTGGGGACAAACTGCTCTCTAAAGTTAGTCCCGAGTCAGTGCACACACTCAGTGTTACTGCGCATTAAGGCATCTACACTTGTGTTATTGTGCAGTAACTAATTGGGTGTAAATTTGATACTTGGATAATGGAGGTATTAAATTTATGCTCAAATCAGCATAAGTCACCATATTGACTGCACAGTATGGATGTGCACATGTAGATGCGTGCCCATACTGTGCAGTAATTTTGGTTACTGTGCAGTAAGTGAACATGTGTAGATGCACCCACTGATATGCTATTCTATAATGCTTTCCTTCTGGGTGGGAAGCACCCAGATATTTAAAAAAAATAATTCTAAAAATAACTATATGAAAAGGCTTCTGTAAATATTTTTAAAATCACCCTTTCTCCTCCCTATATTTCTGCTAGGCAATCTCTTTCAAACATTTTTTGGAGAGGATTGAAAAAAATTTCTTTTCCTCAAGTAGGCCTTCCAAAATGCATTTTATAGTCACGTTAATTATTGGGAATATCACTTTAAACACTGGGAAATGTGCAGGCCGGGAGCGACCCGAGCCCTTTTTCGTGCTGCACGCGGGCTGTGGCCAGCAGCCCGGGCACGCCGGGTTGGAGAGGGAAGGCCGTCGAGCTGGAATTAGGCACAGACGCGTATCGGTAGTTTTAAAGATTGTTTACTTACACCGAGATGGCAGTGGTGTAGGCTGGAAAACTTGCTGCGGTTACAGACAGGAAAGAAGAGGCGGACAAGAGTTCTAAACTCGTGAACTCTAGCCCAATCCGGCTGAAGGCTCTGAACACGCAAGCCCATCGTGTCAACTGAAGAAAGTACTCGTCCGGAAGAGCTCTGAATAAACTCGCACGAAGTTTGCTAGGCTCCGTGGGTTCTTCTGCTCACCCAGTCACATGAAGTTTGCTAGGCTTCGTGGGTCCGGTTCTTTGCGCGCGGGAAGGGATACGTCTGGACTGCGCTCGGCGACAGGGAGAGGCTAGAGGGTGATGCGACACCCGTTGCCTGCTTTAAATGCACTGGGTCCGTAAGGCTCCGCAGCGCTTAGAGATCTTCACACAGCGTGAAGTCTCCTCCTCCCTTGTTCGTGGAGTCCTCCAACTTGGGCGGAAACCACTCAAGCCTTTTATACGGCTAGCAAGCCAATCACTAGCCGCCCCGTGTGAATAATTTAGAACTGGCCAATAATGGGACTCGAATTAGCATACAAATGGCGGGAACTCTTTGCAACGAGCATTTCTGTGCTGCAACAAAGAAATGTACCCTGCAAAGAAAGCTTCAAATTGGCAGGAAATTCTCCCTTGCACCGGAGTTTTCTTTTGCAGCAGAAAACCACCGTGCAAAGAAGCTATAATTTAGCGGGGACAATTTAGCAGTGCCGAAGCACACAATAAACAAAAATCACACCCTTTGGGTTGTGACAGGAAAGTAATGGGGTTTGGCATTAAAGCTTCAGACAAGGAACAGGACAACCTGGAGTCAAGCCTTAGCCACACTGAAGTCTTTAGGAGATTTGTCATTGATTTGAGCAAGGCATACTGTTACTGATTCATTGCATCCCATGAAGAAAATCACTTGAAGATTTTGTACCTAGGTTTTTCCATCAATCAAAGTGGGATCATTTATTCACCACTGTGAAGTATTTAGAGATCTTTGTACTAAAATGCATAGTCTTACTGCTACTAACATGAATATTTTAAATAGTGAAGTTGTAGCTTCAGTGAAATGAATGCCAAAGTTCCCATTGATTGCAATGCAGTCAGGATTTCACCTGCTTCAGAGAGGGGTGCCAAGATAAGTGTCTTTTGCCATTTGTGTCCTCAAAATAGGGTTTTAATAGCGCTAAAGCAGAGCATGGGCCAAAGAGTAGGTATCTTTGGGGGTGGGGGCAGGGTTGGGGAGGAATTCCACTAATTGCATGAGCACAGTGTTGTACCTTTATATGGCATCTTTTATTCCAGATAATGCCAAAGTGATAGATTTCTATTATATCAATAGAAGGAAGACAGCTGTAGCAGAGAAGCCAGAACAGCCTACTGTAAAACGGCAGGGGTAGGGAAGAGGTAACAGAACTAGAGTGAGTGCCAGTATTACAGCAGAAATATTGGTCGTTTTCTGGTTACACATTCCACAGAGAGTATATTACCTTAGGGCACTGTTACATGTGCTCCGATGCATTCTGATTAGAAGGTGTCGGAGAAGACTTGATTAACTGAGTTTGCTGCAGCGTTCGAGTTAGAACGCTTCAGCGTGCTGCAGTGTCTTGTGTGTTTAGAGTTCTTGCGTTTCAAAATGGAGGCAGGGATACTTTAACTAAAGCTCATCAAACGTCCGTTAGTTAAAGCACCCCCCGCTGCCATTTTGAAAAGTAGGATGCTGAATATGAGACACTGCAGGTGTTTTAATTATAGTGGCTACTGGGAGCCGCTCTAATTAACACTTCCCACCCCAGAGCAAGTGTATAGGAGCCCTTGTTAGGTTTTGGATTAGCTTTTATCTATCTGTTGTATAAACTATAATGATACTGTAGATATCTGTTTATAAATCCTATTTGCTTTCTAGTCTTGTTGAAAAAGACGCTGCCAAGTAGCTTAGGACCTACAGTTGAATGGTTGTGTAATCTAGAAGGGAAATTACTTCTTTGTTCTTCAGCCTACAGTTCTGTCAATATACTGAACAGTAACAACTCCTTAAGGCCAAATTAACCATTTTTGGGCCCTATCTTGCTTTATTCTGCTTCCTGTTAGAGCTTTCCTGCTCTTTTAGATAGGGAAGGAATGGCCTTTTTTTGTATGGCCATGCAGTAGTTTTTGCCCTTGATGGCAAAACCAGCAAGCTTGCCCATAAAATAAAGAAAATTGGCTGTGAGAAATTTTGCTTAAGAATTATGAGTTCTGCCTCTTATTAATAAATTGAACTCCTGACTGGAACATAAGCCTGCCACTAAGTCTAATTTATACTACTGAATTTTGGTAAACAAGGTAAGGGTTGAGAGAAGTAAGTAGGAATAACTTAACTTGGTAAAGCAAGATTTGACTCAAACCCTGCCCTTTTAAGAGCTCTTTTGGTAAGTGTAACAGCCAAGCATATGTAAGCATCTCAAACATTACAATTTAAGGAAGGGGACTATCAAATTTATAGACAGCTTGAAGACATATGAGGTCAAATTCTGCTTTCGTTTGTGTAGATGTAACCCTACGGGCATTAGTAGTCGCAGAGGTGTTGAGTATTTAAGAAATCGTATGCAAATCATCAAACAACTCAGGGTGTTTTTGTCTTTTGCATAAATAAGAAGAGCAAATACATATGTTATGAATACTTTTTGATGAACTCTTACCTGTCTTTATAGTTGCATGTTCTACCAGTTTTTCCATATAAAAGATGATGAGGATAGACATTAAAAAAACATTTAATTAAGAGTTCCCAAATTCTAATTTTGACTATGTCACTGACTGACCATGGGCAAGTCACTTTGCTTTTATATCTATATCTTACCAAAGAATTGGCTATAAAAATATTTATTTATGACCCAGACCCCTAACAAGAATATTAAGAAGATTCATTAAATAATACCTGTTCAGAATCTTGATCCTTTAAAGTCCTAATTACTGTATTATAAAACTCTATTTTCTTATTTTTATATATTACAAAATTAAAGAGACACTATCAGCGTAAAATCAAGTTACTTTTAGAAACTGAGTTAAGAGCAGCTAATCTGCCTCTTATCTCTTTAGTCTTTCTGCCAGTTTGTGTTTTTAGTCGCATTTTCTCATTTTTTTTAATTTATTTTCCATTCTCTGTTCTTATATGAGGTCATAAACAAGTAGGGAAACTGACTGGCTGATTATGGAGGGGAAACATCTAAAGTAATTGTCCATGATGTGCTGTCACATACCTAAAGTGAACCAACATTAAAATGAAAAGATAATTTTGCCAGTCTTTCTCATTTATGGTAACTAGATGATATTTGCATCATTATAAGTAATCTTTTCAAGCAGAAGTGTGATTTTAAGTTTGCTGTGATCAAATCAAATAAATAATAACATATATATTATACATCAAATTTTCCATATCAATCTGTTGGCAATATTTTGATTTACCTGAGTTTTTGTCAGGTAACATGATCTATTTTGATTCTTCCTTGTATAATCTAAAAAAAAGAGTTCAGTATTTTACAAATTGCTCTCTCAGATGCTGTTTCATCTGTTATAAACTTTAATCCCTTCAGCAAGATGGCCTCTCAGCGTCTGAGCATACAATAAGTTTTGCCAGAGGTGATCTCAGTATTGTCTGCATTCTTTAAATTTTGTCAGTTAAGCTTTTTTCCTTTGGCAACATTCCTTTAGCCCACACAGAGCTGGCTCCTCTCTTTCATATTAAATTGCTTTTATAACTTTTGGACATTTTAGAAGAGGCTGAAATTATGAGGTCCTTTCATTAAATATATTGATTGTTATGCGTGGCATCTTACTTCACATGCATATGACCTAACTTGACTTGACTTGATCTCTCGTTAATTGCTTGCAGTCACATGACCATCTTTTTCTTTACAAAGCTATAGGTTGGGCCTGCAGTGTTGCTACTTCTCCCCAAACAAACTGCACATGTTGTGAACATCCTGATTGTGGTTTTTCCCAGTTACAGAGGAAAAACTTCCAGGAAATTCCAGGTGAACAAGGTGAGGTAAAGACGGGTTGATGTGACCCTCTGCCTGGAGGGTCATCAGTCTCCTTTATTGTATGCAGAAGATGAGAAATTTGCACAATGAGTCAGTTTCAAATGGCTGTGGTACTTTATAAAGCATGGTGTAAGACATGGTTCCTGCCTTGAAAAATGTGCGATCTCACTCTACAGCAGACAAGATGTAGGACAGAAACATGAGAGAGAAAGAAGAGGTCAAGTTTTGAATGAGCTAAATTCTATGTCTGTATCTACTTGCTTCTGCTGGCTGCACATAGGAGCTTTTGCTGCCCAGGACCTGAGCATGTGAAACATGTTCTTGGTGCTTTTGTCCAGCTCCACTCAGCAGCAGCTGTGCTGCCAAAGCATGAAGTGCTTTTTGGGAAGGCACCAGAATAAATCGCAGCAATCAGCTGAGGGCATGGGGTTGTCTACCCAGGCCTTGAGCCAGCTACGGGGCAGCAGCAGAAGCTTTAGTCCACTCAACAGAGGTGGAGTAAGGCTGACCCCCAGAAAGGAGGGGTCTGCTGCTGCAGCAGGGCTTTGAGCATGAATATGCTCGGGGTTTTGTTAGAAGAACTGGAGTTTTGCTGGAAAAGCCAAGTAGACCTAAAAGCATGGCTAGAACAGGACCACCCAATTGTTGGTTTACCTGGGGTCACTCATCTAGGACACAACAACTCAGAAGCTGAGGGGAAAAGAGGAAAATAAAAAACCCAAAAAACAAAACAAAACGAGGAGATAGTAAGCACAGAGCGGAGGGCTTACTCCCTGGTTCACTTCTGCTGCTCCGGTTCTGGTTCCATCCACACTGCAGTCCTGCTGCAAAATCTCCAGCTACCTCATCCCATCCCATTACCACCCATTTGCTCAACATTGTCTGAAGTAACAGCACTACTACTGCCTGTGGCCCAGACTGTTTCATAATCCATCACCATGGTCTTCTAGGACTGGGACCACACTGCACCAGCACAAACCAGTACAGCATCCCAGCAATACCTGCCCCATACCTGTTTCCCTCCCACCAATGTTTGTTTTCCATATCAGTCATAGGTTCTTGTTATGATCCAGGGCTGTAGGATTTAAGTGATTTCCAGCAAAAAGAAAAAAAAAGAGTTGGATTCCCAAAAGTAAAATGTTTAGAACCCCTGACCTCGAGGATTGGGAAGAAGGAATGGATGGGATTGCGTTTTCTCTCAACCTCTCACACATGCACACAGATACACACACGCATGCGTGTTTCATTTAATTCCTGGTTTCTGAATGCCCTGAAGTACTTCTGTTGCTGAAAAAGAACTCTTCCCTGCTTTTGTTATTTTTTCTCTCAGTCTTGTATTTTCACATTAGTTATATCCTCAGGCTTCTGTAGGAACTCATGATTTTCCTATATATCATAATAAATCATTCTATATGATCCATAATTGCCAATTACCTTTGTCACCCCTGTGGAAGGCACACGCTTTCTATAAACATATGCTTGCTGTCACAACTTAATACTGCTGGCAGTTAGTTGTCCTCTTTGTTTCTTTCATAGGATAGTATTGATCACAGCTGTATGCATTTCATGTAAATCATTTTTTGGAGTAACTGCAGCAAGGATAATTTTTTAATTCTGTTTTTTATTATTATTTTTCAGCCCCACCTCTAGCATTAATGGCAAGTAAATATTAAATTGTAAAATGAGCTGCAGAAGCAGCATAATAGACAGGACCTCAAACATGACCAGAAAGAGGTAATTAGCTATGTTAGTCTGAAGTCAGGTAGAAGTCAGTCATTTGCATCTTATAGATTAACTAAATCAGAGATGCATAAGCTTTTGTAAGCAGCAGCTTATATAGCATCTGATGAAATAAGTTGCTGCATACAAAAGCTTATGCATCTCTGAGCATGTATACATGGGCATTAATGTGCCGTAATTATGGTGAATTAATTTTAGTACCTGCAATAACAGGTACTAACTCAATGCGCTGTAATCAGCAGCATCATGCAGTAGCACCAGTGCGTGTCTTTTATGTGATGCTAATGTGCAGTAGACTAATTCTACTGTATATTAGCACATTAGCTTGGCTTTCTCCGTGATGCAATAATGTGCAATAGAATTAGTCTACTGTGCTTTTAGCGCTTTGTGTAGACACGCCGTCTGAGACTATAAGTGCAAATCTACCCTGCTTTCTGACCGGCCTTTAAGGCTTTACACCAGACTATTCATTCTTATCAGTGGTAATTTTAACACAGTTAGGTGTACACACTAAGATATACCCACAATAAAAACAAACACAAAATGACACACAGTGCAGGCCAACCTGACAGTACGGTCTGTTTGATGACAGAACTTAGGACCAGACTCTCAAAGATATTCAGACACTTGTATCCCACTGGAATCCATAGACACCAGAATACCTTTGACAGTTGAAGTTTTACTATCTCTGTTTTTATTTCTGCCATTTAGTGGCCCAACATGCACCAAAATGTACACACCTGTTTGGAATTTATGTAGCACTGTGTTGTTTTATTAATGGTATGATCTGAAAGTTTGTTTTCAGTACACTACAGGCAGTAAAATACAGTTAGATCCAAAATATAATGGGGTGTTGATCTTTAGCTTATAAGTATGATGTCACATTCTTATTTTTGTTTTCTCGCTCTCATCTCAGTCACATGACTTTAGTGTGTAATATTTGTGCTGAAAAGAATTGAAGCATTGGATTGCACAATTTAACTTTTTTGGGGGGAAAACTATCAGGAAAGCATTCTTTAGCAGTGGTCAGATTCAGACAACACTCACTCAATTTCTATTATTGTTTTTAGTCTGTCCTGTTGTGCACAATACACGTTTTGCAGATGAACTCAGTGGCAGCAGGTTAGGGTTTGTGAGCACACAGCTTTTTGCAATATCTGATTATAAAGTATATCATTCATATTAGATTCAAATGTACCCTTTCCCCATATAAACCTGGTATTGTCCCTAGGTATGGAACAATTACACCGATTGAAAAAGGGGCATGCAATTTACTGCCATTCAGTCGAATAAGCTTTAACTGTTACATTCAGCTGTTCTATCCTGCAGTAAGCAGAAGCTGAACTGGAGGCATTTATGACTGTCCCATTCCAGGGTAGGGCCAGATAGATGAAACTGTTAGAGTGGGTTTGTTGACATCCATTCACAAGCAGTGAGTCCGCTCCGGTTTAAAGGAGTGTGATTGTGATTACTCATCTGTTTAAACTCTTCATTTATTCTGGTAAATTGTTGATGTCAGAAGTGCTACCTCAGGAGACTGTGATTAAAGCAAACCTTGGGTATGTTAAAAAACAATTTTGTATTTTTTGAGCTCCCACATCTGCCCCGGGTGTGTGTTTTCTTCCTTTGATATATATTTTAAAGCAAGCATTACAAGTAGTTACATTTCAGTCAAAGATAAAGTGATCCTTATGCATAGTTTGTTTTAGTTGATTATGAATGTGAAGCATTTTGGATTTTTTAGATGAAATTTGCTATACAAATGTAAATCATTATTAATTGTCAGCATTATTTGGACCTTGCTGGGTTCAGCAATGATTCTGTATATGAATGAATAAGCTGTAACTAACATGTGGTGAATAATTCAGAGAATAATTTACATGATAGAAAAACCTTCTTTTATTGCTCAAAGAATATCTGGCTGCAGACTCTTATTTATTCATTATTCAGATTTATTGGTTTTTCTTGTTCTGTCGACTGATCATCAACAATTGCCAGTTCACTGCAGCTAGCTAGTAGAGACTTAACATTGGACATTCAGGTTGTGCTCAGTAGTTTCCAGTAGTCACATAAGTCACATGGTATTTTTTCTGTTTCCTGACTTACTGACCATAAAACTGATTAAGGCCCAATCCATCTTCCATTAAAATCAAGGGATAAATTCCCCTTGACTTTTCTGGGAGGTATAGTAGGCATGTAACGAGGAAGACTGTGGTTTAAAAAAAAGGCTATTTAAAAAGCTAAAAAAAGTATAAAAAAAGCTATGGCTCAGAGAGAAAAAAGACACGCAATGTCAGAAGATGTTAGAAAATATAAAGCTTTCCCTTTGTGGGTCACACTGTTCTTATTTGAGGCGTCATTGCTAAACAGGAATTAGTCTGTTCTAAAAGGTTGGTTAGCTGGGTGCAGTTTAAATATTTTTTTTCACAGATTCACATAAAGTGATGCCATTTTGAATACTAAAGGAATCAGTAGAAGTTCTCCCATTGACTTCAATGGGGCCAGGATTCTACCCTTTGATTAAATTAGATATTAAATAAGTAAGAGCACAGTTGGAAAGGGAAACACAGGGGAAGGAGGACAAAGAGAATAGCGATAGAAACAGCGACCTTTTCAAGCTAGACAGGAAGAGGAGATGGCAGAAGTCTAAGTGACAGGAAAAGAAAATCTAGGAGGAAATTAGCATAGAACACAGGGTTACACGGTATCTCCCATCTGTAGAATCTCCTGTTCTTCCTGCCTTGTCCAGATGTCCACATCCTTTTGCTACTACATAGAAATCAGGCTGTGTGAAATATACTTAGCTCTTCCAAGGCTCTCTGTTCTGTTTTATACCTACTGCTAAGGCAAATGCATCTACCAGACTAACATTGTGGTAGCATAAGAGCCACAGAATTCATCTCTTCATTTCTTAACTCTCTTTCTTATTCTTTGTACCGTGCTTGAATCTCTCTTCACAACAGCCACACTAGCATTGTCACCAGATGAGGTAAGTCCATAAACTTCTCTGAATATATGTAAATAGTTTTAGGGTCCAATTCTGCCTTGTGCTGAGCCACTGAACTCGCACAGAAATTAGGAACAACTGAAGGAACCCAGCTCTCTGAAATCAGTCCCTTTGTTTGCAATTTATTCTCCCCAAATATGAAAGTCCTAGCACTGCATTTTGCATTTGTTAGGTACCAGACAATCTGAATTCAGCTTTCTTTACCCAAGGATATTTGGACCAATGTAACCACATTGATGCATTTGTTTTATTAAACATGCCTAATATGGACACCAGTCAAAACACAGTTTGCATCAGTGTAACTTACCCCAATAAATAAGGCACAAACCCAATCATACACCCATGCAGTACATTTCTGGTGGACGGATTGAAACCCCACAGTATAGCTAGGAATTCAGTGAGGTAGGATATTAAGATCAGAAGGGATATTAGCTGTGGTTCAGTCTGTCCAATGATCCTTTTCAAAGGTTCTTTAAAAAAACCAGGTATCTGATTTCTCTTTAAATTAACCATGTAAATTCAATTTTGAAGTACAGGCTTACAAATCACAAGTTTTTAGGCCCCAAGCGCATGTTGTTTGTACAGTATTAATAACATGTTAATCGTGCAATAAATAGTAACAGTGCTACCACCAATTTATAATCTAAAGTGGAAAACCAGTCACAAAGATGTTCCCCAAAATATGTGGAACATCTTTGTGGCTTATTTGTCAGGCGCCATAAATTGAACATGTAGCAATGCTCCCATGCCAATGCTAACAATCAGAGACCAGGACAGACCTATTCCTAATGCTAAAAATGGGCTGTGAGAAGAGTGGGTTGCAAGGTTCCCTGGTGAGAGGGAGCCAAGGGGCTTTCCCTGCCAAAAACCAAACAACCCCCACAGCTGGCAGCCTTTCCCTGCAGCCCCTGTGGAAGCACAACTTAAACCCTCTCCTGGAGTTAGGTACCTACACAAGCCTTTTCTCACAAAGCAGAGGTGGAGGAGAAGGAGGTGATAGAGTCTTCCTTTTAGCCAGCAAGTCAGAGAATTCTCTAGGATGTGGGAAATCCAGGTTCAACTCCCTTCTCTGCCTGAGTCTATGTGAACACAGCTCCAGGCTCCTGGATCAATATCCTCACCACAGTCCTATAACGTATTGGGGGCTAGGGGAGAGAAAAGCTCTAAGCCCTACCTATTGGAGTTCCAGTTGGCATGAGAGAGGGGATGGTTAGGACACTTGTCTGGAAGCTGGGAGACCTGAGTTCTAGGTCCCAGTACACTGACCATCTAATATAAAATATTTTCTCTGGGCCAAGGAATGCTTAACTGTTACCATTCAAAGTTCAGTGGCTTCAACAGGAGGACTTGAGAGCCCCACTGCAAAATGCTCTACAACCTGGTGGTTAAAACATTTGCCTGAGACATAGATTTAAACCCTTTCAGGGGGAAGAGAGGATTGAATCTGAATGTCCTATACCCTGAGAAGTTCTCTAACCTGTGAGGTTAGAGGGGTCTCCACACTAGATGTGCTGTACAGAAGGATCCAGGAGATGTGTTCTGAAATGCCCTGCAGGCAGGTGAGGTAGGTAAAGGGACTCCTAAACGGGAATTCCAACAGAGGCTCAACAAGAGACCTACTTGTCAAGACTAGGGCAGTCCTAGACATGCACAGACATAGAATTTTAGGCACCTAACAAAATGCACAGACTTGAGGTACCTCCAGCTTTGAGTGGTGGCTTTGAGGTTGTGAATTCTGAACTCATCACCTACAGTTCCAGTTAGGCAGGAGGTAGGTACCTAAATCCTTTTGTGGCTCTAACCCTACAACAGAAGATACAAAGCAGTAGAAAATTAGGCTCAGTCTTGTCACTGTTTCTGATTAATAATGGTTTGTTTCTCATTACATTAGGATGAGAGATCAGAGCAGTGGCACAGTAAAGTTTGCAAATGTGATTGTCAAGGAAGTCCTGATGGCGAATGGTCCCGTGAAGGCAGTCTCTTAGAGTGTATCCCAGGTAAGAAATTAGTTTTCTCAGACTAACTTTAAATTATGATCCATTGTACTTCACCTGCTTTCTTTCTGTACCCTCAAACTGATTACTGATACCTATATTCACATGTTCTAACATCCTAAAGACTTGCACTTTAATGTAGGTCTCTATGGATTCTATAATAAACATGAAATTGCTTTACCATATACGGGGTCCTGCTTTTACCTTGGATGATCTTCTTAGCTCCAATATATTGTATTCTATTACTCAGAAATAAAGAGAGCATTAGATCTCAATTCATTGCATTGCTGATCGTATGCATTACTGTGATTTGAGTCATAGGGTTGGAGTCAGTGAGAGCGTGTGAACACAAGCTCTGTCATCTATGTAGTAAATCAAATATACTATGGAACAAAAGTCAAGTGGACACATTATTTGTAGAGCCTTATTACACTCATATCCGGGGTAATGTCCCCCTCTGAAAAATGTGTAGTATTTTTACTGTGTAGGGAAGTTACTATATGGAACATGTGGTACATCAGGTTCCCTTATCAATTTCAATCCAGGGTAGCCATTTACTCAAAGTAAACTGACCTTCCTGCCAGGCACTATAGTAGCACCTACTGTGGGCAGCTAACTTGGGAGAAGTGGTCCCGTGTCTACACCATACTATGGAGTAAAATCTGGGGTAAATGACTTCCTAGCAATTGTGTCATTTATTCTCAACCTAAGAGTATGAGCAGGTGTATAACAATCAGATAAGTCAGAAAAGAAGTTCATTCAAAAGGAAAGAACAAACAAAGGAACTAAGAAACAAAGGCCACGAAAGCCTTTAGATAGGTTACGTCTAAGCTGTTGATTAGACTAAGGATTTGCCACAATTTCAGCTGTTGGTAGCTGGCCAGAAGTATGGCTCATCAGAGAAAAATCTTCAATGTAGCTAGGGTCCACCAAAGTATAATACAGCTTGCACTGGAACAGTTAAACCTATTCTGAAGGCAGGGTGAGATCCTTACATGCAGAGAGTCATTAGGTCTATTTTTGAGGTGAAACCCTGTCCACATAGAAGTCAATGGCAAAATGCTCATTGACTTCAGAGAAGGTAGGATTTCCTGCAGGCAGGATTTCCAACCTACATCAGTGGATGACTACCAGTGGCTGGAATTGTAGCACATTGCCAGTGTAAACAAGGCCCTAAAACATCCCAAATGAAGAATCAGTATTATTCACATGCTGCTTTATTTAGCCAGTGTGGTAGTGACAAATGCTGAGAACTGGCGCCTTAGAATAGTTAAGAATGGAAACTGATGGACAGAAGAAGGGAAAAATCTGTTGCTGAGGAAGTTTTACTGATGATCTGGTGTTACTGAGAGAATGTGGCCTACAGCTAGGCCCTATGGCATAGTTCAGTTACTTCCTAAGAAGCCCCTCTCGTAGTCACAGGGTATGATGCAGAAGTGACTCACCTCATCTTTGTATAGAATAAAGGATGCTAGTCTGATGATAGCTATGTAGAGTTAAGGACAGAAGAGACCACTGGATCCAGGGCTGTTCAACTTCTGGGGGCTGCACACCAGGCAGGGCATAGATCAGGGGGACACGCTCTGCATGAGCAGGCAGGAAAGACCCCTAACACTTTGAGGCCTGCATGCAGCCCACAGACTGCTAGTTGGACAGCCCTGAAGTAATCAGACATGTCTATCACAGGTCAATACATTTCAACTAGTTACATAGGACTGAAAAACTCATACACATGCCCAGACTATGCACTTACCTGAACTAAATGTAAGCAATGCTCATTAAGCACTTGGCACTGGCAACACCATGGTGCCTACAGAACCAAAACTACAGTCCATCATTTTCACAGCTTCTAACAGAGTTTAGACTTCTAAGGGTTCAAATTTCAGGAGTGCTACCTCCCCTCATTCTCAAGTCTTCTAATAACAGCCACTTAATTCCTCATTCTCAAGTCTTCTAATAACAGCCACTTAATTCCAGTTAAAGAATACACTTATATTAAAAAGTAGACAGTGGGAGCAGAAAGATGCTATGTACTTTAGCAATTTATTCACTGAACCAATAGGTTGATAAGTAAAGCTTTTGTAAGGTAAACAATAAGTAAAAACTTGGAACTGGCACTATATTATGCAGCTAAGTGAGTTGTGCTCTTATCTAATATGTAAGAGAGTACACCTTGTCCCTGAGTTAAGCCCTATATCTTGTGTTTGATTAAATTGTAATTTCCAGCAAGACATCTAGGCCTAATTTAATGACATTGGGTCTTTTACTACCCATTTTTTTTCCCCCTGAAGGAGTTGTATTATAATCTAGTGACCTCGCAGTCTCCTTTCTGATAGGCTAAAAAAACTGAATGTAAAGTGCATCGACAACAGACAAGTTGTCATCTGGTAAACAAGGGCAAAGATTTAGAGAGTGTCAGCTGCTTCATGGTAACTGTCTGTGTGCTTACACTGACCCTATGGTAAAAGAAAAATAACCCAGTGTAGCCTACCTCTCTTTCATTTGAAGCAGGCTAGCATTCATTAACTGGAGGGTAAGAGTGTGCACACTAGCAGTTCCTGTGGACTAACTGATGCACTGTAAAGCACTGCCCTTCTTTATCTCATGGCAACTTGTTCATATTTCATTTTAATGCATTTTTCCACCCTGTAAGTTATCTTTGTGGCACTTCTTTGTACTATCTCTAATTTTTCAACAGCCTTTTTAAATGTGGACACCAGCAGTGGATGCAACATCCTTCAGTCAGTCTCACCAACTGTATATCCAGAAGGAAAATCACCTACCATCCCTTTCTAATGACTCCTCCTTTATACAGTCAGGGCTCACATTAACCCTTTTTGCCACAGCATTGTACATGTTCTGTTACTTGCTTACTTTAGACCCTAAGATGTACAGCATACAAGGCTATGGTCCCTGATTCTCGGGCCTGGATATATAACTTTGCAATTGACCTTTACTGAAACATTATTTATTAGAAAGAAACTAACTTTCTAAATAATTCAGACCACTCTGTATGATTACTTTATTCTCCACTAGCCTTTGTTATCAGCGGTAATCTGCCAATGTTATCAGTCCTTTTTTTTCATTTACTTCCAAATCATTGATGAAAATGTTGCATAGCATCAACATTGATTCCTGCAGAACTCAACTAAAAATATCCCCATTTCATGATGAGGATTCCCCATTAACAGCTACTTTTTGCTATCTGTCATTGAGTCAGTTCACAACCCATTTAACATGTGCTAATATTTGAATCTGAATGTCATAGGGTACTCAGACAAATGCCTTTTGCAAGATGAAATATATTACATTTCCACAATTACATTAATCAACCACACTTGTAATCTCATCAAAGAAGGAAATCAGTTTGTTTTTTTTTACTAGAGTAAGGGAGGATATAGGAGCCAAGAAGGAAAGTATAATGGGAATTAAGTACTGTAAAGAATACCCATTCTCTCTTATGGAAAAATAAGTAAATTTGTGTGTCTTAAGAGAGTAGCAAGAGAAAAGACTTCATGATTTTACCAAGAAGCCATACATTCTTGGATTAAATACTTTTGGCTAGAACACGCTGATTCATCAAAACCAAAGCTTTCTGTAGAAACTCACCAATTTCGGTGAGGCTTTCTTAAGGAAAGGCTTCTCAGATTCAGAATGGAATTCCTGTTCAGAAGCAGAATGAGGGAGACCAAAGAATAACCACGTTGTTAGGACACTCACCTAGAATGCAGTAGATGCTAGTTCAAGTCTCTTTCCTCGAGAACCTTTCAGTTGTAGGTGACTGTCCTATTTACTCTGCTCTCTCTCCTCTAAGAGGGACTGCTTTTGTACCTTTTGTACTGGGAACTAAGCATACATTGGAGCAGGGACCTGAATGTGGGTATTCATTCCTGGGGGGGTGCCCTAATCTTCAGGTTTTTAGATTATCTGGAGTGAACCTCCCCTGTTGAAGCCTGTTCCACTTCGTATAAATAAATATTTATTGGACCTGAAAGAGGGGGAGAGAGAGAGAGGCAAGCAGAGTCTGAAGACCAGTGATTTTTTGCGAGGCATGAGATGTGGGAAATCCAGGTTTAAATGAGCACTCCAATGAATATTCAGTACAATGTGGAACAGTTCTTGTAGCTGTGCCCTTCTTAAATGAAATGCTTAAAAATGTGCTTTCTTCCTCTTAAATCTCATCCAGATGATTGCATGCTGCATTTTATCTCGAAGTACATGTTATTGGATGATTTGTGTCTGCTGAAAATAAATTCAGGGCAGAAGTATTGCAATTCGGAGAGATGACCTATGGTTAGGACATGAGATTGGAAGCCAGAAGACAGGGATTCAAGTTTCATTTCTACCCGTTCCCTCCCATGTAATCTTATTCCTTCTGTGCTTCAGCCTCATTCTCAAAATGAATCAACTCACTTTTTGAGATTGGAGGCACCATAAAAAGCAAAATAGCTTTCCTGAGCCCAACTAGCTATGCCTCATACCTTGTGGAATTGTTCACATCTGCGGACAAGGAAGGCAAAGTAGGTGGAAATATTATCATAGAAGAACGGAAGAGTTTTATTTTAATTTTGCTTGGATATATTTAATTACAGCATGCACAGTACACTGGAGAATGCCAGCATTGCTACTGTTAGGGCTTGCAGGTAAGACAGCAGAAATATGCAGTGGTCACCATTAAAAGCAACTTTGTGAACTACCTAGTGTAGGAATTTTGTGTTGGTAATAGCTGCTCGTATAATGCCAAAATATAGGCAAAATGTAGAGATTATACTATTAACCACTGTACCATTTTGGCACTAAATAAGTTCAAACAGATGTAGAGCTATCAGCCTGCTATGGCAGGAGGCCCTTATGCCTTTGAAACACTGCATCTTACAAGTTTAACAGTGGTGGTGCTTGGCATCCCAATAACTAGATCAGGAGTTTCCTTCAGGTCAGCAATAACAGCATGAATAATTTAACTGGTTTTGGCTTGGCAGTAACCAGACATCTGTTTAGCAGTTCTTTGAGTATGACACAGTTCTCCAGAACAGAAGGTGACCTGCTAATTGTATTATGATTGTGAGACCTACAGATTACTGGTAAAATTGTTCGGTCTTCCTGTACATCATGTTCAAGATACACCAAAACAAGCAGTAAATGTGCAGAGCCACTTTAAATCCAATTTCAGTATGTTGTTTCTTATGCAAAGGGAACAACTGGTGTGGAAAAGCTGGTTTTATTATGAACTAATCATAAGAAGACAAACTGATACAAATCCACTACACTACAGTCTACCACTGTGTTACATTCAGCCATTTAGAAAGATGAAAACTAATCTCCGTTTTGTTTTGCATTTTAAAAAATGTCAAACAAAAGGCAAAGGTTTGGTAGGTGTTTATGGTCTGTATTTGTAATTGTCATCATCAGGGTTCTATAGGTAGATATTTCCATGCCTAGAGGAAGGAAGGACTGTAACTATTTGTTTTGGTGTGAAAATAAGTTAATGAGCTATTGACATAGCAAAATGTGTTAATGAGATATTGACCTGCAAGATATTGACCTAGAAAAATATGTTAATGAGATATTGACCCTAGAGCTGCCCTGTTTTAGTGACTAGCACAAGTACATTGAATAAAAGGATTACAAGGACTGTAGTTAAATTATGCTCTGAAAGGTCTGATAAATTTACATGCTGATAGAGTATTATGCTGCACTTTCAAATGTGATTCATAAATGAAGATTTCCTGTCCATAAACTGAACTCAGCTTCACACAGGAGAACAAATACATTGATTTTAGAAACTCAGGAAATAAACTATGCCAGACTGGTGACATTTTCATAGGTAACTCCCAAAGGTGAGCAATTAGCAAGTGAAATAGAAATGCCTAGTTTTGGGGGTGGAATATGAAAATGATGTGCATAATTTATAGACATTTGCTCAGGCAATTCTTATTTGAAGCTTGTTAGCATCTTCCGTCTGCTTCTCCAGTCACATAGCAATAAATGATCCTCTCTAAAAAGGAAAGAAAAATAAATGCTTATCTTAAAGAAAAGTAGTCATTTTACAAAGTCCAGAAGTTTGAAACCGTAAAAGGGAGAATCAGTTTTCCTTGGCAATGAATTGTGGCAGGTATTTAAAGTTTTAATGATAAACATACAGTTCTGCCCACATTTCTCTGGCAGCCAGTTGGAAGCTTATTGAACACGGTCACAGGAACAACATGCATATGTTACATTTAAATATTAACTTTTGGATATATGATGATACCTCTATAGCTGTTTAACCTAGGTAAAAGCAGGATGGAAATTGGCTCACTGTCCTGTGTACTGGGTGCCATTATATCAGTTGAGATCATATGACAGTTTTACAAATCAGCTAGAGATTCAAGAATGTCAGTTTTGATGAAAAGCTTGATAGAATCCTGACACTCCAGCAGGAGATCTGCTCCTGTAATTATTTACAAACACATGGCATGTATGCCTCAATTTGACAGAGCTTGCATATCCTTGGAATACTAAATACTGGGATCCAAATACCAACAAATGATTTGGCTCCCTCTTTTAGTCACTTCTGTCTAGATAAGGAACTTGTCCCTGTCTATCCTGGTTCCTGGCCACTGCTGCTTTCCTTCACTCGCAAGACTTTGCCCCTACTTGGCAAGAAGCAGAGGCATAACCAGCAACTTAGGTGCCCTGGGCAGAGGTGCAGTGGATGAAAGGTGGAAGGGCATTTGTATCTGAGAATCTTACCTGACCCCAGAGACTCAGAGACCCATGACGAAAGCTTCCTACACACTGGCAGCTGCGGCTGGCACCTCACAAATTCCCTGGGGGGGAGGGGGGCACCATTCCTGTGCCTCCTCTAAATAGGTGCCCAGAGTTGGGTTTTCTGTTCACCCAACCCTAATTGCACTACTGGTGGGTAGTCAAAGAGTGTTGCAGGTCTACCTAAGCAGTGAAGTACATAGCAGTGCACTTTAAGAGATGGGGAGGCATAGTGTGAGAAGAGGAGAGGACTTTTGGCTGATAAACTCTCTCTGGAACTCTCTTTGGAGATTTTTGCATAAGGATTTCTGTTTCTTGTATAGAGCTTTCACAGAACAGAAGCGATGCCACCCCACACACTGCTTCCCTCCTGCTGCTCTTCCTGATGTCCCCAGCATTCTCCCTGGGGAGAGAGAAGGTCTTGGTGTTAACTGGGGAGCAGAGAGGAATTGCATTGGGAAGGGAGGAAGGGTTGGTGTCTCTGGGAACAGCACTATATTAGGTATTCAGATCTGGTTTACATTGCATAATCAGATTTATATGATAACAAATCCAGGAAAACTGCCCAAATTGTGTCTGAATTGACTGCAGTGTGCCTGCTGCTTGTCACCTCCTCTTTTTTCATTGTTTACCTATGGTGGCAAGTCCTTCCTATCTTTAGAAATCCCAGGTTGCTGGGCTGCACCAAAGAAATAATATTTCTGTGAATAGATTCTAGATACTATTGATACAGACAGCAAGGAGGTTCTGTTGTTCCTTCTCAGTTCCCTATTTCTGCTGTGTTTGAGAGCAGCAGTAGTCCTCACCTTCTCTCCTATCCTCTCTCTCCCACATGTGTTCTTACCACTTCATTTCTAGGATGGGAACATGTGGCAGGGGTTAGTTTTCAGCAGCAGCCTCAAAAGTGGCACCAAGCCAGTGTAGACATGTCCTATATATTTTAAATGGGCTGATACAAAGGCCATGTAGTGTTCCCTGAACCTGATCATGTGAGCCCCTATTTAAGTTATAATTGCTCCTTGAGGGTCACGTGTCCCCTTACTCATGTTGGTGAATACTATTCTACAAATAGTCCCTTTCCCTAAATAAATAGGGCTGGAAGGGATTGATAGCATGCCAAGAAGATCATACCTCATTGCTAAAGCCTTTCCACTAATTAAGGAGTATTGCTCCCTGGTTCCTAAGGGAGTTTATCAGCCAAAAGGATGAATCCTTGAAAGTCAAGGAAAGAAAAGGAAAGGATTAAGTGTCAGACCTAGGTAGAAACTGGAGGATTTCCAAACATCTCACAAAGAAGGATAAAGAGTCTCCTGAAAACAAAACTCACCCGTACACATTAGCTCTTCTGAATTTGCCTAAGGGAAGTTCACAATATAACACCCAAGAATGTCTAAGAAGAAAGAAAGAAATCTGATCACACAAGTGAGTTCAAATAGATAAATGAATAACTGGAATAAACAAAAAAATAGAATAAATAAGGAGAATAAAACAAGTCAGATGAATTCTGATTTTCAATTTTCCAGTTACTGGGAGTCCACCGGAGCTGAGGAAAGGGAAGTTTATAGTCATACAAGTGTCAATACTGTCCACTGAGGTTTTGATCTGTTTGTAACAATGTCTGCTCCCTTCCTCGGAGAGGAGAGGTGAGAAAGTGAAAACACAGTTCTTATCCAGATATCAAAAAGTGAGCTAAGAAAATTACTAAATAGAAGCAGTGTGTCTTTCCTGTGATAAACTAATTGCTTTTCTTGCAGAGTGTCCCTATCACAGACCCCTTGGATTTGAGTCAGGAGCTGTTACTCCAGACCAGATAAGCTGCTCTAATCCAGAGCAGTACACCGGATGGTATTCTTCTTGGGTTGCCAACAAGGCCCGACTCAATGGCCAAGGCTTTGGGTAAGTCTGGGAATTGTTTCTCATGACACCCCTGAAGTTGGGGATATTGCTAAAACATTAGACAGAGCAAGATGAGGAGTTTTGGGAGGGTTCTTTTTTTCCCATTTCCCTTAGCCAGAAGGGTGCTATGGGATCGCCCCTCTGGGCATTCTAGGTGCACCCCTTGGAGGCACTATAAAATTGTCCCTTTTGGGCAATATGGAATCACCCCTCTGGGCATTCTGGGATTGCTGTGCCTCCCTAGGTGCTCTGGGACCTCCAAACCACCCCTCACAGGCCCCCAGACCACTGGGGCTGTTCTCAGCATACTTCTATACACATCTGCAAGTGGAAAGACAAGCAACACGTGGAGAAGAATGTTTGGGAAATTCTGCTGGTCTGGTAAAGTTAAAAAAATGTGATAAAAGCCCCATCCTCATTCCCATCTGCTGTTCAAATAAGAGGCAAAACTCTCAGGGCCAGTCTCTGGTATCATTAGGAGTTCTGCCATTGTCTGTCGGAACAAGATTCAAGATTTTCAAACAGGCTGACTGATTGGCTGTCCAGATTTTGATAGACATCAGTGGAGCCCGATCTTCAGAACGTGCTGAACACCCCTTTCATGAAGTCTTAGGCTGGGCATTCAGAAATGGAGGCATCCTAGATCACTAGTCAGTTTTGGCTTTGGTCCTTGGTTAAGTCAGTTGCTTTGCATTCCTTACTCCCCTCTCTGTGTCCACTGTAGTCACATCTGTAATGCTTTTTTGGGGGGTTTCATGGTTCCGACAGGTGTGCCTGGCTCTCCAAATTTCAAGACAATAGCCAGTGGCTGCAGATTGACTTGAAGGAGATCAAAGTTATTTCAGGGATACTCACACAAGGACGCTGTGATGCAGATGAATGGATGACAAAATACAGCGTGCAGTACAGGACTAATGAGAATCTGAATTGGGTTTACTACAAGGACCAGACCGGAAACAATCGGGTCAGTGAGAGTAGATTTTTGGTGCAGTTAATTTTCAGAGAAATTAAAATCTTTGCTCAAAAAAGGGTAACATTCTCAGCAGAACACCAGCATAAGATCTGTGCACCACTCCCTCAAACTGGGGCCTAAGGGACATGCCAGGCTTGTTCTGTTTCTTAGTATCAGGATGAATTTCACAGTATGAATTGTTCTCTTTAAAGAGATGCCAATTCTTGTGCAAAGTAGGCAGCTGTGTAGAAAGAAATGTAGGAAAGATTTTTGCCGTAGAGCTCTGCCCAGAGAAGACAGAAGGTTTGTCAGGCAGTTGTTTATACAGTACCATCACCCAAGAACTAGTTCAGTAGCTTTTAACAGAAACCCTGGGCATCATGAGGTGCATAATGAAGTCACGAATTTGGAAACTGCAGATCTGGAGATTCAGGGTCTGTTTCCCACCTTCATGTGAGGGAGTAACACTAAGGTAACTCTAAAATCTTAACCCAGACCTAAGACTGTTTTGAAGGTGCCGGGTGCCTGTTGAGATGTGCCTGTGGTGTAAGTAACCTACTAGACCCTTTGTAGGGGAGGACTGACATAGGAGAGCTCTATTCCACTATGCCCAGACATGCTTTTCCCTGCTGCCACGCCCTTCCAGCACCTTTGCCATCTTGGCATGAGCAGGTGGACTGTTCAAGATCTAAATATACATGGTGAGGGAGCTTTCTTCCAGGATAGAAATTCTCTGCTGGCCATTCACAGCCAATTTCTAGCTCTTTGGTACCGCTTTGGAGAATGCATTAATTAGATCTCCAGCTCCTACTACTTGCAGGTTAAAGAGAGCCTGGGAGTCTGCTGACCAAAGTTATCAGCACTACTCATTTTGCTACTTATCAGTTTCTACCTAGCAAAGTCTCACTGCAACTATGAAAATACTATGATGTAAACAGGGGGAAGGGAGCACTGAGGAAGCTGCAAGATAAACAGAGGAAACAGAGGCAGGCATCCTCAAGGAACCCTTTTAGAAACTCTGAATTCAATTTCATCAAAAGGGAAAATCACACAGTGGGCACATCTACACAAGCTGCTCAACTGTGCAGTAACAGTTTAATACGCAGTAAGCAAGTATGTTTACACGTGCACATGCTTACTGTGCAGAGAACCTCACTAACCAAGAGTATACGAGCTACCGGCAAATACAAATAGCAAATTTACTTTTGATTAGTAATGGCGCAGTAGTGCTTGTGGAGAAGCCTGACTGGGAGTAAATCTGCTCCTGGTCAGCTATCCACCAGGGGGCAGGAGATTGCTCCAGCCCCCTAGGAGCTGTATGTTGTTCGGGATGGGAACTATGTTCCCCTGCTCTGGTAGGAGGGAGCTCCAAGCTCCCCGCTCCAAGACGCAGTTGGGGAGGAGGTGGGCTGGGAGATCCTTATCTCCCAGTGCCAGTTCTGTGACCACAGGGCTGGCTGGCACTGGGAGATCCTTATAGGATTGCGGAGCTGGTGCTGGGAGATAAGTGTGTTCCAGCACCGGCCCCATGGTCACGGGCTGGTGATGGGAGCCTGTTCCCTGCTCAGCTCTGTGCTCACAGAACTGAGTGGGAAACAAACTCCCCAGCTGGCTGGGAACTGTCCTGGTCAAGGGCAGGTCCCAACCCCATGCCCTGATCAGAGGCACCAGGCTTGAAAAGAGCTGCAGGAGTTGGGTAGGGCCCAGCCCCCTGCCATGATCTGTTGGTGGGGCAACTAGCAGCAAGCTAGCTGCTAGCTGTTCTACTGTTGGATTGGGGTAGGAGTTTGGGACTTGCACCTCCCCTGTAGCTCTTCTCAAGACACCTGCCCCTGACTGGGGAGCCAGGGCCAAGAGCTCCCTGCTGCTGGGGCAGGGAAACATTTTCCCCACTTGGAGAGTAGGCAGCTCCTGGACCTAGAGCAGGGGCGGACAATTATTTTGGGTGGAGGGCCGCTTACTGAATTTTGGCAAGCCATTGAGGGCTGCATGACAGGCAGCCAGGGGCAGATAAATATAAATTTTCTAAATTTTTTAGGGTCCCCACAGGCCAGATAGAATGGTTTGGCAGGTTGCATCTGGCCCACGGGCTGCATTTTGCCCACCCTTAGAGTGTAATATCTCAGCCATGGCTAGGAGACAGCTGTCTCTTGGCCCGGTGCTCCCTGCCAGCTCCTGGGCTAGCACCCTGGTGGTGGCAGGGGCCCATTGCAGGTTCTCAGGAAGTAGGAGCAGCTTGCTGCCATTGGCAGCAAATCTACTCCGACTTCCCTGAATGTGTAGAGACCTGCCCGGGACCATTTACTAGCGAGTAATTTACTCGCGATTAAACTGGTCCCACATCAAAGGCACGTGTAGACACGCCCAATGATGATTTAAAACTTCCTGCTGGTAGGAGCATAATACCAGTATTCCCCAATTTAAATACAGGAAATGCTCCTCAACCTTGTAGCCTCTTTCACACTGGAGGAAACTTTTGAAGTATGACTAGTATTTTTTAGGAGTTCTTTGGCTGCTTTCTGCCCTTGAAATGGCCATATATCATTAGAAACACTTTGTAAGCATAGGATAAAGTCATGTCTTTTGATGAAACCTGGTGGATTAAAATGATTGGCATATCATGCATTATGTAGGAGCTAAAATATCAGCCTGGAAAAGGGTGACTTACATACTGTCTCAATCCCACATTTTTAAAGTAGATAATGTGTAAGTAGCTTTACCTCAATGAGTAATGCTACATACCACGCAGTGTGCAAATGGGACAGGGATGTTTCTAATGACACATTGTCATGGGCCATGCCCTGGCACATACATCCCACTAAGTATTTGTATTAGCTTGCAAACTGGTGAACATAAAGATAGCGTTTCACAGAATTTGTGTGAAGAGGAGATCAAGTTCTTTAACCAAATCTGCCATTTTGGTTTTGTGTAGGTTTTCTATGGGAACTCAGATAGATCGTCCACTGTCCAGAACTTCCTGCGCCCTCCCATTGTCTCACGCTACATTCGACTCATACCGCTGGGCTGGCATGTGCGTATCGCCATCCGGATGGAGCTGCTTGAGTGCATGAGTAAATGTGCATGATGCCAAACCACAAACCATGCAGGGTTTTCAAGGGTGGGCGAGGAGGTGAAGAGATTCCTTAGCAACATATAGAAAAGCATCCCACAAGATAGTGAGGATAGAAAGAATGGGCTAGATTCTGGCCCAAGATGCAGGTCTCCTGAATCTAATGGGTTTGTAGAAAGGCAGGAATATGGGCAGTATCTACCCTTAGTTAGTTTTATTGAAACTGATTTCAGGAGTGGAGCTGTGTGAAATTCTTAGTTAGTGCTGCTTGAAATTTTCCTAGGGAAAATATCATATTGTAGCCATAGTCATCCAGGAAATATATGAGAAGAAAGGATTTTTGTGAGTGATATCTGTTATTGGAACAACAGCATGGTTGGGATAGACTTAGACAAGCTATCAAGACTTAGACATACTTCTTACTATCCAGAGAAAGAATGCATGGCTTTCAAAAGCTTATATAAGTCCATCCCAATGATACAGTTGGTCAAAAAGAAATATCACCCACAAAAATCCTTGCCTCCTGAGTGGAGAAAACAGAATTTTGTGAGATTCATATAATCATAGGGAAGTAGGTCTGGAAGGGGCCTCCAGAGATCATCTAGTCTAGCCTCCTGCCTGAGGCAGGATCATCTATATCCAAACCACCCTATACAAATCCATAATCTCAAATCTTCACAAAACTACCATCACACCACTGTCCTGCCACAACACATCACATAAAACATGAACCTGCCACAGGAAAGCAGGAGAGCCATGACAGCCAACGTCCTGCTTCTACAATACCAATCTGCTCTTGCCAAGCAGAAAACATATTGAATTTGCTACCCCATTCTGGAGGCCAGGAAAAAATAGTTATATAAAACTTTAAATCTTCCCACTGATCCTGGTCTTCCTTGTGATGGTGATGTCCTCAGTCCCTTTTGTCATCTTTCACTGATGCTACCAGAACTTCCTCAGTGAACTGATATCCAGCAAAGATTTAGTTGGATTTTTAGCAACTCTCCACAGTCTTTCACACAGCTCTAGGTAAGAATCAGATATCTGATCAGCATAGACTTTAATTAGTCATTTAATCTCTAGTAAAATAAGCATAGTTAACATTAAAGTCTTTAACAGTTTTGTGCATGCTCAGTAATAATTTAGGGGAATGTTTAAGATTTAAATGTGATATTAAGCACTAGGTACCTGTATGTGGACACAACCTTCATATATATATATATTGCAACTAAAATATATCTAATATAAATATTTATGCTGTAAATTAAAGGGCTTTCTTGAATGATCTGGTTTTAAGAACATACAAAATATTAAAGCCAAAGCTTTAAAAGCAGCAGCTTTTTTAAAAAGGTAATAAATGAGCATAATAAGGACAAATGGCTACCTAGTTCTGTCATACTGTTGATTTGGTCTTTCTGAATTCTAGAGACAGAATCCCCCTCTTGATTCTCCATCTTAACTTTTGTTATATCAGACTTGCTACATTAGATCAGACTATAAGTCATTGAAGGACAAGTATGGTCATAGGTAAGAGAGGAGTGGGCCCCAAGAGAACGAATTCTTTCCAGACTCTGGCAGTTATCAGGTTACAGCCAGAAGCATGACACTTGAACCACAAACACACATGACATCAAATGTCAAAAGAAAATGAAGATTTTTATACCCAATTTCATCATTTCCATCCAGGAAGCCTAGAATAGTTTTATGTACATTAAATGAACATCACACTCTGCTTTAGAGGTAGAAAATGTTGTTAGGCCCATAAAATACAGATTTGTCCGAGTTTATATGTCAAATTAGTGGCTGAGCAACCTGATTTAGGCCTGCATGCTCCATGTGGTTGTGTGGGGCTTGCTCCACATACAGATAGCAGATCAAGCAGTTATATCATCATATCCACATCATCGCAGTTTCTGCTGCTAACCAGCCACACAGACTAGCAGTCTTGTGCTTTGCTTCCAGTATCCCCCTCTGCATGGTTATAAAATGAGATCTGTGATATGCACTCACCAAGCGGTTACATCTGACTTCCTTGTCTCTTGGCCCAATCACAATAGGCTACTGAACATTATGAAGAGATGTGTGTTTTACAATCAGTCAAGGGATATGGTGGGGGAGGGAGGAGGAAGTCAGGAGAGAGGGAAGAATGATTAGTCATGAAGAAAGCAGATATGAAGTATATTGACAACACTTAAAGTTAAGTTTTGTTAATGGCCATAAATTATGGCCAGGCCACGTAAGTCTCCTGCTCTAAACATACTTGCTTTCTTCACTCTTTTCCTTCTATCTGCCATCATATTTCTCATTTCCCTTGAGTTACTCAAAGTTGTCTATAATTCTTTTTGACGGGGACTTCATGTTATCAGCAAACATCACCAGTTCTCAATCATTTCCTCCTCCAAATCAGAAACACATGTTCAAAAACAACCCAACTAGTAACCTCTCTACATTTTTAGGAGCAGCCATACACTCCAACTGTGTTTTATTCATTTTAGTACAGATCCTGCACTCCCTCCTAGCAGGGATGTTGAAACCCATAATATTGTAATACTTGCCTTGCATCTGACTACCTGCAACTCCTATGTGAAGACAAGACTCTGATATTTCTCAGAGGGTTAGTCCATATAATCTACCAAAAAGGTCCTACTTTAACACTACAATTTGGTTTAATATAAAGATTAGCAAAAACCAAAACTAATGCTGAGCATCAATTCTGATACTTTATTTAAAGTATGAAGCACTCCAGAAACTCCTCATCAAAACCCATCTGATTGTTGTTATTATAGCTGTTAGTGGTGGTTTTGTTTAAAATCTCCCTAACATTTATCATTAGCCTCTATCGGGCCTGGATACACATGGTAAAGCTCTACTTTCTCACGTGTACATCTGGGTCCTGCCACACACCAGAAGAGAGGCCCCATATGTTTTTGTGTTTTCCACAAAGTATCTGTTTAATTGTTCTAGGAGCTAGTGTCAGAAATCGCCAGAGAGCAGGATTGTGCCCACAGACCTAGCAAATAAACAACACTACAGCTGTTCACTTAACCGTTATGATACAAATTTACAAAATTTATGCTCTGATGGTCTCACAGCAAAGTAAAGGGCTTTGCATACTTTCTACTTACTGAGGAATATCTAGTTATTAATCAAGTTACACACCCTTAGCAAGTGCTTGGAGTTATTTCATAATGTGAAATTAGTAGCCAGTTATTTGATCAATAAATTAATCACATGATGAGGTGGTGGGCAGATGAACAAACTATACCAAGTTAAAGACAGGAGGGGGGGATATTATGTCTGCCACCTGCTCGAAGGTAGCAGTTTTGTGCTACTTTATTCCACAATAGGTGAAAGTTAAACCATGGTGACTAAGCAGCTGCTTCACTCGGGGGGGGGGGGGGAAGAGGGCGGGGGTAGGGGGGGTGTAAGATGGCCCATTTGTAAATAAAGGCCAGGTACAGACATTCAAAAATCCTGAGACATAATCGATTTAAGTTATGTGGTTTTTCTTAAGCAGTGTAGTCTAGATTGGTAGTGAACAGAACGTGCACGTGCCCTTTGGTTGGGGGTAGGGGTGGGGAGAGAAGTACATTTTAGACCAGATTCCACCATTTTTAAACCAGTCTGTGTGTGCCAAACATCTGTTCTATTACGGATATAAACTGGTTTCCAATCACTTATACTGGTAAAAGTATAATGTCTGTACCTGGCCAAAGAACAGTACAAATAGTAGAGCAGGAGACTGTTTGGGTCCCAGATATGTTGCTGGCTAAATTCTTGACCTTTGGAAATTCACTTAACTCACCTGTAAAATGGGGATAATACTTTGTAGGGATGTTGAGAGACTTAATTAAGATATTGCAAAGCGCTTTGAGAATTTTACTTGTCACTCCATCTCAGCATGAACGCAGAACATTAGAGCAACAGCATGACTGAGAGCGTGATGGAAGCACAGTAAAATGAGCCAAAATACAGTTATACAAATCCAAAACTTTTCCCAATATAGTCTAGCTTTTATTAGCACATCAGTATTATTCTAATTCACTGGCACCAGTCTTTCCAAGCACAACTGAGATAGCAATACAGACTAGAGGAAACTCAATGAGGCAGTGCTGAGAAAACATTTACTGGATTTGGAAATTTGGCAGGTAAGCAGTGAGAACTTCTAAAACCAGTTAATTAATCATAATCATAATGGCTTTGAAACAGTAGCAGCGAGCACAGGACCTTTCACTGCTTTCAATGATGTGATCAATTTTTACCCTCAAAGGTTTGTAAAGTGACAAGCTAGATGATTGCACTAAGTGTTCCTGCAGGCCAACTCCAAATTAGATAATAAGAAGCTGCCCTGGTCCATCCAACCCAGCCACACCACTTACAGGAGCCAATGGCTGTTTTCTCCTAATGGAATTTTCCCCTCTGGCTGCTGGAGAGAGTATTCTCCACACCCACTTCACTCTGTTTCCTCGCTGCTGATAAATGATCTGAAACTAATATGCACATGCTAATATTCCCTTACCTGCCTGTTGGGAGGGATGGGAGCCTTTATTTTTCTGCTCTCTTCAAGGGATGGATGTGGGTATATGCAGGAGGAAGGGATGAAGAGGAGAGGGGTGACACCCTTTTTTTCCTCTCTCTCTCTCTGTGTATGTGGAAATGCCCCAGTCTTTCCCAGTCTGTTTGTAGACTTCTAGAGGGACATGCTCAGCTGAGGTGGAGAATTAAGGCAGCGAGCTCAATAAAAATAAATGAATACAAGCAGTTTGTTTCCAATAAAAGGTTGGCTTCTGGGCTCTAGGGGATATAGAAAGAGATCTGAACCCAAAGCATGTAGGGGTCACAGCAGCAAGATGGATAAAAGAAAATAACAGGAGGGAGAGGTGGTAAGAACAAAGAGTACTAAAAGAAATAAATATTTAAAATAGGTTTCTGTTTATGGGCAGTTATGTGGGTATTTTGGATGCTTGGCCTCTGGAATGGACAGAAATAGAAAGTTGCTAGGATTTGCCTGCTTAGAAAGTGAAAAAGGTGTAGTTAAATTAAGACCCTGGCCAGTTTGCTGGTATATTAGTAGTAGTATTCAGCATTGCCATATGGGGAAAGTTTGAGGAAAAATTGCTCTGGCCATTGGAATCTGACAGAATTGTAGAAGAAGCAGTTCCTCTTTTCTGAGGTCAGAGGGAAGGCAGGAGGCCTGGGAGAAGAGGTCTCCACTTTGCAATAAGTGCATTCATAATGAAAGCATGGATACAGGATAACTAATAATAATAATAGAAGGGATAAGTAGTAGTAAGTAATAATGGAGGGAGAGGTACGTTAGACACAGATAGGAACCAGGGTGGGTGGGGTTTATCTCCCTGAGCATCAACAGCATGTTCAGTGCTGGGATGATCTAAAAGAATATGCTGACCCAGCCAAACAAGTAGCGTACAACCTATTGTGCCTGACAAGGTGGTGGCTGAGCCAGCAATCTTAGACAGCTTGCAGCTTTGTGCAACAGTCAGGAGCAGCACCGTGAAGCATGCCTGTTCTTTCTCCCAACACCAATTCTTGAAAACAAGGCAATGTCATCACCTCGGAGTGTTGCCAAGAGTGTGCCCAGCATCCCTCAGGCCTCCTGGCTCAACTGTGTGCATAAGCACATGCTCAACCTTGATTTGAGGTAGTAAGTGATACTGTGTGTTTCTGGGATTTGGTGCATACAGAACAGGGCCCTGCTGACTTGAAAGCATCAAACTTCTCATAATCCCCCTGTTCTACTACTTGAAGCCTATTTGTCTCTTTCTTTATCTTTGCTGCCAATTGCACTCACTATCCAGAAGCTGTCCTATTTGTGGAAGCTGAAGTAAAAAAGCATTAAATACTGTGCATCATCCATAACTAGATTGCCTTCTGCATTCCATAAGAGACCTATGGTTTCTCTGGTCTTCCTCTTACTTTCAACATATCTGTATAATCCCTTTTTATTGCCTTTTGCTTCCACAGCTGCGCAGCAGGGCATGGGCACAGGGTGGGTGGGGGCCCTGGGCCGGCCCACTCTCCTCTGGCACCAGCCAGGGACCCAGCTTAATTAATTTGAAAACCTAGTGCGTGTAAACACAGATGCGACACTCCAAAATAAACAAGTCTAAATTTTCTAAACTTATTTAATGTAATGAGGATTAAAACCCGTGGTGTGTACAGGCACCCTTTGCGAGTAACATCAAGTCAAACAACCTCTGTTTTCTAGTGCAAAACCTGCATTTTATTAAAGACATATTTTGGAAGGCCCATTCAAAAATACATTGTGCTCAGTAAAAATTAACCATTTCCATGCTGATAATTAAGGTTACCACAGGATTTTTTTTCTCTTTTATATTTACAGCAACAATAGAAATTGTACAGAAGTTAAGAATGGAATACATGCCCGAAAAAAAGTTGATAAGGTGTACCAACAACATGATACAAAGAATAGTATATAAACACTTTACAAATGGTTTATTAACTTGTGTGAAGAATTCTGTAAATATTCAACACATTTTAAAATCAATGTATTCAAGGATTAAACAGGTTAACATCACATCACATCCCTTCCACAATAGAAAGCATGGTAGGTTTAAAATGTTGTGCATTTTAGAATTTCTAAGAGCAGCTAATGAAATTGGGTAATTTTTTACCAATAAATTTGGAAGTTTGGAAAACTACCTCCACAATCTGTTACTTTTGGTATAGCCAGCTCTGGCAAAAGGGAAAACACTATCAAGGTCTCCGAACCCAGATCTTTTCTCCTTCCCTTCTCCTTTTTAACCACATAATTCATTGTTTGACAGCGGAGAGCTAAGCAGTCTTGAATGATTTGCCTAATAGATTAAACAGAATTGAAAAAAAAACTTTCAATGGCTTATTCTATAGAATTACACTTTCAGGGAGGATTTTAGTTCATTATCTCTGTTCCACATTATCCAAATTTATAGGTCAGAAATTACTCCTTTGGATCAGACGTATCCTCCAATATGATGAAAACATCAGAATACCCTTACTAATGAACAATATGCACTATCAAAAAACAAGCAAAAGAAAAAAACTGCTGTGGGGGACATAGCAATCTGAATACAGCCTATTCTTTAGCTTTGTACTAAACAGCAATCAACTCTCTCTGCTACCCAACTTATATTCCAAAAGCTCATACCAAGGGCTTCATATACAACCAGAGAGTTGCAGAAATTTATATTTTCCATATTGTGGATATGCTTTAGCTTGGTCTAACCAGAAATTGCATGGAATCTGTTACTGTGACCTACCATTCCCAGGCCTGTACACTACATTGCTGAGGCTTTCCTCAAACTAGACAAGGAACAATTCCCTGTAAAAACTGCGCTGCTTCTAGAATAAAATTCAAACAAAAACGTCATAGAGAATGATTGTGGGGAAAGGGGAGGGGCAAAAGGAGGTAAGATCTCTCCCTTGGATGGAATGAAAAATTTAGAATGAAGAAAATCCTGAGCAAGTCTAAGGATAGCTGTCTCTGAGTAGAACAGCACACAGGGTGGAGTAATAGATAAGGCCTCTGTCTCCCTGATAATCAGCACTAGAGCATTAGCAAAGAACAAGGCAACTTCAATATTTGAAAACTATAAGGAAATAAATGGAGAATACAATGGGAAGACTGCAAAGCGGTGCAAAGGATGGCAAGATTCTGAGGGAAACTGAGCTGATTTAGAAGCACATCCAGATGAAGGCCTGTAGAAATTCTGACTAGGCTCTTAATAGCACCTAATTCTCCTGTCCTAAAAAAGTATAAGATGGAATCCTTTAGAGGTCTTCTCTTGGAAAAGTTGTAGAATGGGAAGTCAGTGATCAACTGAGGGCAAACAAAGTGAACCTTGACCACTTCATGAGAGATAGGAGGTAGATTGACTATTAGAGAGGGCAGGAGAGGTCCATAAACCATGTCCCTCATCTCTTAGCCTTTACACTATCAACCCTATGGTCAAGTCCAGTGGGCCAAGACACAAAGTCTTATTTATCTGGCTGTATATTTTGATTTACATTTTACAGAATGATTGGGAAGCAGCAACACAGTACATTGATTTAATGGAGGGAGAGCATCCAAACCAACACTGTACAGAGAGGGTTGATTTTAAAACAAATCTTGTGCATCCCACATTTTGTCATTGTTGCAAAGAGCCCCCTTGCTCCAACCAACTGAACAAACACAAGGATACCCTTACTAATGAACAACAGCCATTCAACAACAGATAAATGATAACTTACTCTATCAGTCTTGCCTCTGCTATTTCACACAGTACCCGTTTAAAGGAGGCCACTGGGGCAAAAGATTTCCTACCAAGAGATAGTCTTCCCAAACAAAAGTAGATATTCCCCTTTGATTAATTTTTTTAAATCAGCACTTTACTTACAATTCTTCCTGTCATTTTGGGTCCTAAATAAAGAGTGAAAACACCTGCAGTTCTCTCATAGCATCTGAATCAGAACTTTGCAGTTCATCGCCAGGCTGAAGTGCCTTTGGCAAGATGCGCCATTACTTTTTGGCACTAGAAAGAAAAAAAAAGGGAACTAGCTTCTCTTAGAAACACCCAGGCTATGTTGTATTAAAAGTGTTTATTCAAATTGCTTCCAAAATATAAGAAAGGCTTGAAAGAAGTTAAATGGCTTTTCTCCTTATTTACTACAAATCCCAGTTTATGAAGCAATCAACATTATGACACAAATAGGGACACACTGGAAGGGGAAAGGCACCTGTTCCAAGAATAGTAACCTGATTTGAAGGAGATTTATAAATGGTTAATGGGGTACTTTACCCTTAATGTCTCCTGTGCCTTAACGTTTTGCTGGGCCTATTTACATGAACTGTACAGCAGCAAAGCTGCAAAGTGTACGAAGTGGTCCCATTTTTGATGTATACTGTACATCAATTGACACAGAAGAAATTAGATTTTCACAATCCCCACAAACTTTGTGATGCATTGTTATGGCTTTTCAAAATATTCCTTCTGGGACCATCCAATTTGGATTCAAAATATTATTACAGCTCTACTCTAATAAGCACAGTTACAATATTTATATAATCAATGGGATGTACATAAGTTCAAAGTTTGCCTCAGTCACATGATCTTTTAAGAACCTGAACAACCGTAACTTGAATAGGAACCCAAAGCACTTTCTGGCTGGTAGTCACTCTTAAAAGCATGCCCATTCTGCCTTAGGTAAGGCCAGAGATGACAACAATATATCCACCATTAACATAACCACAGTAACCCTACAACAAGGAAGGTCTAAAACACTGCAAATTACTTAGGGTAAATGGCAAGTTTTTTATGGCTAAAACCAGCAGAAAATTAAAATAATGCTTATAAAGATTTCTGAGGAAAATAAAAATCTGATCTTTATTTTGTGACTTTCTAAACTACCTTGGATTGATCCTCCACAGACACCCAACTGGCACAAATTGTAGTGATGCTTCAAGCATCTTCAATAGCACTGATCCAGAACATCAACTTGTAACCTACCTTTGCTCCCAGAAACCTGTCTGACGGAGAGAAAGACAAGAAGTCTAAAATTATCTGAAGACAAATTGCAAGTATAGAAATGTGAGGCCCGCCTAAGCTTAGTTCTGGAAATGTAGTAGTTTGTAAACAGGCATTGCAGTGCAGTGACATTAGCACCCCTGGGTGCATATACACGTGCTCTGACATGTTCCAGTTAGATTAATCGAGGCTGCTGGCGCGTCCTAATGAGAATGCTACCACGTGCTGCAGCGTCACATATTCACTATCTTGCATTTCAAAACGGTGGCAGAGGCACTTTAACTAGAACTTGATGAATGAACTTTAGTTAAAGACCCCTGTTTTGAAGCGCAGGACGCTGAATACCTGTGATGCTGCGGCATTTGAATTACAGCGACCGTCCGGGAGCCTCTCTAATTAAAAGGCCCCTCCCCCACCCCAGAGCACGTGTATAGACACCCCATATGTTCAGATTGTACACCTAAGTCTAATTTGACATAAGAAATCAGAGTTTGAAGTTGGTCCTGAGCTCTGTTACTGGGAGGGTTTACCAAGGACGTAGGCAGACCTTACCGGAGCAGGGAGTGTTATCTTCTCAAGCAATGAGCTCTGCCTATTGCTCAGACAGAGACGGTGTGCTCCAAAGGAAAGAAAACCTGTGAGGGAGATGGTGGAGAAAAGCCTACAATGGTTCCACACTGCTGTGGAAAATCCCATTTGCCCAGAATGGCTCACTTTTTTTGTCTGAAATGAAAATAAAACATAACTCCTGTAATTCTTTCATCATCACCACGGTCAAGATTGGCAACAAGACTGGGCATCTAGTCAAGCAAATTTTAATGACAGTCTGCGAGGATATTTTATAGCCAGGTACAGAATATAATTTTAATTAAGATGCAATTAAAGAGCCTATATTTCCGTTTCCAAGAGCCAACTAAATCCTACAAACTCACAGGCAAACTGAGGCAGCCTGAGATGAACACACCACCTTAATTATCTTTTTGAAAATACATTTCTTTTATGTTCACATTAGTACACTATCATAAGGCAAAACAGACTGCTGAGGAAAAGAAAGCGTACTCTCTAAGTTATCTGTTTTATCCTTAGTCAATCTACAGAATATATATATAATACAACAAAATTAGACCAAGAGACCTCAGTAAGGAGAAAGGCTCACATTGAAAAATAGTTTCCTCTATGATACATTTCTCTTTTTTGGTGAGCTAGAGAAGTTCAAAAATCCTAGGAAGTTTCCTTTTTAAGTGTTAGTAAAATTACATGAGCAATACACTAAAGGCTGGGAATTCAGATCCAGTTGAAAATATGAGAACATTTATTCTGACATCAGCTGGCTAAATGAGAAGTTCATCATCCCTTCAAATAGACTGAAGAGAAATACATACAGTCAACTCAATTTACTGTTCAGTTTTATCAAGGTTTGTTGACGTTTCTAAAGAGGAAAATGCAGTGTAGGGTGGCAAGAGCTTCATGTTTTTGGACCATCAATTATTTTGTATGCCTCCTGGCTCAAACTTGAATCTGTAATAAGCATTTTAAACAGTTGAAGGTGCAATCAGTAATCACTCTTATTTCGCTCAGTGGATGCTGAGGGAAAATCTGCTGGAAGTTTTAATTCCTGCCGTGAATCAGAATGACCATAATGACCAATCATCCAAGCGTGAAGCTCCTACCAGCTAAGTAAGAAGTCTTCTAGAGACAAAACGCAAGTGCTGTATTATTCAATGAAAAAGGAAAGAACGTGAAGGACAAACTAGCCAAATCTGAACACTACCAGTCTTGCAGACATTCATACGGTACTGCTTAGAGCCCCATTCTCAAACTAATGCCAAAGTTTTTGTAGGGGAATTCTGGGATATCAGTCAGCTCATACTGGAGAGTAGAGCTAACCCAACTGTAGTGAACTGGTGGATACAGAAAGACCTCTCTTTGAAACGGTTACAATCAGTATATTATAAATCAAATAGCTACAATGATAATCAATTAAGAACAACCTCAGATGCTCTCTCAGATGTCCACTGTGCCCATCCAAACATAAAGCACCCTTTCACTGGTATATTTTACATAATGTGTAATGTTTCCCTATATTATATATCATATGAAAAAACACGTGGACATTTCTTACAGCAATAGAGGAACAAAGAATTCTTGTTTTACTGTCCGCTAGTCAGGATTACCAACTGCTTTTGTCCTATGAAAAGCTGAAATACCATACTTCTCACTGTACTCTATATTTTGCAAGTGTTGATGCCAATTGTATTGTAGTATGGTCTGAGAATGCTGGTATGATTGGGAGGTATGGAACTTAATGTCCTTCTGCACTGCTAATGAAGGAGGAGCTAGCTGGCTACATTTGCATCTATTTCTGTGGTTGGAATATCAAATTCATGTTTAGACTAGTCTCTTTTTGGAAAGGACAGAATACTTGTAAGCACAATTATTACAATGACAACTCACAAAAACTGAACTACACTTCAGAGTAATGTAAGAGGTGAAGTGCTGAGTTCAAATATAGGTATTGTTCTGACACTACAGGCAAGATTCTCCTTTCACTTGAGCCAAATTTACACTAGTTCAACTTTGACTACTTGGGAATTACTGCTGATTTACCCCAGTGTAAGAGAGGGGAACCAGACCCTGCATTTGTTATGCATAAAATCCTTCGTTTTAAAGGCAGCTCTTTGAATTGCCATGAACCTCAAATCTAATATTTTGTAGAAATGGAAACCAACTGTGAACAGGAATGTTCTGGTAGTGAGAATCCAAAGAGAAATTAAGCTGTCTGGCAACCTTCCTTCTTCTCCATCTGAATATCATTGTTTTACTAGCTTTAAGTATATCCTGAAACCAAAAAAAAGTGCAAGTGTATTTTAAATTTAAGTACAATATTTATCTTTCTAGTTAAACACAGTTTTAAACAAAATGTAAAATATATGTATGCAAAAAAGCTTATACCATGATCTGCAGTGCCATGCTATGTGTACATGTCACAATTTTGGCATTTCACTTGCAACTCATGCTATATTTCTTTGGTCTTCACCCCTACAATTATGTGGATGAGCATCTGCTTTAGCTTGTGGTCAAGGGGCACCTTCTCAGATGTGTTATTAGAACTTTATGGTTTTGATGCAGATGCATAATTCCCGTCACACTAATGGGAAAGCAAAGTACACACCTAGGGGAGAATATACCGCATTTAGATTACTGTATAGTTCTGTAGTCTCTTACATCTAGCCATTACGTCCAACAAGTAGCCTATAATAAAATTTGGAACTGAGTGTTCTATTTTGTTTGCTACCGACAATAATGCCTATAATACTGCGCTCTAATAGCGGAGCAAGAGTCATACTGTTACAGTCACACATATCCACATTCAACTTCCTTTTATTAGAAGTATAATACTGCACTTTATATCACAAATGTATAAAAATATGGCAGATAGTGTCATAACAATACTTTTCTTTTAAATGAGTATATTTAAAAAACAGACAGTTATTTACCATTTATATATATTTATGTATAGAATAAAATACTCCTGATGCAATATATAAATGTTACTGTTAGTTCTTTTGTTTTTTTTAATAGAAACTACTGTAGCTGTTGCACTGCTTCACAATGTTTCAAACAGCTCAAAATAACTTTACATTGGAACATAAAAGATATGATTATAACAGTACGATATTGGTTCATCATAAATAAATATTACAAATTCTATCAAATATGGAAGTTTAAAAAACAAATTTAAGACATACAATTCAACTTTAAACCCTTAACAGGGATACACTTATATCACATAAACCCCACTGTTTTAACTAGGCAGCAAAATATGTAGTAAGGGCATAGGTCTAGACACTATTTTTTTTCACCCTTTAAGTGCCAATGCATACCTAAACTTCTCCAGCTTTGAGACAGAGATGTGCACTAAGCTGGAATGTAAATGAGAGAAAATGGCAATACATTTCTTCTCCCTGAATTGCACACTCTGTCTATCATCGAATGAGATTTCTGATGATTGATAATTAATAATTCAACTTGTTTTACTGTATGATCCCTGACTAGCAATGTGGTGCCAAACAGGCTAGCTCCACATGTACATATTGCACACCTTTATAAAGCTGAAAATGCAGTCTTACCATCACCAGCACCACCACGACACCCCTACTCAAGTTTCCACGTGGATTGGCATATTTTCTGGAGTACTATTACAAGGCCGTCTCTTTTAAATCATTCAGATTTGGCATTCGTGATCGGCTTGTTCGGTTATACGTGTGTCCATTCTGTCCACTCTTCGAAGGCAGCTGATCGGTATAAGGTGTTCCCTCATTAGTGCTCCTGTTCACAGGGGAGACATGCCATGTTGGTTCCATTTGACCTGGTATCTGGAGTGTCGGTCTGCATTTTGACTGGGACTCCTGCCGGACGTTGCTGCTGCTGGAAGTCTGACTCATGGGATGAATTCGCACTTCAGAAAAAGTAGCTTTGGCTGGCTGACTAGGCAAGGGCTGGAAGCGGGGCTCCGGAGGAACAGGATGATTTGAAGAGGAAGAGAGATGTAATAGCTTTCGAAGGGATTTTAAAGGTTGGCTCTGAAAGATGGAGGAAACCACTTGGTTGGTCTTATGCCTTATTGTTATACCAGCAGTCTACTGCAAAACTTTCAGTCATATCTTAAAAAGAACAATTTGAACTTTGAAAAACATCAGGATTTGTCACTTTTACTACTTGTTAATCCTGAATATTTCATTTCAATCCACTGACCAGTTTGTGCACAGTGCATGTGACAGATAGAAAAGGCCTGGCAATTATAATTACTGTGTATTATGCGGTCTAAGAAGATTAATTGACTACAAGAGAAAATGGTTTGGCTTCCCTTTTTTTTTTTTAAACACGACAGTTGCAACAGAAATTTTCTATCTTTTTTTCAGATCTCTAAGATTTTTGTTTAAAAGCACTGTTAATACAAAAACATTACTGTCGCAGACCACACCATTTCAGGGGAAGCTCTACGTTGGGACTCCCCAAAAAGTCGTGTCTGGTCTCTCTCTCCTGGAAGGACTCCTCAACCCACATAACCCTTTTCATCACAGTTATGAAGACTACTGCAGATGTTTCCTTCATCTTGGATTAAGTTGCTTTTGTTACCAGTCCTACTGGCACTTTCCTGAATCAGTGGCTGTCCTGAATTGGAAGGTATATGTGTGAGAAGAGCTGGGGAGAGGAAGAGCTGTGGTATTTTGCCAGATGGTAATTATACTGCGTGGATTGTGGTTACACTGTTTTTCTGCCTCTCACATGTCCCTTGCCTCCCAAAGAATTATACAGGACTGTAGCTACAAGATCCCTCTTTAAATTCAATGAGAAATGAGGAGGGGGTCATTCAAAAGCAATTCTATTCACTACAGGAAGAAACTGTTAAGGCACACCACTGATAACAGGGTGAAGGTAGTTGATATTATTCCTTACATGAGTTTGGATTTCTGCCATCTTCTCAGGATGCCAATCCTTCTGCCGGCTGACCTGGTGATTAGAAGAGTGAATGGCTTTTTGTAATGCCAAAAGATCCTGACCATCACTGCTAGGCATCTGCAACATAATAATAAATGAGGATTTCAATCAGTTCTTAAGAGAAGTAACAACCATTTTCCCCCAGTTAATTATATAATGCAGGAGAAGCCCACTAGTGCAGCTGTATTGCAATGCCTTTTTTTTCCCCGCAGTAAGAACAGTATTTGTGGATATCATGCAGATTTACTCTAACCTCAACCCTTAAAGCATACACATGCTGTTAGTGAGTTGCTGTAAGAGAGAGCAGTTGAATAAGCCTATGAAAAGAATTGCTGCGCCTTATCCTCATTTCAATAGCATTCCATACTGCAATTAAGATCATGGGCCACTTCTATAAAGACAGAATTTGCCCTGGATGAATAAAGATCAAAACTGTGTTTAAATAGATACCCGAGTGATTTTGGTGCTACAGCTGTGGGGAAACCAACTGTCCCTGTTGTCACAAAATTCAAGTTCAACATACTGTTCTCTGTATATTGTTCCGTGTATATGTACGTTTACATACACAGACCTATTCTTAAATGTATTCATTTAAGTAGCTGTTCATTTAAAGCTATTTATTTATGTCCTAAAATAAAGGGAATTAACCCCTCATTCCCCCACTTTTTTGTGAGGAGATAATTAAAACAAAATTCAGAAATAATCTGCAGTAATTTAAAATAGAGTAATACTAAAATTTAGGACAAAGAAAAACACAGAATAATGTAAAATAAATGCTGACTTGTTAGCAAGCTAGCTGGTACAATATTTGATTGATTATATTTGAATACAAATCCGTAAAAAAAAAATTCAAAATATTTAAAAACCAAATTACATTAATCTGCTGTACAAACAGAATGAGGAGGTCACTCTAATTTTAAGCACCACTTATTTTAGAAGGTCTCTCCTTTGATTTTAGTTCCAGGCTTTCACTGTCTTGTAATAACTAGATATACTGTTTTAAGTGCATCTCATACTAGTCAATCACGATTTTTTTTAGCTTTAATCCATTTAGGACTGCTGTTTTAAGTTGAATTTATGGAACTGGCCCAAGATACTTAACTGGCATGAAAAGAAAGTGACCCAATGAAAATAAAATACATGCTGTTGTAGTCAGTAAAACAAGTTTACTGGAGCGTTTTTCAATGCTACTGTACTTAAAAATTGGTACCATGGGTAGAGTGACTACAGGAAGCTTTTTCAAAGAAGAACTATGCTTTAAATGATTCTTTGAATTAAAAAGAGGAAAGAGGGATTTCTTGATGCTTGGATTCTCGCCGTTGGTGGATTCTGTCTGCAATATAAGATACAAAAACTAAATGCATAAATAGTGTTTCAGTTCAAGAGATCTGTCCTTGGCAAATTCATGCATAAATGTACTTCTAAATATCAACAGTAAGTAGTGGCAATTCCACTGCTTGCTTCAGGGCAAAATCAAGTTGACTGCTAATCTGAATGAGTAAATGGAGATGGAAGAAATTCTATGTATTACTGAACATCTGTGTGTGTACAGAATGTAAAAACATTAACAAATGTGTTTATTGATCTTCCGAATGATCCTCCATTAGGCCTGGAGGGCATTGCACTGATTTCAGTGGACCTTGGGATCAGTCCCATAACTGTGGCAGTGATTTGCACTAGCTGCATTTGTATAATCTGTTAAATTGCATGCATTTTTATTTTCTAAAAATACCATTCCTAAAATCAACATGTTTTAAGCAAGTAGTTTATCATTATCTAAAAAAAGTATCTTAGTATTTCTGACTTTACTTGAAAAAAATGGGCTTCAAGATTAATTTGGCTTAGCTTTCGGGTGTGGAGGAAACACTTAAACTGTGTTTACAGTTGCATGTGATTTTCCATGCTACTACAATCAGTGGTCGTAGCAATGGGTACCCATTAAAAACAATGAGCAATTAATTGTCCAAATCACAAACTGAAATGCCTCTCTCAGTGGAAATGTGTAAAATGTGAAGTATTATTCTGCTTGCCAAAAGAAAACTAGACAATGTTGTATTTTGGAATGTGTAATATGAATTAACAGAAGAAAAGAAATACTGGTCAAATGGACAGTTTTTATATAGCTATCTCAAATTGTAGCCTTCAGCTAGAATCTCTGGGTACAGACACATATAACATTTGAAACATTTCAAAAAACTAGTGTACAAATGTACAGGTGGGATAAAACGCTCCCAAGAGTGACAAAAACATACCTAGAGGGACCATATACTATTTTGAATTGTTCTGTTCCATCTTCCCCCAGGCATCCCAATATACATTGCTCTCCTAATTCCCATGGTTTCCCCACAACCTGGCTGCTGCTGCCTTTCCCAACCATGCTCACAAGCTCCCATCGCCAAGCACATTCTTTACGCCCCAGTACTGGGGGACTTTATACCCCTACTCCAGGACCCAGGTTTCCTGCTCTCCAGCCTCCAATAGCAGAATACCCTTCCATGTCTGGACTTCTGGTTCTGACCGAATGCAAGGAAGGGGCCTCCGGCCTCCCAGTTTTAACAGGGAGTGCTCTAGAAGAGCAGGGGTGGAAGGGACAGGCTCACTGACTTCAGCTCCAGCCCCTCTGGGAGACTGCGCCACTACATGCGGTAGAAAGATTTTGCCAGTCAACCAGTATGACAGGGGGCTGTATGTCCATCTGCTGCTGAAACAATTTTTAACATTTGATTAAATGTTTCAAAGACCATTATATTTTGAAACGTTTAAAAGGTTCTGTCTTTATCCTTAGAAAGTTAAAGAAAGACTGATTCACTAATTTTCTTGTTTCTTTGAACTTGTTTGGTCAGATTTTATGTTCTTATTTGTGGATCATTAAACTTTAAAGGAAACAAAATGGTCATCAGGAATGGTGCCCACCTGTAACCAGAGTTCTCAAAGTACACTGTTTCTTTAGATCCACAGTCTTGGAATATGTACCATAATGCTGGGAAACCTGGGATCATCTGAAACGTAGTGACTACTGAGACTGCACAAAAACCCTCACATGGATCAAAATGGTTGGTGCTAGATCATATAAGGAATCATGACTCCAATCATCCTCAGTTCCTTTCTGCTACAGCAAGTAAGAACTCCAAACAGTGGAAAAGAAGAATGGGTAACCATGGCTTGGGAGAGGAGAGAGAATACATCTAAGAAATCTCCAGGAACAGGCAGAAGGCTTCATTACTCCATCAGGAATTGCATCTCGAGAACACAACTACGCAAGAATGTTCATCTTTTGTACGAGGAAAGCTTAGGACAACCACAGATTGCTAGAAGATGTGAAACTGGGATTTTCTAGAAGGTGTTCTCAACCAGATTTGAGACATCCTTTGCTATCACTATTTATGGGAGATCTTAGGGAAAACTGAGTATTACCAAAGTGCATTACAAGATCAATAGTAACCAGCAGGTCAGGTATCGTCAGTCCTGATGAAGATGGTGATTTCCTAATGGCATACGTAATAGCTGATTTTGGTCTTTCCAAGGCCTGGTCTGTAATTAGGTGTAGATGAGCCTGGCTCAAAGGAAATAAGTGTAATGACATTTCATGAGACCTGGGAGCTTCAGAAAATACTGGATTTGCCTTGATGACTAATCATTAGAAGCAACATTTATTTGACTGTCTATAAAGTAATTTTGTGCAGTAGTTACCACTATGGCATTAACATTTCTATTATAGACACTTATCTCTGAGTGGACATGAAAGTAGACTTCTCGTTTATTCCAAACCCTAGATTCCTGAACAGGAAGCAGAGGTTCTTTGTAGAACTGGGCCTTGAAGAGCTAGTTATCCAAATACAGTAAACAGGAACATCTGATGGTTTTAGGTGGGCTCCCTCAACTGAGATATTTAAGGAACAGTATCTGAACCAAAAAAGGAGCACTTAATACCGAGTATTGTTCTCCTAAAACAATTCCTAAGCAAAATCCTATTAGAGATATAAAAGAATGAACTGTAAGAGATCCTGACGAAACAAGGAAGATGTTCCATTGTGTTAAACAGGAGCCTACAGTGATTTCACTGTCTCTTGGAGCAAAAAGTCACAATAGCTTTGGCACAAAGGTACAAGGGACCTAACAGAGCCAAAAGTGAATGCTGACACTGGAATTAGATAGCCTGGTGCTTACCTCTGTTGGATCCAAAGACCCCACTGGTATCAACAGGTTCCTAGCTGTTCCTGTTCCTGTTCTGGTTCTTAAGACACTGACTCCCTCTGCTTAACCCAACCACATCTGTGCCACTTAAGGGTGGAGAAGAGTGGAAGTGATGACTGTTTTTTAGAGAGGTATCTTTTGGACCCATGTGCTTTAACCTTTTTGGTAGTGTTAGATCAATGCACTAGTGGCTTATTTTTTGCTTTGAATGCTTTAGTTTTGAAGTGCAATATGATTCAGAGGCTAGGTCAACCATGTCTCGATGGTTTGAACCACTGCAAGTTCAACTTCATTTTGGCAAATACCCTTTCCTTAGAGATCAGTATACTGGTATACTCAACCATATTGGACATGTGGGGCATTTTTACATGTACTGTGGGATGCGGTGCCGGGCGCTTTAATTAGCAAGCCACACTAATTAAAAGCGCCCATGCATCACATGTATAAGCATCCTTGCACTGAAAAAATGGCAGCAGGGTGCTTTGAAATAAAGCTGATTGAACGTGTTTTATTTCAAAGCACCCTGCCACCATTTTTTCAGCACAGAGATGTACTGGGACACTGATACATATGGTGTAGAAGGCTGCTGGAGCATGTCAGTTTCTGTGCTCCAGCAGATATGATTAATCAAGTCTGTTCTGACATGCTGGATTTCCAGTGCATCAGAGAAGGCTCCACCCATGGGTATATTAGCCCATGGATACGGCCAAAATGGTTGGTATATGAAAAATGTTATAGATATATATAGATATCGTCAGTGGTATACATTCAGTCTTCAGAAATATAGTGATCTGATTTATAACATTTAAGTGTTTTTACAGAGCTTGTCTTGGCGAGTGAGGTGGGAATGTACATTCCTAGTCCATGTAATTCTGAAGAAAAGCTTAGCAAATTTGAAGGTAATCTTGATTTCCTTAAGCCTGCAGGCAGAGATTTGCCAAATAACATCAGAATTAATTTAACAAATGTATAGTCTTTTTCTCTGATGCTATGCAAAATAATGAAACCGTATTATATCCCTTTAGCATAGGCATGTAACAATTCCTAGCTAGACAGACAGACAACCTGTATAAAAGTGTGCCGTTCCATGCTCTTGCTTGGGAAAGTTACAAGCATTAAAAGAAGGTGTTCACAGTGGGAGGGCCCCAAAAACAGAAGTTGAGAGTCTGGTATCACAGTAGGGATCTCTTTCCATTACTAATTCACAGCTGCTGAAAGGTTCCGGACTGGAAAGAAAACAGACTGCTCCTACTTTCTTCAGCAGCTGAAGAGAACTATATACATTTATAAGACATCTATAAGCCAAAAGCTGATATTAAAAAAAATAAAATAAAAGATGTATGAAGAACTATCAAGGAACCCCCCCAGACCTCCCCCGCCCCCACTTCTTTCCTGGCACGAAGGTGCATAAAACAGGATGGAGGGTCTCAGCACAGCACTGCTCTGGACCCTGTTGAGAAGAGAGCTCCTCCTTTATTCCTCTCTTCCTATTAATTTCAGTTGTTAAATTTTCCAGATAGCAGCTGTAGGGTAGACTATTCAACTCCAGGGTCACAGAATTATGTACTTGTTACACTGGGATAGTAGCACCATCTGCTATAAAAAAATCTGCTGTAAAATCCCTTTAAACCCTTCACCAAAAGTGTCACTGAAGTGTCACAGAATTCTGTGCATCCCAGATGAAAGCAAACATACGAGTGTAGAATGGTTTAGCCAGTAGGGGAAATAATATTTGAATGCATGAATTGGTAAACCTTGAACAGGAAAAGAAGCTCACTTCCACATAATGAAAGCAAGTTAAAATAATGAAGAAATACACAGAGGTACATCCATGTATAATGAAGCAGTACAGAACTGATCTAATACATTACACAGTGGCAGCTTTAAAACACTGGAAAAATACATAATAGTATGCTTCAGAAATTGCATATACTTACAGTTTGAGATTTCTTCTTCTTCTTTTTTATTGACCTGAAAAAGCCTTGCTTTTCTTTCTCCTTGAGTTGCTCTGAATGACTGTTAACATTTTCAGGACTTTTCCTAAATGTGAAAAAATTAGGGTAAGATGGAATATTTTGGATTTTATATTGTCACATTTAATCCTTGGATTTTATGTTAAAGAATGCATTTTATTTCCCTAAAGCAAAGGTATTCAAAATATTTTTTTCATATTTGTTCATGGATTAACATAAAACTAAACATAATCACTAAAGTGATTATGAAATGAAAAGCGAAAAACCTTTGTTAGCATGGAATGCTTAATCAAAAACAACTGCCAGGCATATAGGGAGAAGGCAATCTTGCACATTTGCCCTGGCTTTTTACTTGGTGTTCTATATTCAAACCAAAATAACATATAGAAGATGCTAAAGAAAAAGAAAAATAATCTGAAAATATATACAAGAAATTATGCATGAATTAGATTGATAATTTCATCCCATATAAAGTATTTGAAAGCTCACTTGACCGTTTTTTGTGGATGTATCTTCTCTCTACATCATGTACTACAGTGCTAGCAAGGAAAGATGGCTCCAGAGACCTGAATGATTGTAAAGACTAAATTTTACATTTACCTAAATTTTTATTTTTGAGAAGGCTGTCCAAAGCTCTGACCTAGAGCTGATCAATAAAAAAAATCACCTTAGTTTAAAGTATATGCATTAAAATTCTGTATGTATAAACAGGGGAGTACTGACTTGGTATAGGGGGCAATTTTACCTTTGTATACAGCTTTGGGGAAACTGATATTTGAATACAGTTCTGGTGTTCCCTGTATTAAAAATGAATTTGGAAAACTGAAGAGGATGCACTAAAATCACAAAAACAATTCAAGTTGTTGAAAAAATGTTTTGTAGGAAGAAACTTAAAGAGCTCAATCTTATTAGCATGTCAAAAAGAATATTTAGCATCTCTAAATATTGTTTGCAGTGTATAAGGATCTTCACAGGAAGAAAATTCTGGGAAATAAAGGGCTTTTAATCTCGTGGAAAAGGCATAACAAGACTGGGGAGAACAGTTCAAACCAAATGCACAGTTTTAACAGTGGGGTGATTAGCCATTGGAAAACCCAAGGATACCAGTGGATTCTCTCCCTCCCTCTCTCTCTCTCTCTGTCTTATCTGAAAATTGGATGCTTTTCTGGAAGATTATTTAGTCAAAATAAGTTATTTGGGTCTATATAGGGTAAATAGCTGACACTTAGTGGCCTGCGACTAGATGAGCTTGTGGTCCTTTCTGGCTTAAATTCTGTGATATTATAAAAACAATTATACTTTTTATTCTTCATATGGATGGAAGGGCTGTTACATCTCCATACATCCAGTATATTAAGAGTTGAACTCCATTCCCCAATACATTAAATTTACAATATGAAAAAAACAGCCTGAGATCCTAATATGAATATATGAAACATCTGAAATGTTTTAACAAATTTCACGTGTTCAAAAAGAGAATTTTTGGAGGTGCTGCTGCAGGTTTCTTACGCATAGGAAAAAAAGAGAGAAGTTTCCATAAGGTAGCTTACTGGAACATGCATCTAAATTGAAAGAAAGATTCCTTCCAGATTTCAGCAATATGATTTTCATTATAAAAATCACAACGCTATAATTAGCTGCTTCAAAAAGTCACTAGTATAGGATTTAATGACTAGATTTTTATGCAAATTTAAAAGACATCAGTTTACTAGAGATTCCCAATTCCATCCAGCTATAGCTGCAATAAGGCAATCTTTTAATTATTCACTGATTTATACAGCATGGAGAAAGCCCAAGAGGAAAAACGGATGACAGCTTTCCAGATGCCTTCCACTCACAGAACTGATTTAACACAGACTAAATACACACTCAATTATTGACAAAAATGACAGGCTTAGATAGTTTTATCTTTCCTAATTTGTTAGGGCTAAATCCAAGGCACACACTAAATCTAAGTAACCAGGCTTTGCATGGAGTGCAACACAAATGGGAATGAGGACCCCCCACCCCCACTCCATTCAGTATGCACCTACTACTGGGGGAAGATTTGGGACTACTGGCTATTTGCTGGTCCACATATTTTGGGATTTAAAAAACAAAAACAAAATAATAACCCTCCCTGACCCAGAGCAAATCACAAACTGCATGGCAATGTCCCTATGCAGTAACCACTTTTCTGACCCACTCCTGTGTGTGAAACAAGAGTCACTATTTTTAAAATAGCCATTACCTTAAAAAAAAAAAGGATTGGACATTTTTTGCACCATTTTTTCTGGAGACACCCAAGTCTTCAGCATTGTGGTTCCTTTCTTGATCCACTGCATCTGAGTCTTACTATTTTGACCTGTAGCACCAGAATGAACTGTTCTGTGAAACTCAGTCCCTTGCTTCTCTCTCTGAGGTCATAGTGACCATAAAGAGGAGGAAACTGAGGCCCAGAAGGAGTACTAGGTACCCACGCTCTCCTTTCCCAACTCGTACTCATCCCAGTGCAGCTGATTAGATTTGGTTACCAACCTCTCCCACTCCTACTGCAACGTTGTTGCCTAACAAGCTTTGCCCTTGAAGAGTGGCTGGCATAAAACCCGCACTCATTATATGGTGAGTGTGAATGTAAACAATGTTACAGCAATAACTTTTGCAGCAAAGATTTTGGACCGATTAAAAATGGAACAGACTATTCTCATTAATGAGCTAAAACACTGGGATGTTTCAAGCATCCCTAAAGAAATTATTAAGACTTAGACAACCTAAGGAAAAAAAAAAGAGGATTATCTTGGTAAATATGCACCAGGCACTCCGTATTTTCCAGTTGCTGCAGTGTTGGTGTTTCTGAAAGCCTCAGCTTGAAGGCATTACCTCTGACACATGCTTGCAGCTCTCATAGTTGCAGGAAAAAAACCCTTTAAAATTGTGATCTTATCAAATCCTTCCTCATAAACCAGAAGGCAAATACCTCCCCCCCACCCCATTTTATTAAAATCTAATGATTTCTGAAAGCGTAGGTTGATAATGTTTCAGCTTTACATGCTTGCAGAAGAGATAGGTATGGAGATAAAGATTTTAAACTGGGTGACTAAATAACCAGACTCTGCTTCTTGCATGCAGGGAAGGCACAGCCAGTGAGTTGCAATGGACATGGTACAGCACGTATGCGAGTGCTAGCTGGGGAACGTACAGCTTGTGCGCAGAAAGTAAACACAACAAAGGTCCTCAATAGTATTTTACAGCACTAACAGCCCTGCTGTATGAATGCTGCCATTGGCAGTGGGTGCTGAGAGATCACATACCATTCCTTCTTGGAGACAATTCCTGCAGGCTTGTTTTCTTAGTTTCCTCATCCATCCTGGCTAGGGACAGACATTCAAAAAGCCTGAGCCCAAGTTGATTCAATCTTTGCAGGTTAGTCTAACCTTGAACCAATTTGGAGGTGGATAGAAGGCACATGCCTATAGTGGCTCAGACTAGAAGTCGGGGGGGTGCTAGAGCAGCCCTCCATCCCTTTTACAGTGCTGAATTGAGGGAGGTGGGGGCATGGCCAGGCCCTGGCAGAATGCTCTGATTAAGGAGGGGTGTAAACCCCTACCCTGCCTGCACTGTCCCAGGGTTTTTCCCACTTGCTGCTCAAGGGGCGGGAGTGTTGTCTGACCCCAGCCCCAGGCTAGCACTCTAAGGCAAAGTGTGTCTGTGCACGTGGGGGCGGGGGGGGGGGGGGCTGCTGTGCATGCATCTGTTGGTCCGTCTGTGCATGCATCTGTGGGTGATACTGAGCTTTTCAATCTCCCTCTCCCTGCCTGCAAAGCTAATAGGGCTGCAAACCAGCAGGGGGGCTGATAAAAACCACAGTGTTATCAGCCTCTCAGCAAAACAAAGCCTCTATTATTAGTTCAAGCTCTTCTTAAACAGGTTTTTCCAAGGAAGGAATGGAGGGACATTACCAGCTGCCCTGGTAATTAGCTCCACAAAGCCCTAAGTGGTCACTGTTCTGTCTGCCTGTCTCAGTGAAACCTGAGAGAGAGACACCTCTCAGCATTAGCTAGTGTACCACATGCCTAGGGCTCATGGAGCTGGAGTCCATGCTGTGCGAGATGGGAGGGAAGAAGGGAGGGGGGAGTCCCTGCTTGAGCAGCGAGGGAAGCCAGGCAGATCTCACTGTGCCTTCAGTCTCCCCTCCAGCTCTGGCTAGGGAGGAGAGGGGCAGGGCCAGACTGTTTTCTGGAGCAGAGAGCACAGCTTAGCCCAGCTCAGCTGCAAAGCATCTGGGGTGCTGGCAGACTCTGGTTTAACTTAAACCAGGAAGGGGTCTGGGACAGACATTGCATAAACTAGTTTGACCCAAAACAGTTAAGTCTGATAAACCTGGTTGAATGTAGTATCTCAAACCAGTTTCAGCCATTTTGAAACTGGTTTATGTGCATGTTCTATTACAGGTTTAAACCAGTTTCTGATCACTTAAACCGGTGTATGTGTAATGTCTGTCCCTAGCCCCTGACTTCAGTAGGCATGCTGGCTCAGAGACTCTGCTTAACCAGTACTACTCCCCACTCCATCCCAACACAGGTCTCACATTTGTAAGAGCTAGCCTTTATGAAAGAGATCTTTAAGATCTTTGTGAAAGAGTCTTTGGGAAATGGTTGCTTCTCATGAATACCAGATTTTGGTACAGCAACATAAAAACAGAAAACTAGGGGTGGAAGGGACCTGAGGAGGCCATCTAGTTTCTCACACACACACACACACACACACACACACACACACAGAAATGTCCCTGTGGAAATCATCCTGGATGTACAGTAAAAGCAGAGTAGAGTTGCACCTTATAGACTAACTAAATTAGAGATGCATAAGCTTTTGTAAGCAAAAGCTCACTTGGTCAGATGCTATGGAAGTAATATGTTGCAGATGTTGAAAAAACAAAACAGAACAAAACAAAACGGTACTTTACTTTGAACTTGGCGTGCTCCGATCCCAAGCCCAGAGCATGCCCAGAACAGGCAGTGTCTTAGTTGGACTTGGCTTGCCTAATGTCTGTATAGATCAGGAGCCTTAGTGGGGCTTTTTTGGGGACTTTTATCTAATAGCTGAGTGGCTATTCACTTAGTTATTAGATAAAAGTGCAAAAAAGCCTCGCTGAAGCACCTGATCTATAAAGACGCTGCAGAGCTGGGTTGAAGTAATATGCTGCTTCTTCCGGTAAAACATTTTTTGGTTTTGGTTTTTTAATGTCTGCAAGCAGGGAGGATTTCTATTTGGAATAAAGAGGGATTTCAATATACTATACAGATGTATAGTAGGG
>NW_005841983.1:1209906-1235318 GCF_000455745.1 Alligator sinensis
AGGAGGCAAAGCTTCAAGCACCATTCATCAAGTCTGGGAAAGAAGCAGTCTAATTTAAATTAGAACAATTGATGTAGTTTAACCTAATTATATTAATGACTTTGACTACTTGAAGAGGTAGTTTGCTCTAGACTGATAACTACCAAGAGAAGATAGCAGAGGGAGAAGCGAGAAGCAAATTATAGGACGTTAAAAAAAAAAGTCAAATTATACATTTTTGTTCTTAGACTCCTCTGGAAGGTATTGCGTGGGTTTTCCTTTAAGGACAAGGACGGTGAAGTCAGAGATGGAATGGATGATTTGTGAAGTGTTCTTGCCCTGGTGATAGGATAATTCTGTTCTTTATCATGTTTCTATGGGAGTTCATGCTGGAGTGTACTGGTTGTTTGGTTGAAACCAAATTATGACTACCAAATGAACCAAACACTAAAACCATGGGATCTAACAGAAAGCAAAAGAACTGCCTGCCCAGAAGAGCAACCCATCTATTTACTCCTCTGTGAAATATGAAACACCATAACCAGAAGGAAATATGACTTCATTCTACTTACCAAACAACTGCGATGTAAACAGACTATTCCAACTTTTCTCTCAGCCTAATCGGCATATAAAATGAACTGTTCCAAACAGGAGATTTTACCGCACCTTCAACTCTCCAATGAAATATGAACTTTCATTTCTACCAAGGAGAACTTTTACAATCTTTTCTCCGATGCCTGATGAAGGGCGTTTGTGCCCGAAAGCTTGTGATTAAATTTTTTTTTTTGCAAAAATCTAGTTGGTCTAATAAAAGATATCACGTACCACGAGTCCTGATTGCATTTTCCTCTAAACCAATACAGCTACAGCCTGGATACCTGACACACACATAACAAAATTTACCTTTCATTTCTCCCATTGCCAGCTTTCCTTTGCTCCTTAGGTGATAACTGTCAAGTTCCCTTTCAAATGGAAAAATGTATTAACATACTTGAGTTAAACTAACCAGAGTGTTGTAGCTTATATTTAGCTCGGACTGTGACTGCTTCAATCCCAGAGCTGATGAAAAGTCCTGGAATCCCCAAAATCCTTTGCTATAACTTCCTGCCAAAAAAGTTGGTCCAATAAAAGACAGTACCTCACCTCACTAATCTTATTTCTCTCCTACCCCTGGACCATTCTGGCCATGACAACAGTGCTGTTACTTGTGGGTAGTAGTTAATTTTTAGAGTAAATACTGATTTTAGGTCAGCTTTTTAAAATAGCTTATAAAGTTACACAAAATGAAGGCAAGAAAACATTTGAAACAAGTGAACTACTTTAAGCAGTTATATTTGGACAGCATTGGGGTGAAGTTGTAGCTGTCATGGGGCAGAAAATATGTGAGAAGCAAGGATTTTTGTGGATGATATCTTTTTTTGGTGGGGGGCAACTGCATGGTTGCAGGGAGAGATTTAGACAAGCTTTCAGGTATAAGACACTGTTTTTGTGGTTGACCTTTATTTAAGAATAGGATTTCCTTCTCCCCATGTTGTCATTTTATTTATTTATTTATTTAAAAACTCTAGGCTTGTTGACTTTCACATGCAAAGCTAAAATCATAGAATTAATTTTAGTATAATACTGCCAAGTTATGAATCATTGGAAGAACAAGCAAGCTAATTGACAGTGATACATCTTGTGGTTCCACTGGCTGTCATTACAATAAGTATGTGGCATGCAAGAAAAACAGGAAGGTCCTGGCCTCAATAAGTAAATCATTTATTACAAAAACAGAAGCAGCATGCCGTTAACCATTAAACCTTGTGTGTGTGGCTGGGTGAGTTTTCCCCTGACTACTATTATGTTTGCTTCTCTAGGTTTATTTTGAGTTTTCCCCAAACTACTATTATGTTTGCTTCTCTAGGTTTATTTCCACATGGCAGTGCTTGCAGGAGTTTGGAAAGCTCTATTTGTAACTATCACAAAGGGCCCCTTTTCTCTCTCCCTCAGTATATTTTTGATTCCTTTGTCTCCTTTTTAATGGGCCGCATAACAGGGCATGACAACATTCCAATGGATTAGAGATCAAAGATCAACATTTATCCACATCTGCAAATCTTTAGATATGTTAAAGGTGGAAACAGAGCACATAAAGAAGAGACCAGCTAAAACTCCTCTTTCCTTATTTTGATCTTGAATCAAACATTAATAAGTGGAAAAAGGGATGAGAAGTGGGCACTGGCTGTATGGGTGTGCAGGCTCAAGACATTTGGGAGGAGATGAAAAAAACCCCAACCTTTCCCTCCCCTCCCCCAGGCAAATACAATAGGGTAGGGATAAACAACCTTTTCCAGCTGCAGGCTGGAACAACCCACCCCAGGGTGGAAGCAGCAGGAAGGCAGATGCTAGGACTCTGCCATTGCTGATGCTCATCTCCTTGGCAGCACAGGAAAAGGACCCACAGAAGGTGCCTCCCCCTACTAAATGCTGCTGAAGCCCTGTGCCTGTTGGCCAGATGCAAAAGCTGGATGCAAGTGTTCTACAGGCCACATCTGACCTGCAGGCCATAGGTTACCAATCCCTGCAGCAGGCTATGCATATGCAAGTGGCTTATGCAAGAGATACCAAAGGGGAATATATACTATCATCAGGAGGTGTGAGCAACATGAAGTTATGCAGAACAGATTCCAAGAGCCAGATCCTTAGCAAACATAAGTGGCTCTAGTTCACCTGAAGTTTTGAGTTTGCAATTTCTTGCATATTTTTAGTTAAACTCCAGAAGGGTAAAATAATTCTGTCTGTCATCAGTCCAGCTACTGTGTGACTGCAGAATGGCATAGATCAGGGGTCAGGAACATGTAACATAAGGTCCACAGAGCCAAAGGGCTATTAAAGACCTGTGCCCAAGTCTACAAGCTGGAAGGAGCACCTGTGCTGTTGCCACTTCTTCCCATCTCTCCCCCCAACCTACCCTTAACTCAAGGCTGTCACGCAGGTGCAGCTTCCAGCTGCTGGAGAGCTGTGCTGGGTATGGGTTGCTTTTAACTGCACCCATGCTACAGCTGGATAACAAAGGGGTGGAGAGAAGTGGCAGCAGTATGGATATTGCTCCTAGATGTCTGGCCCTAGTGCACTTGGCCTCTGGCTGGAAGCTGCATTCACAAACCCAGCTGGAGCAAAAAGGGAGAAGTGGCACTAATGCAGGCACATTAGCTGCCTGGCCCTGGCATGGGTGTAGGAAAAGCTCTCCTGCTGCTAATGTGCTGCTGAAGTCACTGAGCCTATGCTGGACTGGAGTCAGGTTGTTCCAGCTTGTGGCTTGACAAAGTTGCCAGCTCCTGGTATAGATACCCACATGCTGGCTTGGCTATTAGTAACAGTCTAGCTGCAGCAGCACAGGGCTCCATGCAAGCTAACTGCTGATATTTACTCTGCTTCCTGGGCAGGATTTGTAGCCTGAACTGAGCTCCCTTGCAGCTAGACCACTACCTAGATCTCCTTTGGCTAATTTAAAGCTAGTTTGGGTAAGTCTACTTTCACTTCAGTATTGCCAAGAGCCTCTGGGTCTATGAAACTCATGGCAGAAGTCAATAAGCCACTGACACCCTACAATCCTGGTCTGAATTCTTTGAAGTGGAAAAAACCACCCATGGTATATATCTATTTTTGCAAAAAAGAATACAGCAGATGTGACCAGATATTTGGTATAGGGACACAAATCCTCTGTGAGCAAGATAAGCATTAAAATGGACATGAAGATATCATTAACTGAAGTTCCTCACAAGCCCCCAAACATCTATTGCCTTGCCACTGCAGATGCTTCTAACTGCTAGAGGACAATTCAGTATAACCTGATGCTCCCCCTGAAGAGATACTTAGGACCATATCTGTGTAGGAGTAATTCGGGTCAAAACTGTGGTGCACAAATGGAGATACAGAGGGAAACTTCCTTATTACCTGCCTAATGTGGGTCTGGCTCAGAGCAGGGCAACTACAAGCAGAGAGAAACACCTTTCAAGATTAAAAAAAAAAGTTTAGCATTCTCATTCCCAGAGAACTAGGTGAAATAGGTCAAAATACCTACTTTTATAACTGGAGGAGGAAACTGAAGGATAAAAGTCCGAGGATATTAGAAAAACCCAAGAATTTAGAGCAATGTACACTGACTGGTAAACAGAAAAAGTACAAATCAGGCTGCCTGAATGCAGAGATAATCTAGTCATTTAAGAGTAAATCCTAATGACAATAGACAAGTTGAGCAGCATAACGTCTTTATTTTAAAGAGGCAGGACAGCGAGGACAGGCTGGAGAGATGCACACAAGGACAACGGATCGTCAGTGACAATTAAAGTCAAACAAACATTTGCAAATTCCTTGACAGAAGAAAGAGGCAACAAAAAACAGTAAGGTGAGGAAGAAGCAAAACATTTTACAGCAGTTCCAATCCAGGTGCATTACAGGTCGTTCATAACTTGAGATGAACTGTGACATACCAATTATGCATGCGAGCAGAACATTAAATATTTACTCCATCAAGAAAGCTATGTAAGCAAAGTCACGTTCCATTAAAGCAGAATGATTAACATTTTCATGAACAACTGCACAATTTTTCCCATGAAAAGTTATGCAGAGAAATTTACGTAGAGAAAGAGACCCTCTATAGCAGTGGAAGTAAACCTGATTAAGCTGCACTTGTGCATACTACAATTTTGCAACGTTACCAAGCCATTGCTAGGACAATTCACATCACTGGAGATGGGCAGGAGACAGCTTTCTATGCTGCAAAGCAAACTTTTCCAGATTTCAAAAATGTAGTGTAATGGGAGGAAACCAGGCCAGGCCCTTTCCAATTTTTTTTCCTGAAAATTCTGGCCAGAACAGGAGGGAGACAGGGAAGTAGGGGTTTTTCAGTCTCTTTTGCAGGTGCTGATCCACTCTGTATAAAATATTGAAACATGAACTGGAGCAGAGGCTTAAATCTGGGTCTCTCATATCATAGGCAAGTGCCCTAACCACTGTGCTATGGTCAGTCTTTCCTTCTGGCCCAATAATTATTTATACAGTGGAATAGCTGCCAGAGGGGTAGTAGCGGTAGGGGTTGAGAGAGAGACACAATAAGGCAATAACCAAGGCACCAGTTCCTGCTCTGAATCAGAAAGAATAGGGACTTACACCTGGATTTCGCAAAGCTCAGGTAAGTGCCCTGAACTCTAGGCTATTTGCTATTATCCGTTGGTTTTGTCCAGAAAAATCATTTTGGGAGCTGGAAATCTTTTACTAACAACATGTAGTTGAAAGCACTGTATTCCCACAAAATATTTTGGTTTGGATGCTATGGCATTTTCCAGGGGTTCACTAGAGGGGACCAACACCTCATACCAATGTAATGGTAAATCATAGTATAAGTTACCAAGTATTCTAAGCTCTTCTTTAGATAGCAGAACATCAGAAAATGATATTAAATGTAATTGACTCATCATAATTCATAGAATCCTTTGCTCCCAACAATTCTTCATAACTATAATGCTTATTTTCATTCAGTGTTCATTGCTGTAATGCATAAAGCAGAATGATAAGCATCTTATTGCTAAATTATTCTCAGTGATAAAATTAGGATTTTCCTTTCAATTACCTGCAAAGCTATGCATGTACTGCTAAATATTGGAGTGAATGTAGAACATTGCTTTAATATTATATGATGGTGTCAGGTGATCCTTCTTTTTAGGCTTGCTTTTTTAATCACTATACTCAGGTACCAAACTGTTTGGTCTGTTATCCTGTAGAATAATCCAGTTACTTTCTGCAGTGTTAGCTATTACAGTTCTGTGATACATGAGCAAAAGGAAGACATTTACCATACTCTTTATTAACATGGTCCTCAATTACATATGAAAACATTAATTTCGGTCATTTTTCCATTAGTCTGATACTAGATACTTCTGGAACCCACAAATTAAGATAATGGTTTTGCATGCTATACTACATATACATATATTCTAACAGCTTTAATCACAAATGTTGCTTGTTGGAAGAAAAAACCCAGACAAATGCACAAAAATATAAAAACTGAGTTACTTTTTAAAAAACATGTTCACAGGGATAGCATCAGGAGTCCTTTCCTGAGGACCCAAAGAGGTGTCATGCAATGTTGTTTCAATGCTGGCAAAGGGAACAAATTAGATTGTGTAGATGACAAGGACATTTATTAACAAGGTGATTACATTGCATTTTCTTAAAGAAAGAGAAGCCTAATAAAAAGGCCTTTCACTCACCATGGCATGTCAGACTGTACAAGCAACAACTCACCACGTATCAAAGGTGGTTTGTCTCTTTGAGTGGTTTGTCACGGTGCCGCTGTCTGATGGTATTGCAGGGGCTCTGTTTGACGCATTATTTTCAAGGAATGTACCCTCTGGACGCGGAGATGGAACTGAACAGAGAAATACCAAAATATTTGTATCCATCTCTGCCAAAGCCATATATTTTTATGGCTACTTTCCTATTTCTCTAGCAAAACAGAAGGATGAAGAGGCAGTTACATTTTATGCCTGCTCTTTGTAGTGCTGTGTGTGCAAGACACTTCAGATGGTACTGTCAAAACACTAACAGGTATGTTCTCAAAATACAAAAGTGCCCCCAACTGTCAATTATATTTTTAAAAAAATGTAATGGAAGAAAGTCCAGTGGAAGAAAAGTTGGAATGCCACTGTCATTCAAGAACCTTAATGCTATAATTTGCTCTTTCCTTGCAGGTCTTTTGGCTACTCGATGTTTTTTATAGTCCTTTACTGTCTTTACTCATGCTGAGAAATATTTTGCCTCATGACTTGCCCCTTTTTGCACTATCTATGGAACAAAATACTACTCAGTAACAGGATCAAAATCTGATCCTATATACTGTTTAGAAATTGAAGTACTTGACTCATACACAAAAAAGAGGAAAAAGATTTAGATAGCTAATATGTGAATTTACATATACTACCCCTAAAATTATAACTGTCACTAGAATACAGAACACAGCATTTTTATATAAAATATGAGACATTACTTTATTAACCCATCAAAATTATATACAAAGTAGATTATAAACAAATGATGCATTCTTTCAGATGTAGTACAAAAATCATTTTGTACAGCAACTTTCATGTAGTTCAGATAGCTATTATATGCTTGAACAAACACATCTTTTTATAGAATCTTTTATGACGATAGATCTTGAACATATTAAATAATAAAACAAAACAGATTCTTAAACTAAAATTTTTAAACTAAAATTTTACATTTTACAGATATAACTTCAGAGGCAGAGTGCTCTATTAAATTTGGGAACTACATTCTAATCCTGGACTTGCAATTACTTTGATGTATGGCTACAGCTTTCTCTTTGTATCTCTGTTTTGCTTGAAGTAAGCGTGGAGAATTATAGGAACGTTTTAGGATTAATTTAAATGCAGTTTTTTAAATTCTAGAAGATACTGAGACGGATTGTTAGCTAGTACAAAAATAGTAAAACTCCACTGAAGACAATGAGACTATAATGAGTACAGTGTGACATTAGCCACTTCATTGTTAAGGCTGCTATCGAGTTTTCATTATAATTCCAATTTTGTACTCTCTTTCTCTAATATCTGCAAACCAAGGAATACTGGAATCAATACTGGCAGATTACCTAAACCTACCAAATTCAAAAGGAATGTGCAGAGGAACTTATATTATTGATGAAACTGATTGAGGAGGTCAGGAAGCAGAACTCTGCTTCTGTGTACTTGAAATAGGAAAGTGAAGTGGTAAAACTGATGCGCAGAACCCGATTAACAACTAATTTTCAAGTTATTATGAGGTCAGATCTGAGCATCAGAATAGTTGCTGGATCCAGAGTAAGCAAAATGGATTTCCAGGTGGCCTCTGGATATTTACATTTTTTCCCCTCTTCTTTCCTTCCTTCTCTCCCAATTTTTTAAGATATAGAATTTAGCCCTCTTGCTTGCAGAGACATACTTAACATTACTAATTCCTAATAAGGCTCACTCATGAAAAAATAAAAATGTTCCCACAATCAATTTAACAAGAGAACCTGTCTGTCAATTAGGTTATTTTAAAAAGTGGCAGTCTCCTGAGCTAGCATATACCACTGACACACTTTTTTTTTTTTTTTTTTGCTAAAACAGCCTGGGCACTGAGAATGGGACAAGTTTTAAATGAAATATTTTATCTCTCTTTTCAGTGTCAATGGGAGGAAATGTCTACACTGATAAAAGACAACATGGCTTTGCTTTGCTCACACAAAAAGACTGCCATAAGAAGGCAGGGGGAGACAAAACAGCAGAGGGGCTTTCTACTTCTCTTTGCTGTCTCTAAGAGTGTTAGTCCTCTGTCCTCTGCTGGCCTTGGCAGGTTTAGCTGTCTGCCCCACAGGCTGCAGAAACTTTAACAGGCTTAGCAGCATCCCTTATAAACCTCCCCAACTTAATTATCAGTGTTGGCAGATTGACAAGTGTAAATAAGGTTATATCCAACTAACTTAAATAGGATCATTAGGAGATTGGGTGTCCCCACTTAAGTTTCTTATGTGATTGATAATCAAAGAAGCTCACTGGGGCTTCTTAGAGGCCTCAAGGTTGTGGCCTAACCACCAGTCTTTTAAACATAAGGGCCCTTGCAGAGCTTTTACTGCTCAAGACTGTGGCTGGTTTCCTTTCTTTTTTGACCTATTTACCCTGAACAGTCTGAACTGTATCCATAGGGATAGCACAGGATCTCAAATGGAGCCCTCAGATGGGTTGTGTAACAGTACCAGGTACATAACAGCAGCCTTTTCTCCAATCCACTGATTTGTTTTGGGGCTAGGATTATACACATATGCTTTACTTTTAAATGAGGGATTTTAACCTCTAATGAACTGAAGAACAGTTTTGAATGTAGGTATCTGCTGGTGAAAGACAAGACGCCAACCCATGTATCACCAATCTTAAATTAACGTGTTTTTTTTATTATAGAACATTCTTGTCATTTCAAATGGAAGATAGTGGGTGCCCGATACAGAGTTGGAGACTGTTTTCTGAACATCAAGACAGTTTTAAATACTAACTTGATCAGAATACAAATGATAAAATACCATAATAAAGTTTTGTATGCAAATTAAATTGGTTATGTTTTTCTGTCCTAAGTGGACAGTCACCTATCAATCAGTGTAAGCAAGCAATCTCCAAGAAGTGCATTCAGTCCTAGGCCCTGTAGAAAAACAGATGAGCCAGGGATGCCAAATTATGCTCTGTGGATTTAGTAGTGGCTTAGTGTAATTCTTTTTAATTTGTAGCTGTTAGCTTTGCTCTTTTTTATCTGTACTGCTCTTAGTCTACAGTATGTTGAAAATTACAGTTTAGTTTTGTAAGACACAAACTTACCTCTATAAAAGCTGCCAACTCTTCTAGGAATAGGGTCATTATACAGAACTCTGTTTTCTTTAGTGGATGCTCCATCTTCTGAGTGTGGATCATGGTACGCTCCACCCTAAACCAAAGAAAAAAGAACTATTCAAATTCTAGAAGAAAACCAGGCTCATATATTGTTCTTCAGTGACATGTCCCCTCACAGAATGTTATCCAGGCATAATTTACCTCTTGTTTTATTAACAGGCGCTAAACACGAATCCCAAAACACTGCAATCAAAAATCACTCAATTTTTTTATTATAGAAATGAAACGATGGCCATAGGAACATCTCCCGCAAAGGCATAGAGTTATAGACATGAAAGAAATTCAGACCTCAGACTTTTGCCGTGAATGAAATGAGGTTGTAACATCTCTGGAGGCATCTTTAACTGGTGGTCTTGTCAGATTCATCTCTGGTGGAATCTGGTCACTCTGCTGATAGCAAATTTAGAAAAGCAAATATGTGATTTGTGGTGTATGCAGTGCTCTATGATTATCACACATTGATTCTTACACACATGGGCCCAACAGTGTGGATGGTCCCATTGTGTTAGGCAATGTGCATAAATGCAGCCAGAGGCAATCCTGCTCCAAAGATCTTACAAAACTAAATAAACAAGACACACAGAATGGAAGTATTATTATTGACACATGGAGAAATGAAACAAAGAGGTCCCCATTCAAAGAAAACACTTCAAGCATGTATTTAAACACATTTGCATTCAAGAAAGCTCTTACTTTGCCTTCAATAGGCTTTGACCACATGCTGAAAGGCAGTCAGGTGCTTGAATTGATCAGGTGTAGGGACCAAAGTGATTGACTTGCCCATCATCACACAAAGGCTGCCCATAGAGGTGCTGGTTCACATTCTAATTAGAACGTGCCAAAGCAGACTTGACTCAGTGCCCCCGTGTTTTAAAATGGTCATGGGGGCACTTTAACTAAAGCTCATTCAATTAATACAATGAGTTAAAGTGCGCCTGTGGCCATTTTAATATTTGGAGGGGTGGGTGGGGGGGATTAATACATGCAACAGTGAGCTGTTTAATTAGAGTGGCTGGCAGGGAACCCCTCTGATTAAAATGACCCCTCCCCACCCCTGAGCATGTGTATAGGCACGCAACATCTCTGTGGCAAAGTCACAGATTGAACCTGAATTTTCTGTATCCCACGTTCAGTGCTGTAATTAGTTCAACAATCATCAAAAGGCACTCCAGACTGAGAATTTCTGAACTTCTTATGGTTAGTTTTAAATTCATTGATCACTGTGAATTATAAAGAACAACATAAACGTTATGGCAACCTACTCAGAAGAGGCACTTTGCTGAAACATGCACTCTGGATTAAACATTTTAATGGATTAACATTTTTAAATTGTCCAAAGCAGGCAAGAAGTATCAATAGCATAGCTCAATTTGCCACCTAAAATATTTGTACAACAAACAAAAATTGCAAGCACAGAATTAGACAAATGTGTTTAAACTGAAAACCACTTTGGGATTTCCAGATGTTTGATATGACAGCAAATTAGTTAAAGCGATGAATAAAGATGATGCAAGGATGAGAAAGAATGCTGATAAGCAAAAATCACCAAATAAGTTTTTCTTGATTAAGTTTGATTGGTCAAGGTTATCATCCCTTCCCAATGTTTCTTTGTATGGAATTACATGATTACTTGTTACAGGAGGAAGAAAAGGGTTTCTACATGTCAATCAGCCTCGTCATCTTGGCTATTAGTCAGTAAGTATACATTAAAACATAACATTGCAGTTTGTAAGCAGGCTTCCAGGTTGTGTCGTCATATAATTACACTAGACTGTTACCTTTCATTGGAAAAAAAGCTTTCTAATTGATATGGTTATGAAGAAAAGACTGAAAATGGCCATGGGTAACCAATGGTGTGACACCTGCCTGAGCCTATTGATTGCTTGAAACAGTAATTTGCAGAGGGTGTACTGATGAACATTTCTCAAAGAAGTGTTAACTTCAAGACTCATTTTTCTAGGAGAGTTTCCAACATCACCTGAGTAGAGGAATGTATCCAGCATAAAAGGAGAGTGCAGGGACTGGGATTCATAGGCCCCAGACCCATCCAGGCTTTAACATTTAAATCATTCCTCTGGGAATGAACAACTCATTGTTTTCTTTTAATATACACAGTGATAGTGACAGTGATGTTACTGCCCACCCAGCACCTGCAGAAAGTGGGAGACCTGGGTTTAGGCTCAGTCACCAAGATACATAAACAAGGTTGGCCTAGGAACTGGAATCTTAGGGTGCAGAGAGATGCATCGATTGCATTATATATATTATATTAATATCAATGGATACCAGCATAAACTGTTACAATATATATTTCTTCATGATAACAATGTAGCAGCACTGACACTTTGTTTCAGGGTCAAAGCTAGGTTGATTTAGCGAACTTCCATGACTACAGGATAATGCAGATGTAATATTTACATCTTAATAGGGATGCAGGGTCCCTAGAAGCAGCTCCTCCTCCCCTTTTAAAGTGGTTAAATGGTATGTGAAGTAGGGCTGTGCGAAGCTTTGGTCTCTGATTCGATTTGGCAGAGATTCGGCCCAATTTGGTGGCCAAATCTCTGAATCCAAATCGAATCAAGGGACCCTTTAATCTCTCTGAATTGAATTGGAACCCTCTGAATCGATTCAGAGGGATTTGGAGATTCGGACATAGAGATAACTTTAAATGTTTTTTCTACATACCTCTAGGTAGCAGTGGTTCATGAATGCTGTGATGCTGGGGCGGATTGAGCACGGTGGGCTCCTCAGTTCTCTCGGTAGCAGACCTAGAAGCAGACCAGAAGCACTTCCAGTCCACTTCCAGGTCTGCTGAGGAGTGCACAGGGGGGCCCCCCACGCACCCCTCCAGCTTCGTGACTGGTGCCTCCTAGGTCTGGAGGCAGGTGCACCTGGGGTCCCCCTGTGGCCGATCACCAAGCCAGGGGGACACAGAGGGGGACGGGGAGGGGGCCCAGCCCACTCCCTGGCAGACCTGAAAGTGGACCAGAAGTACTTCCGGTCTACTTCTGGGTTCGCCACTGAGCACATGGAGGCCCCCCCCCCATGGGACACTCCATGCGCCCTAGCATTGCAGCGATCACAAGCCGCATCTGCTACCTCAAAGTACGTAGAAAAAACTTGTAAAGCTGTGTCTGTGTCCGAATCGCTAATTCTCCGAATCCGCATCGAATCTTCAGATTCGGATTTGGCCAAATTGAATCAGGGATAGTGATCCAAATCAAATCGCTGTCCCTAATTTGGGCCAAATCCTAATTGAATAGGGTCCGCTTTGCACACCCCTAATGTTAACCACACCCCAAGGAATCCCTGGTTCCAAATGAGTCATGGTTAGTCACGTTCCCTCTTGTTGCTGTCTGTCTCTGCTACCAAGACCTTGTGTGCCTTTCTACAATGGTAGTCCAGTTTCATCATGAACAGTGGCAAGTGCCCCTGCCACAGCCAAGCTTATGGCAGTTGAGTGATTAAGGCACACTCCTGAGAGATGAGAAAAGTGGGTTTGAATCTCTTCAAGTTGAAAAGATCTGAGAACCCAGGTTCCTCCCTCCAGGACAAGTGCTGGAGACTATTCTGTACAATGTGAGGAGTGCCACCAACACCTATGCCATCTTAAGAACACTTTAGCACAGTGGTTCTCAACCTTGTTAGACTCAAGGAATCCACTGGAAAATGCCAGCTCTTAGCTTTCACTTGCTTTTTGACTATAGAAAAATAATAGAACAATTACTCTGTTGCAAAGGACTTAGGCTACAACAGCTCAGATGGTTTTCAACACTACAAATTCCTATTTGGAATTTCTAGATTTATCTTGTGCATTGTGTCTGTACAGTTCACAGTGCTAAAATTGTGTATCAATCCACAGCACCCATGAAAAAACCCCAGGGTGATGCAGCAGCTTGGTTGAGAATCACTGGTTGAGAATGAAAGTGCCTGTTCTGTTCTGTGTAGATCTCAGTGCTGTTGGAGTGGGCTAGACATGTTCTGAACATGCCTCAGAGCAGCTCCCTTCACGATTTATGCATGGGGACAACTGCTTTGTGAGTCTTAAATGGTTTTGATGGAAGCAGGTATCAAAATGCTCAGCTCCACCGCAATACTGCTGCCTACGTGCATGAACAGCAGCAGAGTTTTAGATACCTATGTACATTTTCTAGCAAAAACATAGGTACTTCTAGCCTCTAAAAAGCTTAAGTGGGTAGGCAGTGATCAGTATGCTCCTTGGATGGAATTCAAGTGAAGTGCTTTTTGGAGGGGATGCTTTGGACTAACAACATAAAATCCATGGGGCCAAGTTAAGCTTCTAAATCCACGTTAGATAAGCTAAGTACAAGTTATTGGATTTTGAAATGCCACAGTAACATTGATGACAATGAACTTCAATGGGATCTGTAAGTGCTGAACAACTCTAAAAATCAGGCCACTTTTACTACTTTTCACCTTTACTTTGCTAAAATATGCATTTACCAGCTTCACTGGAGAATCTCAGGTTTGAAAAATATTGAGCTTAAGGGATAAAAGCATTGAGTTAGACACTGCTAACTCAAACAGACATTTTTATAACCAAGCCAAAAGGAATTAATTCAAGAGAGATGGAAGACTCATCATCATTTTTCCTAACTACATATAAGTTTGTCTATTGGCTGTCAAAAGACAACGAGTGATCTGATAATTGCATTCAGTATGTCTTCACACAATATGAAATGCCATTAGACATTACTTATTAAATTAACATTCAATACATGAAACTACAATGCAAAAAATACTAATAAACTGCAGACTAAAAAAGAAAAGCCAGCATAAGAAACCACACTGTCTTTGAGTGGTACAACGTTTTTTTAGTAACTACAATGCTGATTGTATGACTGTAGACAAAAGCATTTTGACTGAAATGACAGATGGGAATCGGTGCACATGAGAGGAAAGAGAGCTTAGTTTGTATCTACTGCAGGGTCATTTTAAACATTAATTTCCCTATAAAATAGATTGTAGTTGTTAAGCCTCATGAAATCTATGACAGAAGGGTGTTTTATGGGCTCTTGCTAATGATGAAAGCATTCACTCACATCTGGGGATATGTATAGGCGCACAAAACTTCTACTAATGTGCTTTTTAGAAAGAGCGTTGTATTATTTTAAAACGAAGTGTATCAGCGCTCTGCGAGATTTGACATCTCCAGGAACATGGAAACACTTAACCTGCAGACAGAAGACAAGGAGGCCTAATTGATGGCTCCTTGTTTATCAGACAAATGGTGAAAAAGACAGCTGGCAGGAAACATCGCAGGATGGAAGCAGCCAGTACCTTGCTGAGGGGGGGAAGCAGAAGGATGCTTAAGAGGAATCGTGACCCTTTTTTCCTTCACTTTCTACATATGAACAGTTAGAATCCCACAGCTTACTGCAATATCTGTCTGAAAAGAGGTCTGAGAGAATAAAGCATTACATGTTTGTAAAAGCGTACTGAATATTACTCTAAAACTCTGTGGCTGCATCCACATGAGTATGGACGTTTGTTTCCCTGGGGACAAGAAGCAGTGGCACATCTTGTGCCACTGCTACTTGTCCCTAGTGAATGACTGTGCCACGTGCCCTCTGGCCCATGGCAGGTTACACCAGGTAGGGTATGGGAGGCTGGGGCCAGCACTGGGTTGGCCCCAGCAGCCTTACCTGGGGTCCTGGGGGCCTCCTGAGGCTGCAGCAGTGGCAATCCTGAGACTTGGAGCCTGGCTGGCAGCCAGAGTGTGCCCTGCGTGCATCGCTCCACTTTTTTGGGGGGTGGGTTTTTTTGACCCCTGGGATTTCCCAGGGCCAAAACCCCCCTGGCGCTGCTACCTTGTAGTGCAGAGAACAGCTGAATGTGTAGTATGTGGCACCACAGACATGTCTGTGGTGCCACATACTGCAGGGCCACGCTCATCTGGATGTGGCTTATTATTAGATACTGCATAATAGGAAATTAGCCATAGCTTGGAATAATCAGGCAAACCCAATAAATCTCAAAATAGCTTACTTATGCTTGACTGTATAATACAGTCTTTAAAAAAATTCCTGCGGTTAAGAGATCAATTATTACATTTTACTCTCTTCTCACAAATAATGGGGTTATGAAGATGGTTAGGGATGGCAGTGGTAAAATTAAAATAATCAGCAATTTCATCAAGCAGTGGAATTTTCATGCAGATATAGAACAAGGTTTGTCTGATCTCATATCATTCAATAGGCTATAGAAGACCTTCCTCTTACAGACCTTCCATAGTTTTATACCTAAAACCAACAGGTTTACCACTAGACACAGTCATCTAATCTGTCCTCCCAACAAATGTAGACAACAGCACCTCACGCCAATGATTTCTACATCAAAGCTGTACATTTTGCTTGAGTTCTAGAATAACTTTTAAATACAGGTATCCAATTTTGATAGAAAGCTTCAAATGATGGAAAATACAACACATCTCTAGGTAATGGCATGTTGTTCCATTGATTAATTACTTTCAGCATTAAAAAACTGTTGTCTTATTTCTAGTTTGAACTTGTCTAGCTTCAGTTCTCAAGCACGGCATTAAAGAGCCATTTACTAACAAAAATCTCTTCCCTATGATACCTATAGACAGTCAGTCACCTCTTATTCTTTTCTAGGATAAACTAATTAATTAGATTGAGCTTTAGTAGCTCACAATGTTTTCCTGATCTATTCTTGTAGCTCTTTTCTGAATCCTTTCCAATTTTTCAGCAAATTGCTCTTATCTTATAATTCACTTCACTGCATATATTTGTATGTATTTATGTGAATTGCTCACTTAGGCATTTCTTTTTGCCGTAAGTTACTATCCAAATTTGCAGAAAGATTATTGGTATTTTAAATATTTGGAGGCAGATTTTGTGTTTATTTGTCACGTGCAACATCCGTAAATTCAGTAAGGCTTCATAAAAATGCAAACCAGCACAGAATTTGGCACATTAATACTCACACCAAAATATCTGGGCACAGAAAGAGGAGTTGGCTCTGTACAGACTATGTAAGGGCCTACATAAACTGGGTAGTGCGGAACAGAATTAAACCTGCCCTGGAGTTACATAACTTTGAGCCGTACAAGTGCTTAAAACCACTTTAGGGTGTTAATGTGTGGACAATCCAGGGGTTAAGAGCTCCAGGAGCTGCCCAAAATTACCGTGTAAAGGAGCCCTTACTTAACCCAGCCTAGACTGGTGACAGGGGTCACTATCAAAAAGCCAATATTTATTAATACTTCCTACAACAGAGCCTCTATCATGCTCTGCATACTTATTACACAAAAATGCAAACACTTGGCATATTTCCTCTCAAGTAATTTGACTGCAGGCAAAAGTGAAGCAATCACATGACACAGACATACATCAGTGTTGCTTCAATGCAAGGTAAAGCTACCCCTCGAAAAGTCAGGAATAACTACAGATTGATGTACCAACCATGTGTTTCCTTCCCTTGTCAATTTTATCTCTGGTAGCCATTTAGCTAATGCAAATATGATCCCTCACCACCTAGTAGACAGACACTGTTACAGTTTCCCTTTAAGCAGAGAGCTTGGTAGAGCTGGTTGCATGTCTGCTCCCTACTACAGAGTAAATTTACTGTGGAGTAAACTCTAGAACAAATTACTCTATAGTAATTTTGTTGCATGGCTGCAGCCTAAGGCCTTGGTGGACAGACTCCTATATACCACAGGGTGATTTATATCAGTTTTGTATGCCAATATAAATTTCACTAGAATCAGGAATAGACAGATGTACAGCTATTCTGGGATAGTTCAAACAGGAGGCAGCTACAATGGGATTTTACATGTAGGCAATGACGGATCTAGTAATAGATAATTTACTGTTAGCTAGTAACTGTCTTAGAAATGACACAGACAAAACTAAACCTGGTGTAACTTGCACTGGTAGTTTTATTCGTGATTCTTTCTGGAATAATTTTCCACGGGTTTGGGCAAAGTCCCCTTGGTTTAGGGGACTGTGAAGTCTTCATGCTACCTTTTTGTGCTTGCGCAATGCCAAAAATACCAGTATATATGTTTGGTCTGCCCAGAGCTCATGAATAAAGAAACGGTGCAGTATCTCAAATGGTTCCTGTATCAGCAAACTACTGCTGTAAGACAAGTGCCTGAAAACTCCACTTCAAAAAGGGTTAAGATTAGTATTCACAGCAGAATGGTACAACAAAAAACCCCAAAACAGTTTAGTAAAAAATTACATTAGATAGCATAAACAATGGTTTGGAAACCACTTACCAATCATAATTCGATATATTTTGACTGTGCTCACACTGCAGGTATTTTACCATAAGTAAACTGAACTATGATTTGTGTTGGCTCAAATTTAATAAGTAAGTATAGAAGGGAGATATAAAATTATAAGCTGCTTTTGCCAACATGATCCCAGAGGCATGCAAGAAACACATAAAGGAAAATAAAATCTTTTGCAGTAGATGACATTTCAGACTAACCCTATTCGTATCTTCTGTACAATCTTCACGTGAGGAGCCAACAGATCTGGTGAGTGACCTATGCTGCACCTGTGGAGATAACAGTTGCAGGCTGTTTGCTCTGGCTGCCATCCCTTGCCCTACGCTTAAGCCACCCTCTGAGCCCTTTGACCTCACTCTGTCCCGGCTCACATACATAGAGTGTCTATGAGGGCGCTGCTGTGAGGAAAAGGGGCTAGTGTAACCTAGACCATATGAAAAAGATTCATGTGGGGCAGATAACGAATGTGAATGGCTTCCATCCATATGATCTGGCAGTTTCAACTCCTCCATGGTTTTGGAATGTCTTGTTGACAGTCTTCGTGAATCAAGGGTACTGTCACTTCGGTTATTCCTCCCAGATGGGCTGAGTAAAGTTCTGTTATCACCATGGCGAGGAGGAGTTGGGCTGGTAGGAGAGTTCAAGTCCATGCAGCTTGATGGAAAATACCGACTGCTGTTTGGTTCTGCAATTTGAGCTCTGGCCTCAGAAAGGTTACCCACAGATTTGGAGTCTGTCAGGACCCCATGACTCTTGGACTTTGTCCGATATGAGGGGCTCTTGGATGACTGAGGAATAGTATCAATATAGCTATGGCGACTTTGCTTTTCACCTGGTTGCAGCGTGCCGGTTTTGCTTTGAGAACTTTCCATAAACGAGTGCCGATTCTGTTGAGATCTGGCGTTTGACTTCAGGTATTTTGTACCTGGACCATCAGAAGCTTTTGGGTCCACATTAAAATCAAATTCTGTTTTTGTCTTTGCTTCCTTTGGACTGAGAAGATGTGGGATGTTATTATTGGCTAGGTCCTTGCTGCCAGTTCCAGGTGGGTTGCTTGTTTTTTTTGCATGCATTGGACTGTGTGCAGCTCCCGTGAGGTTTCCATTTATGAAGCTTTCATTTGCTGGTAGAACTTCTTCTCCTCTTTGTAGTCCAACCCCTAGAGTCTGCATATCCTTGCTGTTCGATCTGTGATGCGACTGCAAAGCAGCACTTTTGCTGGCTTGATTTCTACATTAAAATGCATAAAGAAGAATTAATATGTTAGCATACGTATAAATATGTATACATTCCTAATTCATTCCTAATTCTAGTAGCATACACTGATTTCAAAATGAAGTAGTTTTTTCAATAATGAGAAAGAACTTAAGTGTAGTACTACAAACTACACGTCTGGACCTCCCCTGTCCCAAATACTTAGACTAATAAATCTGTAATACTGGTAAACAATATATTGTGTTCCGATTGCCAAATTTTCACTTCTAATTCATGCAGAGAATGATAATACTGACATTTTAAACCGTATGTATTCTAACACGTACACACACAACCACTCCTACATATATATATGTGCATGTTAAGTGTTTTAAGCACATTGTACACAGGAGATTTAAAGTATTTATTCAAATACATAAAGATGAATTGTCACATATTAGGACTGTGCTAGCACTATATTAAATAAGTTAATACAGCAAAAAGGGAGCTCTTCTGGGCAAGAATAACAGAACTCTCCTGCTGATCTCTGAAGATTTCTAGGGGAACTTTTCTGCCTCCAGCCACAGACGGAAAAAGATAAGTGCGCTTTCCACTTCTTTGTGGACTTTGTAAGGCATGCAAGACAAAAGACATGCGACTACAGGTAGCGTAAAATCAAGGTGAGAGCAGTTATCATTCTTTCTACCTTCACAGGGACACCTATGGGGAGATGCCTACTGTGACAGGTAATATTTCTGGACTAAATGTGTTCATGCTGTAACAATGCTGCACACTTTAGTTCTCCTAACTAGCTTGCACACAGGGGAAGAAAGAGTAATAATGCCCTTACTAAGACATGGTGTTGTGTTTGTCCAAATGCAACCATAGATAATATGACTCAAGCAACAGGTGTGGGTAAGAGCACTGCCATGCTAGGCAGGCCTGAATATATTTGGAACATATAGTAAAGCTATGCATTCATTGCCAGCTGTAGACTCAACAAAACAAGAAGTTGACTTGGATTCTAATGAGCCCATCAGGTATACTCACATCTCTCACACAGGGCTTGCCTAGGTGCTGGAAGAGCCAAGATGCACACCCATCAACAAGGAACTGAACAGCCTTATTGACACTTCAATAAGTTAGGACTGATAAAACATCCTTTGGAGGTGACACCCAGAAAGTGTCAAGGGAAGCAGAAGGAGACAAGCTTCAAACAATGGAGGGAGCAGCTTGAATGGGAAGCAGGGTGTCAGCTGGAAAGCTGCAGAGCCTGGAAAGGGAATGGCTCTTTTCTTTGTGGACTGAGGAGAGAACAGCCAAGCTGCTATGGGGTGCTTGGGACTGTGTGGACTGGAGAGAGAACAGCTGAGCTAAATTTAGGGGGCTAAGAGCTATGCAAGCTAGACTGAGAAAAGGAAGACTGCTTAACCCCCTTTGGAGGGGTGAAAACTTCTTGCTTTGTGGGCTTTACTCCAACAAATACCTTTATCAAAGAGGTATCCAGGTTGCAGCCATATTGGTCTAAAGGAAAAGGCAATCAGGACTTGTAGTAGAGATATCTTTTCTTAGATCAACAAGAGCTGTCCCTCTCTTTGAAGAGGGAAAAATCCCTCTCTCAGGAGCTGAACAGAAAGGAAGCTCCTGGAAGGAGGAGCTTGGGTAACCAGCAAGGATCAGAGACCAAATGGCTGGGGTCTCAGAGTCCGAAGGAGCCAGAACTGTAGAAGCCATACCTGGGCTGGCTTTTACAGAGTATTCAGAGAGACCAGGTAAGGCCGGGGAGGCCCAAGCAAGCACTCCCTGGGGGGGATCCGTGACACTGGCCCATGGTATTCTTAGCGTTAATCAGAACAAGGACTGTTTTGGACTGGAGCCACATCTGGATAGGTACTTCCTTGTGTAACCCTCACTCTCCCATTCCCATCAGTCAAGAGGTCTGAGTTACAAACCTGTCCACCTAAATTCTTATTTCACATGCCTAATGCTTTCTCTGGTATCTTCCAAAACAGAGTTAAAAATGTTAATGATTTTTTTTCCATTTCTCTTGTATGCAAATAAATTTGACATAAATGATTGAGCTTTTAATATTTACCTGTATCACATGAATTATAAAAAGAAAAATAAAGCACTTTTTAACAAGAAACTTAAAAAGAAATCTTTTAGACATAAAAATGCTAAATTCAACTCTAAATGCTAAACTGAAGGATTCACTTTCAGTGAAAAACTGAATTAAACCCTAAGCATAAATGCTGTAACTTTGTTGGTGACTGCTCCTTCATATTCTGCATCACAAAGACATTCATATAAATACATATATGTTTTCTTAAAACTGAAAACAGCTGTGCCTGGTTCTTCTTTACACCTCAGCTCTTCATAAGATTCATCTTCCTTGTACGCTCACATGCCTTCTTGCTTCTACCCCATTTGCTTTTCAGTCCCAGGCTCCTCAGTCCCTGTCCTTCCCCTGTACTACTTTGGTTCTTGCTCTGTGTCCTCTTCCCCCACACCACCCAGCCCAACTAATGCCCATCCCCAGCCTGTCATCAAATCCCATTTCCCTCCCTGTATTCCCATTCCAGTCTCTTTGCCCAAGTAATCACAGCTCCCCCAGTTTCAGGCTCAGCACCTTGTCACAATCTGCTTCCCCAGTCATTGTTCCCACAGGTCCAGGTCTTGTCTACTCTGCATGCAAGCCAGGTGACTTGCTCCTCAGTGCCACCTGGTCCCTATCAAGAGCTGCCACTGAGAGCACAAGAGAGTCTCCCTGCCCTCAGTTCCAGTACAGGGATGCAGCACTGGCAGTAGCAGCCTAAAGTTGTAGTTGCAAGGAAAGCTATGCTCAGCCCCAGGCTAGATCATGACCAGTACAAACAGAATTTTCATGGAATTCAGCTGCTGAAATGTAAGAAATCTCTACTAAGCATGTGTGAACTGTAATCTTTCAGAAACCTGCATTCTGGGATGATGTGTATGGGGACAGCGACAGGCATATCCCTGATACAAAATACTTCATACTAAATTTCAAGTTCTGCCCCAAACCACAAGGAAGCTAGAAGGGGTCAAAAAAATATCAACAGATTTGTTTCTAACATCTGGCAAAACCCATGTTTTTTCTCTGCCTCATTTTCAGCAGTGACTTCAGCTAACATTTCCCAGAAAAATTCAGCTTGACACAGAAACCCAGAATGGAAAAAAAGCTGGAGTGAATATTTTAAAAGTTGCAGGTAACAGAAAACAAGTTCTTACAGTGGGGGTATTGGGCAACCTTAATTCTAGGCAATGCTACCAACCTTTTCCCAGTACCACACATACATGGGTATACAAAGGTAAAAGGTTCAGTTACAGAAAAACTCTGTTCTCAGTGAAGAACTTGCAGATGAAGTATGTTTTATAACTGAGAGGGAAGGCAGCTTGCATACAAAAACTAGCTTTAGCTACTACATTAAGCTAAGAATAGAAAATATTATGTATACCAAAAGGTCAAAATTATCAAGTGGTTACTTTTTCTTTTCTTGAAGATGATTTCATATTTATACCTGAAAGCAACTTATTCATTAGTGAAATGATGATGGTTTTAATAGTGAAGGTCTTTTTACTGCTTTTACCTGTTTGATAATGTGTTGCTCTCCCCATGATAGGATTTTCTCTTAGTTGTCCGTGAAGGTGAACTTCCACAGCGATCCAAGAGTCTCTGGGTTTGAAATGAAGGATGGTTCAAACACTGTTCTGTCAAATACCTATCTCCTGGATCCAGTTTCAGCAAGTTCTTTTGAAAAGCAAATCGAGGTTTTAAACAAGCATTAGTGTTTAAAACAGTCACATAAAAAAATAGTTCAACAACATCCACATCTCAGTACTTTCTGAGACAACTGCTTGCAATAGCAAGACAAATTTAAGTAACATCATTATACCATTATAACAGCAAAGCGTGACTGTAAAAATCTGAATATGTAATTTAAATATGGAATGTGTGACGGAAAGGGTCTAACTGATTCAATTCTTCTTCCCCTACTTCCTATTAGGAGTGTACACTTCCTAACAAGAATCTGGAAACTGAATCTATTTAAAAGAAATTATTATAGAAGATTCTTTGAAAGCCAAGCTACTACTTTAAGTTGATGATATTCAACTCATAATCAATACTGACCTATGCAGGTCTGTAAAAAACTCAGTTCCCTCACTTCCAAATTCAGAATAAAGGTATTTAAGGGTGAAAGTGCAAAACAATGCTAGATATTTAGCCTTCAGACAAGATAGGGAAACAGGTCTGATAAACAGAAATTAAACTTGATTATGCAGAGACTTCTCCGTTTGATAAAAAAAATATCCTTGTAAATTTGATATTTTAAAATACCGCATTTACTCAAAATTAAGATGACTGAATTTAAGATGACCCCACAATAATTAGATTCTATATATGGAAAATGTATACATTTGTTATAATTACTCATGTATAGAATCTAATTATTGGAGGGTCATCTTTAATTCATCCATCCCCAGGGGGGCAGATGCAATGGGGAGGTCAAGCAGTATGCTCCTTGCCTGCCCTCCCTGCCCCACAGACTCAGGCCCCCATTTTCCCCTTCACGTCTGCTTCCTCTCTCCCCCCAGCCTCCGTGTGCTCCCTCCCCTCTCTCTGCAGCCTCTGCTACCCAAACCTTTGCTCCATACTGGCAGTTTCCATCTCCTCTCTAGCCTGGGCACTGAGCACAGCCCCAGCCCAGCACCTGTAGCAGCTGTGAACTGTTGCTATGGAGCTGTGCTAGGGCCGTGCTCAGTGCTCCAGGCTACAATGTGGATGGAGCCTGCCAGCACAGAACAAGGGTAAGCAGGGAAGGGAGAGGGGCAGGCAGGGAGCAGTGGCTCCATGGGGAGCGGGGAATGGAGAGAAGAGGCTGCAGGGAGAGGGGTGGAGATGGTGGGGTGCAGAGGTAGCAGGGGGTGTGGGGCAGGCAGCAGCTGCACCTGTGGCCCCAAGCCCAGGAAGGTGCTAAACCCCAAGCTACAGCAGCTGCCTGCCCTCACACTGCCCTCATACTCGATTCAAAGACGAGGGACCCCACCCCCATGTTAAATGGGGGAAGACATGTCATTTTACAATTGAGTAAATACAGTACATATATATAAAGAAACACTGGGAGTTTTGTCAATGACTTCACCTGGAATAGATTTCACACATACTTTTGTAGCAATTCAGCTACCATATCAGGAATGAGATTTCTGTTATGATTTATGTCTGTTTTATTTTTGAAGACTGACATCTTCTGATCTCTAGAGGAGAAACATTTAGGTATAAAATTAGGTACAAAATCAGGGTGACTAATTTGGCATTGTTATTAGTAAAAGTTTTGTAAGACACATACTATTCGTGCACAAGTTGTTGTACAAAAGTACACACTACTTATACTTGAACTAAAATATGAAGTTTTGTCTACTGTCAATATAAATAACATAGCTTTAATATGGCCAGTAGTAATTTATATAAAAATACAAACTTTTTAAAAAAGTTGTAAAATACCTGAAGAATATACCTCTGAAGGGGACATGAAAGCAAATATATTAACCATGTTAAAACCCTGAAAAGCATTGGAATGTACTTATCTTTATGTATAGGGAGTACTCTCACAGAAACAAATGAGACTGCTCACAGGGTGAAAAATTAAACCCATACATGTCTTTGCAGGAGTAGGACTGTGCATAGCAATTCTTGATTCATTTGAACATATGGTATTACCAGTGAGAATACATTGTTTGTATACATCACGGCTGTTCAATTGGTGGCTTTTTCAACTATACTGAAAAGACAGTCATTTGACGTTGCACGAGTGACAGCTCTTAAGGGACAAATGGAAAGGGCCTGTGAAACCTTCATTTGCTTTACCCTCTCTGGAATCTGTTATAATATTGCGTGCGTTTAACCACATACCATTTTTACCTCCACAGGATCTCTGCTTCATTCCAGGCACAGGATGGATGGTTCTCAGGAAATGAGGCAGCTATTCAATATTTCTTCTTTTTATGTAAACTATTTTGGCACTTGCTTGCACTGCCCAACATATACAACCTTGCCTTGGTGATAATTTTCTCTTGGATTTTTCTGTGGTGCTTATCACTATAATGTCTGACTGCTCCAGAAACACAAATGAATGCTGTTCATAAGCCCTCATGAAAGTAAGCAGACTATTATTCTCCCAATTTTACAGACTGAGAAAGGTCAAGGGAATCATCCAAGGCTATCCAACAGAACAGCCACAGCAAGAACCCAGGGCCTCCTAACTCTCATGCCTGTGCTTTTCTTGCATAGCACCTTACTTCCAGAGGTGCTGAGAATCCATAGCTCCAACTGATTCCAGCTGCAGATGACAATGCCCAGCAGGTGTCTGGGTATGCAACTAAGGAACACACAAACAGTGGCCACATGCAAAATTTACAGTTGATCTACCCAACATGAACATTTGCAAAGGAAGAATGGTCCACAAGATCTTTCTTTTCTCTTCATT
>NW_005841983.1:1235328-1244368 GCF_000455745.1 Alligator sinensis
TGGAACAAATGGGGCACTGGAACTACAGACAACAGCTTGATTCTGTGCATTAAGAGAAGCTCCTGAGTAGGATACAGCATAACCGTATTTGCATGGTTCTGAGAGGCAGTTTAGCAGGCATGAGAGCAGTCTTTTGTGAATGGGACTATACTACTTCTGATCAAAGAGGTACAGGCTACCTCCCTGCCCAAAAGCAGTATGGCTATGTTCCCATGGTATCAGATAGCATGATGCTGTATCCTCTCAGCAGATGCAGCAGAAAGCCATGTGGCATTAATCCAGCACAAATATTTCATAGTCACGATTAAAGTTCTTTTTCACCAAGGGGCATGGGTCTGAAATTCAGGATTGTCCCAGAAAATCCAGGACTTCTGGCCATTTTATTTTATTACATGTTGACAAAAACATTGCAAAACATGGCAGAAAGAGAAAGATTTTCAGCAGCTTTAAGTCTGCCAAATGGGAACAGAATCTCCTGGCAACATCAAAAGGCACTTTTTTTACTCCTAGGTTTTCCCCCTAGGAAACATCAAAGTGATGCTGCAAACAACAGAACTTCTCAAAATATAATCATAAGAATAGTTTAAAACTGAATATATGAGTTTATGTAAACACAGAGAGGTCAGTGCTAGCTCCCCTGTACAGTCAACACTAAGAAGAAAGCAGTTTTTCCTACCTTCATAAGGTCAAGCAAAACACTACTTAAAATTCCTAAGTATCTTCTTTCCAAAGATTGTGGATGGTTGACTGCAGGGAACTGTAAAAACAATAAAATATAGCATAAATCTACTGCTTATATAAATAAATAACCAAACTACAACACTTTCAGCAAAACATGACACATGCAAGATAAAGGAAGGTCATCTCAACATTGTTTGCTTTATTAAAACAACTGACATCAAAAGATAGTAGGTAGCAGCAAGAAAGGAAAGAAAGATGAATACCATGTGGAGTAGTGTGTGTTGAGGGGGAGGGTATGGATGCATAAAAAACAGAACACATCAGTAGAAACAGCTTTCTGTTGTTCTATCATATGCAGAATTGTTCATTCTCTCAAAGAAAGCAACCAAGGATTGCTGGTGACAAGGTAGCTCACCAGATGTTTTTCAAATGATAAATAATCTAGCTAGATACACAAATGAATGCTTTTGGCATTCTGATTGGCAGAATGTGGGAGGTTTAAATGGACTCATAATGGAAAAATACAAGAAAGTTAAAAAAAAACAGATGATGTTCCCAAATGGATTAAAATTAGCCTCAAATGAATCTTATTTTGATCATGGACAGCATTGAATTAACTTTCAAGGATTAACAGATGACTCAAATTGGGATGGGGAGGAGAGGGCAAATCATCTAGAATGCCTGAAATAGAACCACAAAATACCTTTCCAAGTACTAAGACTACCAGGAAATATCAGAAAGCATCTTTTGGACACTTATGCTGGCAGCTGGTTGTAGAATACATTATTATGCGGGGAATTAGACTTAGCAGTGTTTTCTTACTCCATTTTCAACCATGAAGTTCTTTCCGAAGCCATCCAATGGCACTATGTAAAATCAGTCCTCACTGTCCAAAAAAATTACAGAGGAGACACAGGGACACTGAAGATGAACAGATCACCATATTTGAGATCAGAAAATAATTTTACCCAGATTGGTACGGACTGTGGGGATTCTGTCTTCCTCTGTAGCTGGGGGTTTGGCCCTCTTCCCGGTATCACTTGAAAGTATATTAACAACTTTTATTGCAGCAGGACATTGGCTGCTGTGGTCCCCTTGCTTTACCTGTGACAGGTTAGAGTGTTATGCTCGGTGTTGCATCAGGGTTGACCATGTTGTTTTTCTAAGATGTTAGACAATGGATTTATACAGTATGGTTTGGACAGGGATGATCCTGCCTCAGATAGGGGGTTGGACTGTGTAACCTATGGAGATCATTTCCACCTTAATTCTCTATGACTATGATTTTAAGAATTCTATTCTATTCAGCTTTGCATACTGTTTATCACTGGCATATGGAGTGGGAGGTTTTCTGTGGCAGCTCAGAGAGTCCTTCCTGATATAACTGAATCTTCAAAAACAAAAAAAACCTTAAAAAAAATAGACATAATAATAATGATTAAAAAGCAAGCCTCAACAATATTAGGCATTGAATTTGACGTGAAAAGGAGTAAAAACCCCATAATTTATCAGGAGAGGTCTATACTTCATGAAAGTTATAGTATTATGGATAAGAGGTTTTCTCTATACTAAAGTGACAAAAAAGGCAGTAAACCAAGGTGGCAAACAGCAAAGTTATGGAAATTTTCCGGAGTGAAGTTGGTCAGATGTGGCAGGTTCAGGCTCTTTCTAGAAGTATATAAACTATGTCTGGTCTGGTCAACTACAAGAGCTCACATCACATCCACATTCAAAGTTTAACCAGGGTTGACTGATTTCTTCCTTTCTTCCTTCCACTTTGGATGCCTCAGACTGGACTTGCTTGGAGCTGCGTGGGGAGATCCTGAGTGTAAGACTCCACGGCTTCCTATCTCCTGTCTAAAGGTCTCTTGTTTTTGTCTACTTCACTTTCTGATTTTTTTTTGCATTTTTGCATTTTTCCCCCCTTTTTCTCTGTCCCCTCTCCATTCTAGTTCCCGTTTCTCCATCTGTGAGTTGTGTTTGTCTACTTCACAGCTTCTGTCTTACTGTTTCTCTTTCTTTCTTTTTTGCCTGTCTGCCGTGGGGAGTTATCTTATTTTAACTTTTGCTTTTCGAGGGGTACTAATTATTCCCTTTTCTTTTTTTCTTTTTAGTTTTTTTTTCCCCCTAACTCCCTTGCGCTCCTCCCTTTTTTACCCATCCCTTCTCCCCTCTGGGCACTCACCCCCCTCCCTTTTTGCTTTTGATGGCCGCATTCCCAGACACTTACCTTCGGAGTTTATATATACCTTTTCTTTTATTCCCTTAGTTTTAACTTTTGGGATTAACCCTGTTCTATCAGCAATGGCCGCTCCTACACCCAGCGGCTGGCATGGAGATGCATCTCAAGACCTCCCCCTTAACCATGGCTTGAGGGTTCATACCCCTCCCCATGTTGGGGTGGAGGTCTGCACAGGTGCTCTAGTTGACCTCCTGGGATGGTGTAACGTACATTATGTGGCTCGTATTAACACGGTCCCAGTGATTTACCTGAGCACTCCCACACTGGTCAACAGGGTGTGCGCAGAGGGCCTGGACTTTGCAGGCATACACTATGTTGTCACACCCCTAGACACACAGGCAATAAAGGTGGTGATTTCCAACATGCCCCAACACCTGTCCAACCAGGAGCTGGCCAAGTGTCTCGAGCCCCATGGGGTTCCTATGAGCCCCTTTCACCAACTGAAGATAGGAAGCAAGGATCTGAAGTTGAAGCATGTCCTGTCCTTTCAAAGGCAGGTCTTCACGCTCCTCAGGGAGGGCCCCCAGTCTCTTGCTCACTCCTTGAACCTCAAGCTCGATGGGCGGAGGTTTGTGGTTTATTTTTCCTTGGGAGAAACCATGCGTTTCCAGTGTGATAGCTCTTCCCACCTAGCGGCCCAGTGCCCTCAGCCTGCAAGCTGCAATCTGCCCTGGAGACTATGGACCTCATCGACATCTGGCGAGCTCTGCATCCAATGTGCACCACTAAACCTGGGCCAGGATGAGCGCTGGTGGTCTCACCATGGCCCGCCTTAACTGCCTTTGCATCACCACGCACCATCTGCCACTCCTGTGCAGTGGCCACATCGTTCCCTCCAGCCTGTCAGATCACGGCCTGGCTTGCTGCGAACTGAACCTGTGCGCAAGCGCCTTATTGGTGCTTCAGCATCAGCCTGTTCCAACACTCCTACTTCCAGGATTGCTTCACCCACTTTTGGCAGGGCTGGGAGGCCGCAAGACTGAGCTACTCCTCCTGGAAGCTATACTGGGATGTGGGCAAGGCAGATCCGGGCTTTTTGCCAGCAGTACACCCAGCTGGCCACAAATTAACTGTGCTGTCGTATCCAGGAGCTGGTGGAAGATGTGGCAGAGCTTGAGGCCACCCTGTTGGCTGCCAGCAGTGACGAGGTGCTGTGCGAGAGCCTCTGGTTCCGCAGGAAATGCCTGCGTGGCTTGGCAGAGAGTGTGGCCACTGGCACGTTTGTGTCCCACTTTGACACAGCCGCCTCGATGGCCTGCCCTTCTGCTCCAGGGGTGTTGAGGAGAGCCTCTTTCACGCCTTCCTTGACTGTCCCCACCTGCGGCTACTCTGTGTCACCCTTGAGCCGGCTCTGTGGGCACTGGGCAGAAGCCTCTCAGAGAACACCTATGTGTGCTCCTACCTGTATCGGGCAGCTGAGCAGGGCACTGTTTGCCTGGCCAACTTTCTTCTGGGTCAGGCCAAGATGGCCGTCCTCAAATGCTGCTGGGACCGGCTCACACGATACTCTGCGGCTTTTCAGCCTTCTGGTGTGGGCATGCCTCTTGCGGAGTTTGAGCAGGCTGTGCTCCGGTGGGCAGTGCTCACCTTTAAGGCATGCTGGGCCCTTGAGGGGGCACTGTGCCATATGGAGGGCGTACAACGTTCATCTTCAATACACGCTGTGATGTAATGACCAGTCTGGGCGACCAGGAAGGCTCAGTGGCAGACTGACTCCAAGCTCGTACCGCGCCCTGGGCCCTCACCAGGCTGCTTTTTGCTTCTTTGTTTTTCTTTGTGTGGGTAGTTGAAGGTTTTGTTACATGTACTATTGGATAGAGAAGGATAGGAATCATTTGTTTATAGAGGGCTTTGGTCTGTATGACCATGTGGCTGGGTGTCCCGACTGCAAAACAGCATGTTAGGCAGGATGTGTAATACTGCAAAGGTATCTGTCACAGTGTGATGTTAAGAATGTAATGGCATGGTGCTTTTGGTTTGATGGTGATTTGTCTGTCTTTGATTTGCATATTGGACCTGGACCCGGGAGGGTCCGGCCCTCCTTGTTCCTTCCTATTTTCTTTTTACAGGGAATAGTGTTTTGTTTGTAAAATTGTGTGTAAAAGTTACTCTTCCAAATAGGTAATGTTAATATGGGGTTTTATTATGCACACAGTAATTTCCAGGGGTAGTTTACTTTGTTTCAGAACTTCTAAGTACTAAAAGTAAGTATTATTTTGTAACCAATGACATGGCGGTATTGGTTGTAGCTGTGTTGGTCTAAGGACATAGGCAGACAAGGTTCTTTGGGTACATGTGATGTCTTTTATTAGATAAACTAAACAGTTGGAAAAATTGTTCTATGCAAGTTTTTGGGTACCAACAGCCTTCATCAGGCAGAGGGAAAGTCTACAGTAGAGTCTATTGTAGACTCTTCCTCTGCATGAAGAAGGGTGTTTGTATCTGAAAGCTTGCAAAGAACAGTTTTCTTAATATTTAGTTGGTCTAATAAAAGATATCACATGTACCCATGGAACCTTTTCTAACCAATGACACATTCACTTTTGTATCATTGATTGTTAATGACCAGTGCTTGAATAGCTAATGAATGTTTGGGAGAGGTAGAGAAAATGCAAAGGAAAGGGAGTTGTCAATCTGTTAAAAACAGTGAAGCAGCAGCAGGAAGTCTCTTGTAAATTAAGGGAGATGGAGTGTTTATTCACAATCTCATTCTCATTTAAATATGAGAGTTTACATAATAACTACCAATAATAGAGGCCACCCTTGTGAGAGGGGTATGTTACACAGAAAAAGTTTTTTTCCCTTCAGATATCAAATAGTCAGCATGTCTAAACACTTGAGAATCCTAGCAACTCTTTAATTAGATGTGAAAGTGAGAAGCAGTAAAATTAAATAACATTCTTCCCAACATTTTAAGATGCTTTCAAATTTCTAGAAGAGTATTCATTAGAAAATAAGACCAATAATCACAAATTCTGATGGTGTGAAATAAACCCTTCAATATCAGTAATGGCACAGTCATAAATGTATAGACAGGTAAGGTTTAGACCCTTGATTTTTACATTGAGATGTTGGCCAAGCTAAGCCAATTCACAATGACCTAGAAAAATTGCCAAGAGCAGTTTTCTAGGTCATAAAAAGAAAGCAATATCTTAGGCAGCACAGTCCAGGCAACAAATACAGAGCATCCATCTGCATCATTTAGATGTGCAATTTGAGGTTCTCTAGGATCAGTACGATTTGCAATCCACTGAATTTGTTTATATATTTTCAGTCAAAAAAACCCATGGGGTAGAAAACTGTTTTTCTCTTTTAAACAAAAGAAAGAAGCAGTAAGTTCAATCAATATTTTATTGTTGGGCAGCAATAAGACAACGGTGCCCAACCTATAGTCCATAGGCCAGATCCTGTCCCCCAAAGTGACTGAATTTGGCCTGCAAGATGTAGCAAGCAGCTGGCACATCCCCTTCTCTCCCATGCTGATGCCCTCTGTAGCCCTCACTGCTCTTTCCTTTCCCATATGGCAGGCAGCCACCATCCTCCACTCTCTTTTCCTTTCCTCCTTCCCAACCAGAGGGTAGTGGTGGCCAGGGGTGTGGCCTGGCTGTAAGTGCCCAGGATTAGACCAGGAATTTAAGACAGAGCTCAATGGGCATAGGCATCAAAGTCGTGGTGACTTTGAAGGAACTGAGATCCAGTTCTCAAAGGCTATTCTGAAAATCTAGGTAACACCACTATGCATAATTCATGCAAAATAATGAAACTGAGATAAATATATATTTTTTAAATGATTGAGTGTAGACCATCAAACTCCTATTAGCTGTACATTATACAGATAATGTCCAAAAACTTTATAATGGACCCAATCTCAACATGGGTGGTTCTCTAAGTACAGGTTACACAGGGTAAATTTTCAATTATGTGCATATGATGGCAAGACAGACAGAAGACACCTCCCACCTCCAAAACTGTTGTTGATGAAAACCTGTAACTAATGATTGATTGCTGCTGCTGCTGCAAGGCAGACATAGTGGTTATGCCACCCACTTCTTGCTCTGCAAGCACAGCAATTGCCCAGTACATGGGAGATCATGAAGGATTTAAACCCCAATTTCCCACATCAAAAGACACTGTCCTAACCCAAAGGCTAAAGATACTGTCTTCACCCTAGGGAGGCCCAAGTGAACCCTTCTGTTGAAGCTAACTTATTAGGCAGACACAAGAGAAAATCTTATGGGGCCTTAAGGAAACCAAGGTAGAGGAAGGCTGATTCTCTGGCCCAGGACAGAGAGCCCTACCCTGGCAAGGAGGGAAAACAGTCTTTGCTTCCAATGTTGTTGGTGCATTTTCCATTACACAGTCATTCTGGTCTAGCCGATGTCATTTAGAAGTAATTTTTCAACTGACATATCCTTCAATATTTTTTCAATGTCCTTCATAAATTACATTGTTATGTGAACTTGGTGGGAAGATGAAAGAACATTAGTTTCAATGTGTTCACCATATCCTCAGGTCTCAATACAGTTTATCTTTCATTCTTTTCTTCCTTTCATCTTACAGTGGTTTACCAGTGCTCAGAAATTAATTAATATGGAGTCTGCTATATGGATCGCGACTAGAACTTATGTGAAATTTGGCAACAATACATTAAATTGGGACTTTCAAGAGCTTTTTATATTTCCTCTAAGGGTTTCTTCTACTGTCAATATTCTAGATGGGAAACAGATCTCCAAGGGCCATAATTTTGTCAAAATGAGCATTTTAACTATAAACCAAACCCCACACAGATTCTGCTATTCGAGACCTTGCTTAGAGGTCAACTTAGGTGGAGCACATCCAGTCTTTAGAGGGCATAATTTGCAGATATCTCTTCCTGCAGGACTGGGTGGGGGGGCTTGTAAAGCTTTCTCAGAGCTGGCACAGAGTCCAGAATTTCAAATTAGGGTTCACGCACATTTTACCACTTGCAAGATAAGGTTTATACAGCCCCACACAAACTTGCTTTCTATAAATACATGCCCCTATCAGTAGTCGTGTCTTTTATGTTTTAGGATATCCCTCCACATGTTATGTTGGGCTTGTTACTGTTCTCCCCTGATCTTAAAGATGTGATAGCAATCCCCATCCTCAATAGTAAGGAGTAAGGTAGAGGTCATTCAATGCTCTCTATGACCTATGAGAGGAAAAAAATTTTGTATGCCTACGTGTGCATGAGAGAAGGAGAGGGAGAGGCAGAGGGAGAGAATGAACATGTGGTATAGCAGCATATAATTTGACTTTCTAAACTCTTACAAGAGGTTACAGAAGAGATGCTAAATGTATTTAAGGTACAGTGGTGATTCCTGTAGCCTAGATATGGGTGGATAAATTTCTTCAGAACATGTCATTTGTTCTGGTTTATACCCACATGAATGGACCATACAACGTCTGACTTGCTAATAAGATGTACATTCTTTGTATATCTATTAAACAGCTTCTTCCAAATATGAACCCTCAAGAGGTATAGGTTGTAGCAGTGTTGGTCTAAGGATATAGGCAGGCAAGGTTCTTTGGGTAAATCTGATATCTTTTATTAGACCAACTCAAATAGTTGGAAAAATTCTTCTTTGCAAGCTTTTGGGTACAAATACCCTTAGTCCTATGGCCCAAAATATACCGAATGGATCCAGACCATGCCATGACAAGAAATGCAAAACCTGCCAACATCTCTCCAGTACCCCCACAATTACTACACCCCATAACAGAACCATCACCATTCCTGGAACTTACAGCTGTACCCCCAGAAATGGTATACATCTCATCCAGTGCACCAAACGTCTTGGTGGAAAATATGTAGGAGACACAAAACAACAACTGTGCACCAGAATGAATGCACACCAGAAATCCATCAAAGACATGAATACCCCGTTACCTGTGGGGGCACATTTCTCATAAGTGTCATGACCCAAAGGGTATGATTTTGTGTGCTTCGGCACTGCAGAATTATTTCCCGCCACATGGAGCTTTCTTTGCACGGTGCAATTCTCAGTTGCATAGAGAAAACCCCGGTGCAAAGGAGTTCCCGCCACCCGTATGTAAATTTGTTTCCCACTATTGGCTGTTTCTAAATTATTCCCA
>NW_005841983.1:1245559-1276087 GCF_000455745.1 Alligator sinensis
CACCACCTTGCTGGGGTTGTTTGACCCCATTGCTCTTTCCTGCCATGGCAGGGGGTCGGACTTGATGATTTGTCAAAGTCCCTTCCGACCCTACAAACTATGAAACTATGACATATTATAACCTGCCTGACATCTGACTCCCCAGGTACCTCTCTACTATTTACTAGCTCCATTCATTCCCCACCCCCCCTCTCCTCAACCCGCACCTACTGACTCTTCAATTGACATCTTCACTGACTGGCTTTCTTGCCTGAATTGCATACCAGACTCTGGCTTCTTAACTATTCCTTACATCCAGGAACAGCACACACCAACTGCAGATGCTTCCTCAGCCTGATAAATCCTGTCGTCCTGAACCCTCAAGATACACTCAGGAGAACTTCACTTTCTTGAAACAGCTTGGTAGTGTAGGATAAAATTAATTCTATATGCAACTGTTCTAGTCCATTTAAAGGGAAGCTGAAACATTTGAAAAATCATGCGTTATCCATATGGTTAGAGTGAGACGTGAGCCATCTCTTATATAGGAGAGATGAACCTGCTCTTCCTTGTGTAATTTTTCAATGCATGATTTAATATCATAATTTCAGTTTAGGTTGGATAGATGGAACTGAGGTGAAGGAAATGCTCAGAGAATAGTTACTTATTCTGTGGAAAGCTTTTGTTTAGCTACGCAATGCTTTAGACTAGAAATCAGAGAAACATATGGTTGGAAGAGACCTCAAAGGTTATTGTGCTCTCCAGTGACAGTATCAAGTGTCAATCCCTGATAGACATTTGTCTAATTTGTTCTTAAAAGCTAATGTCAGGAATTCAATGAATTCTATTAATAAATCTGTTCCAGTCCTTAAATATCATTATGTTAGAAATTCTGTTCTAACTGAAATCTCTCGTGACAATTTAATCCAACCATCGCTGGTCCTCCCTTTGGTGAACATAAAGAAAAATTAATTGCCTCAATTTTACAAAAACCTCTGATGTATGAGAAGGCTTCACATACAAAAACCTCTAATGTATGTGATGCCTCCTTCTCCCACCTCCCCCCAGATTTTCTTTTCCAAGCTAAAACCCACAGGAACACAGGACTGGAAGCAGCCTCTCTTGAGACACTGTGTTAGCCTTTTGCATTAACAGGCGTTCATTAATCAAAGGGATTCCCAAAACTGCCACTTCAAGTCCTCACCCACAATATAATGAACAAACTCTGAACCACTGCAAACTCTCCATAAAATGTCAGAGGTAGAAGCAGGGGCAATGAGGGCACTACTAATACCTTGCCAATGCAAAAACAGTGAAGTAGTTTGTTAATATGTGCTCAGCAGATCCTTAGAAAAGACCATGCCCAAAGCAATGGGAGTATGCCCTTTCCTCCCTCCTACACACATACACAACACATACCAATTGGAGCTAGTGGAAAAACTCCTTCTTGGTTACTAATTTTGTGACTGATACAACCCTGAGCATAAGAGCTAGACACTCTAGTCAGAAGCTTCTGCGTTTTTTAGTACTGGCAGTAGCATCAGTGCATGCCAGTCAGAAAAAAACAAAAACAAGCTAAAAGAACATCTGTACATATGGTCAGTGCCTCAGAAGATGGCAAAATTGACCACAAAAAACCAGCAGCATTCATGCGGGGAAAAAAAATTCTTTCTGGACCTACCTGGCAACTTGCATAAGCCCTGAGGCTCAGGATGTCCTTTAACTTTTTCTAACACATCATGTTTTCTTGTTGCCCTTCTCTGGACTCTCTTTTACTTATATACATCTTTATAAAAGTCTAAAATTCAACATGGAACTCTAGCTGAGGCCTCACAAATGCCGCTTCTGCAACAGGATTGCTCTGCTGGCTCATACTTGTTTTGTGATCCACTTTAACTACCAAACAATTTTTCTGTAGTACTATTGCTTTACCAGCTTTTCCCTGTTACATATTTGAGCATTTGATCTTTTCCTTTTAAATGTAAAACTGCACATTTTTACTAAATTTTAACTTTGGCCATTTCTCCAATTTAACAAGTTCAGAAATTTATCACTGGATCATTCTGAGTAGTAGCAATTGACCAAATGGCAGCAGCTGTCAGGAGAACCAAAACTAAGTGGCAAGGAAGGCACAAATAACATTTCTGGCAATGACACAACAATTACCAGATGTAATACTCTTTCCTGATCCTGCCGTAAACCTTTAGTGTCTCACCTGGAGAAAATATAAGCTCCAGTCTAAGAAACGCTTAGAAAGGCCATTTGAACTCACCAAAACGCTTTCACATGAAAGCAAAGTTGTGAAAAATATTAAATTTATAAAGCAAACAATGTCTTTACAGTCTAAATCTGTCCTTTATCTTTTTAGACAGACAAACTTAGATTAAATTAGGCAACACACAGAATCTCAGGAAAAAGGATCTAACATATATATTTTCTGAAGGACAATGGATTAAATATCACTTCAGCAGAAAAAATTGAAAAAAATAACAAAAGGCTTTAGGCCTATTTCCCTTACCCGCAGCCCATGAAAACGGGGATTGCTGTAGAAAAGCTTCATCTGCTCTGATGGGAGTGGTCCTAGCACCTTCTGTATTGTAAACAGCTGGTCGATTTCACTTTCTCCAGGAAATAATGGCTGCCCATCACTTAGCTCCCCAAGAATGCAGCCTACAGACCACATATCCACAGCCTTTCCGTAAGGGGCTCTGTAAAGCAAACACAGCATATTCTCACTGACAGACACATATTTTTGACAACCTGATTATTTGAATTAATTAAAAAAAATTCCTCTGTATTAAGTATGCTTGCTGAAAGTAAGGGAAAAAAAATTTGAACCTAGAGAAGAATCTTCAGGCATCTAGGCTTCCTATTAGTTTTACTTCTGTATTGCAAGTTAAAACAGCATGACCATGCAGTTTAAAAAAGCACAATAATGCTTCCAAAGGGAAGAAATAGATAATATTCTAATATTTAAGACTATATTAAATGCCAATTTCCCCCATTTTTAGCCAAAGTACAGAGCATTGATGAATATATTATTACTGAATTACATTTTGCCCCCTTTGTTTCACTTAACAATTCAGTCAGAATGGTGAATCATAGATGATAGAAATGATCAGACATCAAATTTCACCCTCTCTTTGCATTCAACATTTACATAGTGGAATTTTAAGAGTAGTAGACAAGTGAAGTCCTCCAATAACTATTTACAAGTAGAAAACCACATAGAGAAAAAACCTAGGGGGTTCACAATATACACCTTTCACGATATGCAGCACTCCCCTACTGGAGGCTGCATCCAGAAATACCCATATGTCTGACATGTACACTCCAGCAAACACAAAAATGGACAACCAGGTTGCTGCTTTGCAAGTCTCTTCAGAAGACAGGAAGTTTTCAGCTCTGAAAGCAGAAGATCAACTTGTTTGATGGCTTTTGGTCTTCCTGCTAAGGTTCTGCTCTTGTGTATTGTTTTTTATTGCAATACATGAAGGAACTGATGCTTTATTTTTAAACAGCTGGTGGGACAGACCAAGGCATCTCATTAACTGGATATTAAAAATTTACTGGGTGGATTTTAATGGCTTTGTGAACACTGAACATGTGCCAGAAGCTCTCTTTTGGACAGCTGGATTTGGAACAGAATGATAAGAGGATTCCTTTCTGAGATCTGAGTGGATATAAGTGCTGAATCAAGGAGAACGGCTTTGCTCAGCTCTCTTCCTTTACAGACCTGGAATCTATTAGCTCACACTCTGGTTTGAAGGTAACGTTAAATTTGCCTGGCTTGACTCTCTGAATTGAAGTCACTAAGGCTATATCTATAAGAGCCTTAAAGTACAAGCCTAGGAGCATCACCAAGTGATCAGCTCTGCCCACTCACACCTGCTCTATGCTCAGGCTCTCCACGTGGCACGTGCCCAGGACCAGGAAGATGTGCACCTGAGCTGCCTACCCTGCCTAGTTTATGAGCTCAAACATGTTCAGTGTAGGGTGGTTGCAGCTTAACTCTTATTAACATTCTTAGACATAGCCTAACAGTTGAGGGCCCTCACATATCCTGTCCTAAATCTGCCTCTTTTTTTCCTTTTTTTATATTGATGTTTATCCTTAACTTGGGAGAACATGGCTTCTTTCACATGGCAGAGCAATGCTGCTTTCTTCCTCTAAGTTGCTCTGTATCAGTTACTGATACAGATCCGCACCTCTGTTGTAGTTTGTGTGGAGAGGGATATACTCCCAGAAGCAGCTGGGTTTCAAGAATCTGCACTTGTTAGGCTGGACTGAGCATGCCTTATTTCACCTGGGAAGAATAAGGAAAGAGAGGCCAAAAAGAGAAATCAGGCTTAGGAACAGTTCCACTGAAAAGTCTGCTTCAAGGGAAGGAGGCAGCTACAAAAGCTGAAACAGGAAGACAAAAGTGCACAGACTTCTTGCTTACCCGAACACTGCCATGAGGCGCTGCTGTGCTTTCAAAGATGGGGACCAGGAACACCAAAGTGAAAAGAAGAATGTTGTCAGTGGCCCTAGAACAGCAAGGCGGATCATACTTAAGCTCCTGAAGGGCAGTTCTGCGATGCCTTGTCTCTGGTACCGGAAATGTGATCTGTGGAACTACTGAAGCTACTTGGGCCACTGTTTCAGCTTGCTGAGCTGGCACAGGGAACCTGCTGCAAGCATTGTTTAATGTCACTTGTTCTACAGTACTATTTAGACTGGGAACAGGGTGAAAGCCAAGGGAGAGCTAGCATGAGTGCTTCTGTTTCCTGCTATAATCTTCACCTTACCAAGAGTTACAGGCTTCAAATCCAAGAACCTGCTCCTACTTGCACCTCTAGGGGTGGGTGGGAGGGTGGGGGTGGGGGTGGGCGTGGAGGGTGGGACACGATGGCAGACATGGTATCTGTACCTGGAAGCTGAAACTTCCAGAGCAGAGCAATTACTGAGAACAGAACTGCACAACTCTTGCCCAGCAAGAGTGCAGGACAAATAAGCAAAACAGGCAACTTTTTCCCTATTATTCCTCTTTTTTTAAAGTTAATCTTCCTTGAAAATAAAGGAACAAAAGAAAGAAACATTTTGGAGCTAGATTAGCTGAGTAGGATCTTTCTATACTCCATAGTCAGGAGGTCTGGAATCTGCTTGTTTCTGTATAAGATGGTTTAGATAGGGGTGATCCTGCCTGAGACAGGGGGTTGGACTAGATGACCTCTGGACATCCCTCCCAGCCCTACTTCTCTATATGATTCTATGATTTTTCAGAAGGGTAGGTCAAACCCCTTTCTACTTACTGACAGATCTAGTCCTGTTGTCTCAAACTGCAGGACAAGTAAAACAAGGTAAGAATGGCGAGCTTGAACAAGAGAAACAATTCCTAGATGATAAACAAATCTGCATGCCTAATTGGAAGCTTTATGCTCCATCGCTGCACAAAACACAAGACTGCTTCCAGACATTTATTTGCTTAGTCTCTCAAGATTGTATGTCTATGTTTTAAAACCTACTAGTATTTATCAATATTTTTTAGTTCCAAAAGAATACAATGTACAGCACCAGAAGTTACCTAGACTTTCCAAAGTGAGTAGATTTTGGGTACTTTATGAGCAGATATGTTTTCTTGACTTCAAGAACTTCTTTATTCAAAGTAAATGAAGAATAAAGACCCCCTCCCATTCCCTGGGAATGTTCTTATTGTACAGTTTTTAAAAGTTAAAAACAAATTTAATGTTTGTAAGGTTAACATATTTAATATTTCTGGAAAGAAAATTCATTTGTTTATCAAGATGTAGGAAGGAGAACATGGCTGCAGAGAGACACTGGCTTGAGAATAATGCATCAGCAGTAGCTAAAAGCACTTCAATATCACATACACTAAATATAGATACCTATATCATAAACTAATCTGCCAAATTTATGACTCTACTGTGCATCACTGATTCACTATTGAAAATGAAAGGGCAGATTATATTAACACTGCAAAGTACATTAGTGTCAAAAGTTTCATTTCATTATGTCCTTCTTTTCTGAGCCTACTAACTCACAAGACTTAAAATAATAAATAAAACTATATCCTATAACTAAGGCCACTGCTGACACTTTTTGTTCTTGAAACACTTTATTAAGTGTGGAACTTTCTTGGCAGCTTGATAATAAACAATGCACTGATAAAGACTACCCATTTTGTTTATTGGGACATTCAACACATTATGAATAAAACAATTTTTAGACCCAAGTATTGTTGTGCATCAATGTTACTAACAATGTCAGCACAGCTCTGGAGACTGTGGAATACATTTTAAAAAAAGAATATATTGACAACTTGATTCAGTTTTAGCTTATATAATAAATTCACACTCTGTACTTTCCCATTTTAATCAGTGACTCCAAAGAGATAGACTTGTTTCTTAGAGGCAATGAACACCTGTAAATCTAATTTTGCTTAATGGCCACTGATGAATCATAATTAGATCACACTGAAGTATTTAGTTGATGTGGAGTATAGAAAAATTTCAGAACCTGGTGATAAAGAAAAGACTGTAATAGAGGCATCAGTGATTTTTTTCTTTATTATTTTTAGCTGGAGTTCCTACATAACTCATCACCTTTACTTACTCCATGTAAGGTAAGGAAATGCCATTATCTTCCTTTAACAGATGTTTAAAATTAAGCAATTTACACAAGGTCAGACAAATGACTATTACTTGCAAAGGTAATGTGGCTACTCATTGTCTTTTGGGAAAGAAGTCAATTACCTTGTTCCCTGAGTTCTTTGTAACCAATGAAAGAAACCTAGCATCAAAACAAGCACCTTGCTTTTCAGCTATCTCAACAGCAGTGTCAATGAATAATTGGGAATAGAAACTGAATTATATTCTTAACTCAGTGCAGCAGCGTCCCATCCAAGGAAGCATAGAAAAGACTTCACCTACTCCTGTCTACACAGCATTCATTTGGCAGCTATAAGAACATTTCAGGAATCAAGAACAGAGTACCTTTCACAAACAAAAAGTATTACTAAAATAAAAACCTGAACTAAGATTTGAACAAAATCCTATCTTATCATGAAGTCAAGCCACCTTGCTAGAAACTGAAGCCACAATAATTAATGAAATAAGTGAGAAAAAGCAGTGGATGATACAAGACTTAGATGTCATGGCTGCTACTTCTAAGGAAGGATACTTACCCCAGCAGGAGTTCAGGTGATCGGTACCATCGGGTGGCCACATACTCAGTGTAGTTAGCGTTGCTTCCTTCGGAGAGATTTCGAGCAAAACCTGGAAAACAACAGTTCAGAAGATTATGTACCAGTCTCAATCAGAAGGTTTATATGCTATCATTGATTTTAGCATTAAAAGTTAACTTGAAACAAAATCAATTGTTATATGTACTCTAGTTCAAAATGAATGTCTTAAGTACCAGCTGTAAATGTTGACTGTCCACAGAGGCTTCATCTTGCATATATGAATATGGGTTGAATAGCCTATCAGTCCATAACTAGCATAAGCAACTGGGGTTCCAGATCCAGGCACTACCTTGGGGGGGCACAAGAATGCTATGCTGCTACTGCTACTGGACTGGGGCTGAAGCAAGCACATGCTTCATGGCTCAGGCTGAAACAGGGCCAGGGGAAGTGGAAGTGATGGTGGAAGGGTGTGGGGGGCAAGGAGGGAAGAGACTGTGGAGGAGCAGAGTCAACAGGGACACAATTAATCAAGTCCGCTCTGACGTGCTGTAATTACAGTGCTAAGTCTGTAAGTACCTATAGCAATTAGCAGGGGGCAAGTGGCAGGGGTTGGACTGCTTGACATCCCTTATTGCCTGTTCCTCTACTGCCTGCCCCCCACTGCTGCTTTCTCCAATGCATCTGTGGGGGATGGGATGAATGTAAGACAACTCTCCAATAATTAGATTCTATACATGGAAAATTATAACAAATTTATAAATTTTCCATGAATAGATTTTAATTATAGGGGGGCCGTCTTAGATTCAGGGCTGTCTTCAGGCACCCAAGTGCAATCTTTTCCATATACTTGAGTCTCTGAGAGAACTGCTAATGTAAAAAGAAGGTGGGTTCTTTTCCACCTCACTGCTCATTTTGTAACTTAATTTTACGGGTAAGATAACAGCATCTTATAAAACGAGATGCATTAATGGAACTCCAGGGATTTGAAGGGGTGGAAAAGAAGCCCACTTTGTCACCTATGTCCACTTAGATGACCAAGAGATAGAATAGGAACAGGCTTAAAGAGTACAAGATGACTAGAATATGCAGAAGTAAGAATAATTTGGAATTCTTAAAAATTCTCTCCTGGATGCAAAAGCAACTGAGCACCACAGGGACACAGCAGCTGGAAAAGCTGATAATAATAACCACTCTAGGGCAGGCACTGGCATTGTTTTTGTAAAGTGCCAAGCATGCTGCTACTGCTAAGCAAATGCATACTAATCAGGCAAGACTGGGTCCAGAGAGATGTCAGCTGCGAGACTCTGGATGTGAAATGTTTGCATTTCTGGAACAAAGAATCAGGAGCTGATCAAAAATGAACTGGAATAAAATTGAGGGGCATCTTTCCATAGTTTTTAGAAATGAGAGAGAAACAATAACAATTCTGGAATCCAGAAGAGATGCAGAGCACGGCTTCACTTTTGGATTTAAGCACTGTTTAAATCTTATGGTTGATTTTCTGCTGCTTCTGGATTCTCAGGCAGCAACAAGAGTTGCTAAGGGTGCTTATTCCTTCTACCTGTGCTTGCAAAGATTTTGATCTTTTATTTAGGATGCAGAGCCCCTTCCTGAACTTAATCTGAAAAGCCCAAATCTAGGAGCACTGCAAAACACTAAATGCCATAATTTTTCCTCTTAGTAGCAGGTGCACTGAATGGGTGATAAGTTTGTTATTAATATAAGTTTCAATTTTTATTTATGAATGATAAATAAAAATGGTTTGTCTATACCATTTCAGCACAGTATCCCTAGTTGGATGGGATTGGTTGAAGCTGGTCCACCCCTGCTGAGGGGCATATTCCAGGCCTGAAAGGTTGCCAGTGAAGCTATTCCAGTGCTGCTTTCAGGCCCACTGAAAATACAGGGCTCAAGAGCAGGTGCTAGAGATGAGCCTTTAGCAGCCTCACTGGAAAACCTCGAGGCCGAGTGCATCATTGGATTTGATGAATGGGTCCTGAGTGGGTGGGGCATGCTCAGCCCTCTCCTTGCCAGTACCTGGAGCTGAAGTGGCACAGACAAGCCTTCAGTGTCCCCAAGAATTAAGAATCTAAAGGTGGCCACAGAAATGACAGCATATGCTGGAATAATTCAGAAGTACAAATAATTCAAATTTGTTAAAGTTTCTCACCCACCCACACCTCACCCGGCCAGCTGAGCATCACAAGAACATGATATAGTGAGTGAAAGCAAGGAGTATCAAGGGATTCAGAGGTACAGTGGTGCTGGGCAATAAACCCATCTGATGGACTAGCCAGCCACTTGATTTTATCATATTATGCAATTGATGACACCTCTCTAACAGACACTGTATCCCAGGTATCAATATAGAAGAATTATCTGGAGTTGTATCAGAGTTTAACTGTTAAAATAATCCTTCCCACCTTTGGTTAGTTGCCATCACTTTTAGCATAGTTAAAATTTTGTTGGGAATCTCTTTGAAGCAGGAAACTTGTCTCTTACTTGCTCTGTAAATTTTCTTTACCAGTTTAGGACAAGGTAAAATAATCTAGCATTCTTTTGGATACTGTAAAAATTAACTTGTGAAATGTATCTTTTTTCCCCTTTAAGGAATGATAAGGGTAGGCTGATGGTTGGGCACTTTGTTAAAATGCTATACATACCATTACACCTAGACTGACATATTGGGGAAGAGGGAGAAAATCAGTTACATGCCAATATGCCTATAAACAATGTGATGTTCAATATTACATATTCATTAAAACACTGTTAAGACAAGTGGCTCCGAAGCAGTGGGGTGGGAATTATATCAATACAGCTGATGTACCAATCAGAATGCCAAAGAACTTTACATATTACAACAGATGCATCCGATTAATCAGTCTATTCTAAATACTGTTCCTGTCTTACTTTTTATTGGCAGAAACTACACCCACACAACATGTGTTCAGGCAACTGCCACGTACAAACTCAATCTTATGCACTGCAATATGTACAAGAGTACAACACCATGAATTTAAAGAGATGTGTGTGAAGCCATTAGGACAGAGAAGTGATGCTTTAGGAGGTCTTCAACAGTATTTCTGGGTCACGTTATTTTGTGTTGGAGCAACCTATCACTTAAATATCTCTGCTGAGGAAGGAATATGACATTTTTGTTAGTGTTTAATGTTTTCACGTGGGGTTCAAACTGCTGCTTGTGCTGAAGCACTTAGATGTCATTTTGAGAGAGTATGTATGTAACTTGCACAGATGTCCCAATTCAGCTGTGGTTTTCTCTGCCCATGTCTCAAGTATGCAATAGCTTTTCCAACCATCTCTTGAACAAAGCAGGAGTACTAGGCCCTAGCAGCTACTCTCTCAGTCAATTCTGTATCAGTCCATGTATCCTCACAGCAAGTGTTTTAGGCTGCATGGTTACATGTGTACATACTGGGCATTTTTACACATTTTCTGGGGGTGGGAGGGGAGCTTTAATTAGAACAGGTCCAAGAGCCACTCTAATTAAAGTACTGCATCTCATGTATCAGCATCTTCATGCTTCAAAATGGTGGCAGTGGTGCTTTAACTAAAACTAATCAAACAAGCTTTAGTTAAAGCATCCCCACTGTCATTTTGAAGTGCAGAGACACTGATACACGAGACGCAGAGGCTGGAACGTACTAATTAGCCTAATGAAGTCTGCTCTGACATGCTGTAATTGCAGTGTGTTGGAGCAGCCTCTCAGCACATATAGAGGCACCTACTGTTACCAGTGTACAACTGTCATTCAGTACTTCTTAGTCATTAATAGTTTACATATTCAGACCTCCTCCTTTCCATCATAAAAAAATCCTCTAATAAAGAGTGCTCTTTTAGTTATTCATTCTCAATAGTCATAAGGTGTGAAGTAACGTAAGTTTACTCATAGTTTGTACATGTGTAATGTAGAAAAGATTGTAACAATTTTTAGTCTTCTTAAACTATATTTGTAAAATGTTACTTAGCGTGTGCTAACAACATATGTATAAAGTACAATTAAAGACCACTTCATTAAATGGTTTTCCTAAATAATAACTTCAGCCTAATATTACTCTTCGTAGCCAAGCCAAGTAAAGCTATTTTAGCGGGTCCTCAACAAAATCAGCTGAGTTTTTACTTTGTAACTGGAGTTCAATCAAAGCTGAAATACAAAGCCAAATTCAGAAGTAAACTATATAAATCCAATAAGATAAAAAGCTCGAAGAAAACAAAGAACTGAGTTGAAGCTCTCTATAGCACTGTTCCATCCAGGAGACACCCTCTGGTATTATTTTATTTTTTTCAATTAGGTAGAGTATATATCTAGCTACCATTCACAGTGAGTAAAATCAGCGTGCTTACCAACTGCATGAAGTAACAATACTGCTTGAAACTAGCCAGAATTCATCTGGATTTATCATTATCTGTCTTTTAATGGCAAGACTGTCATCCAAAATATGAGCACATTGTTTCCTTGCATTTTCATTTCCTTATACAGGCAGTCCTCAGACTTACGACACAATTGGTTCCTGACAATCACATCTTAAGTCGAAATGTTGTAACTCGGAGCCAATTTTCTCATAAGAAACAGTGTTATAAATGGGGGATTTGTTCCTGAACCAAGGCCCGATACCCTATTTTCACCAAAAATACCCCAGAATTTTGTAATCGATCAATTATAGATGAGTAATATAGCTACATTAATGTATTTATATTGTAAATAGCAATCATATTGATTTGGAAGGACTTCTTTGAGGTGACTTTGCTGGACTTTTTGATGGGCTCTTGGTTGGACTTTTAGAAGGGTTCTTGGCTGGAGTCTTCTCAGGAGTCTTGACTGCAGGTTTTTCTGGAGCCTTGTCTGATTTCTTAAAGAAAGCGTTCAAGGAAGTTTGGACAGATGTTCTCCAAGGAGATAAGTGACGCAGCAAACTTGTTTGCTGGTGTGGCATCACATCAGATCAAGCGTTGTAAAGTCAAAATTGATGTCAAAGTTGAAACAGGGTGTCAATTTATAAATGTTGTAAGTACAAAACGTTGGAACTCAAAATGTTGTAAGTTGAAGACTGCCTGTACAACTACTTCATTCCTTCACAACAATGAATTTCTTCTGGTTATAAAATAACTACACTTAATCTGGATGCCTCTCCTTTTGGCTAAGCATTTCTGGGCTCATCATGAAAACGCAAATTTGTTGTAATGTTTAAGCAGAATTAGTTTAGCTGTTTCAAAAAGTTTATTTTTATAAGTGCTGAAATAAAACTAAATACAGGAAACCCTCACTATTAACAGGTTTGGCATTAATGGTTTCAAATATTCGCGAATGCTGAACCCACTTCTTAAATACACTTAAAGGAGCTCCTTGGGAGCTCCGTGCTTGCCACTGCTGGGCTCCCGCTGCCACCGCCCAGGCTCCCACTGTCGCCAGCACAGCTGTGCCCCCCGCCGCCAGCCGTGAGGGGCACTGAGTTCATGACCGCAGATGGCATTCATTAATGCAGTGCCTTATTCACGTATTTCACCATTCACGGGGGATACGAGAACGTATCCCCCGCAAATGGCGAGGGTTGCCTGTATCCTTACTCCAGATACCCCCCACAAAGGATCCATGTGCTAATTGGCCCCCCATTCAAGACTGAAACCAAGTGTCCTGGGACCCTTCACAAAATTATGCAGATGAGGAGCAGTGTTGCCTGGTATGTATCCACCCCACAGTGGGCTGGGCCACACTAATCATATGTACCAGGCTGAGAGGGGACATCAGAGCCTCTCAGTTGCACAGAAGTTTGGTGATGTGTGCCAGACATTTAAGGCTTCTGAAGAAATAGGAATAATTGGAAATGTGAAAGAAATGCACTGCTCAGCTGTGGGAGTGAAGCGGAAGTTGAAATGTATTTGATGTACTGGTTTACCGTGATTTGGAAGAGTCAGCACTGAGGGGGACTGAGTACAATGGGCACTATGTTTTAGTCAGATGGACTGCATTCATTTTTCAAGCATTTTTGGCACAAAGAGGAGACTGTCAGGGCTGGTTCTGGGCCCCCTGGTGCCAGACTGGTATTGCAGTACCTCCAGGCCTGGTGCCAGTTCCCTGTGGAGGGAATACTTACCTGTTTGTTTTTTTAAGGGCTGTAGCAGGAGGCGTGGTACTCCTGCTACTTTAAGAGCAGGTAGGCAGCAGATGTGGCCGGAAACAATCATGGGCCACATGAATCATAGAAAATCAGGGTTGGAAGGGACCTCAGAAGGTTGTCTTGTCCACCCCCCTGGTCAAAGCAGCGCCATCCCCAACTAGATCATTCCAGGCAGGGCTCTGACAAGCTGGGCCTTAAAATCCTCCAAGGATGGAGGTTTTACCACCTCTGTAGGTAACCTATTCCAGTGCTTCACCAGTCTCCTAGTCAGAAAGTTTTTTTCCTAATATCCAACCTAAACCTCCCTTGCTGCAGCTTAAGACCACTGCTGCTTGTTCTGTCATCTGTCACCACTAAGAACAGTCTAGCTCCATCCTCTTTGGAACCACCCTTCAAGAAGTGAAAGGTTGCTATCCATTCCTCCCTGAGTTTTATCTTCTCCAGACTAAATAAACCCAGCTCCCTCAGCGTCTTCTAGGAAGTCATGTGCTCCAGCCCCCAAGCCATTTTCATTGTTCTCCGCTGGACTCTCTCCAACTTGTCTACATTCTTTCTATAGCAGGGGGCCCAAAACTAGACACAATACTCCAGACATAGCCTCACCAGTGCAGAATAGAGGAGAAAAATTACTTCAATCGATCTGCTGGCAACACTCCTACTAATGCAGCCCAGTATGCTGTTAATTTTCTTGGCAATGAAGGGAACATTGTTGACTCATATGCAGCTTATTGTCCACTGTAACCCCTAAATCCTTTTCTGCAGAGCTGCTAACATACTTGTAGAAACCCTTCTTATTGCCCTTGCTAGCTGCAACTCCAGTTGCGATCTGGCCTTCCTGAGTTCGTTTCTGCATACCTGAGCAATACTCCTATACTCTTCCAAGTTGTCTGCCCAAGCTTCCACTTCTTGTAAGCTTCCTTTTTGTGTTTAAGCTCACCAAAGAGTTCTGTGCTAAGCAAAGCTAGTTGCTTGCCACATTTGCTATTCTTCCCGCACATCAGGATGTTTTGTTCCTGTGCCCTCAGTAAGGTTTCTTTAAAATACAACCAGCTCTCATGGACTTATTTCCCTCTCAGATGGGCCTCCCAGGGGACCCTGTCGATCAGTTCCCTAAGGGAATCAAACTCAGCTTTTCTAAGTCCGGAGTCCATACTCTGTTGCTCTCCTCTATAACCTAGAAGGGAGCTGGGCTTAGAAAGGATATAAGCCTGGATCCTGAGCTGAGCAGGCAGTAGAGTCCTGAAGGCTGGTTTGGGAACACTGCCTAAGCAGGATGGCTGCAGCTCCTGCATGTCAGTTTGGACAGTATAGTCTGTGACTGTCTGGAGGTTTTGGGGAAGGGACTAAGGGGTGGAAGAGGTCCCTAGGGACTCAGTTAGAGGTCCAGGAGCCCAGAAGGGGGCTGAGTGTGGGACCAGAGGGTCCAGGAGCCCAGACAGGCTGAAAGTGGGACCAGAGAGTCTGGGAACCCAGAGTGGGGCAAAGTGTGGGGCCAGGGGTCTGAGAACCCATGAGGGGTGGAGGTAGGAGCCAGGGGGCTGAAGCCTGAGAGAGGCAGTGTGTGTGACACCAGGTAGAAAGCCTGTGCTTGAGAGTAGCTGAGAAAGAAGAAATGCCCAGGAGGAGCAGGCCACTGTGGAAGCTGAATCAATGTAAGTGAGTAATAACACCTCCGAGGCATGGCGTAGGGACGGATGGCCTTTAACACAAGGCCATTAAGGTAATGACCATTTGGTAATGACCAAAGACACCTGTGGTTCTGAGAAGCAGATAAGGTTTGGGAAGCCTTGCAACAGCCTCCTTATCTAAAAGCTAGATACATCAAGGTGTGGTAGGAGAATAAAAGGGTGATTGCCCAAAGACACCAGAGTGGATAGGATGGAGGGGACTCCAATACAGCCAACCCCAAAAAACAAAAACAGAAAGGTTCCCATCAGTGTATTTGCCCAATATGGGCCAGGTGTTTTATGGGAATGCTCTCAGCATGGGTTGTGTTGCATTCAATGACTTTATAGTTGGTTTCTATGATTGAGTATATGCTGCTTCTAGCAGCAGCTTAATAATAGACAATATGTTTAATGGGGGGCGGATGCTGGTACACAGATATAAGATGAGGGGCTCTCCCCCTCGTCCTGATAGGATAAACACCGTATGCTACACTCGAGTAAATATGGTACTATGTAACATGAGCGCTCAACCTACAGCAGGGGCAGGCAAAATACAGCCCGTGGGCCAGATCCGGCCCGCCAGGCCATTCTATCCGGCCCACAGGGCCCATAAAAAATTTAGAAAATTAATATGCATCTGCTCTTGGCTGCCTGTCAAAGACAACAGGAGCCAAGGGCAGTAGAATCAGGGGAAGCCAGTGACAGGACCCAGCAGCTCAGCAGCAAGTCCCGCCCAGCTCCACCCTGCCCCCCCCCCCACCCCGACCCCCCCAGCCGGAAGCCTCTACCTAGCAAAGCTTCTGGCCTGGGACCCTGGGGCTGTTCCTGCTTCCCTGTGCTGGAGAGGGAAATTCAGATAAGAGTTGTGGGGGAGGGAGGCAGGGGAGGACCGTGGGTGATTACCCCAGTCCTTGGAGCCGGCAGGGCTGGCTCCTGCCGAGTCCTGAAGTCACGGCCATGCAGCTGGGAGCAATGTGGTACTGGAATGCTGTGGCGGGCAGGAAAGCAGGGAAAGTGGCGGCAGGTGGGCGACTGGCAGCAGGTGGGCATGCAGCGACAGCTGGGTGGGAGTGAGGGGCCTGCACTAGGGTGCCAGGGCCGGAGGGGACCAGAGCAGGGCAGCAGAATTACAGGGCTCAGGCCAGCAGGGATCTATAGAGCTGGGCCAGGCTGTGCCAGCAAGGAAAGGAGGGAGCCAGCCCAGCTCGACAGAGCTCCTGCCACCCAGCCTTGGTCCCCACTGGACCACAGGAGGACGGGACCTGCGCTGGTACCCTGAGGCCAGAAGCGGGTGTGGGGGTATGTGTCTGTGCATGCATGTATTTGTGCAATGAGGAAGGTGGTTTTAAAAACTGATTGCTGGTTTTAAAATTAAATAGAGAGGCAGGTATACTAATGTCTTAAAATCTCTTCAACTTACCAAAATCACACAGCTTCAAAATATCATTGTGGCTTATTAAGAGATTTTCTGGTTTGATATCTGGAATATCAGAGAAAAAAAAAAAGGGGGAGAAATCTGTAATACAGTTGCTACCACCCATTTTTAACAGTCAACTTGTTAAACACCATTATTTAATTGTAATAGAACTACAACTATTCATACAGCACTAACAAAATAGATCACAGTAGAAAGCACTTGAAACTAGTACTAGGCTTCAAATAAGCTGTTCTTTTCTAATCATGCAGAAGTCACGCTTCTGTATTGTGTTTCCTTTTTAAGAATTCTCCCAGGTAATATGGGAAGAGTAAACCTGTCTCTTGCAGTTCTAAATGGGCACAAAAATCAATATGTGCATGTGGAAATATCATTCTACTATCCAATTTATTACAAATATTTACCTTGTTTATATACAGTATTTGCCAGCTCAGAATTACCTCCTGAGGCTCCTAGTGTTGTTCTAGAAATAAGTTTTCCTCTAATTTCTTAGACATATACTTTAGTCATAAAAAATAATGTAATCTCTGTATGTACAACCTTAATTCACTAGCTACATTTTACAATGAAATTAAGAATAAAAATACTTTTCCTGTCTATATTTTGATTCATTTTAATTATAACTCAATTAGCATTCTAGGTGAATTTTGTTACTGAAACCATCCATTAAAAAAATGCTTACAAAATCATGCAGTCAAATGTTTTATAAAATAAAAAACATAAATCTAGAAAAAGCCACACATTACAGTAGATCAGGAGAAAAAACTGTATTAAGGTACCTTTTAATCTCTTTCTCTTGGTAATGTCACCGTTGTAATTTTGTTTCATCATGGCAAAATACATAATCTTTACTTTAATGACCCTCAGAACTACACTATTTACTGGGCAAACCTTGCTTTATAATGGTCTTATTTTTCTATCCTTTAGATACTTTTTAAAAGAAACTTTGGTAATTTTGAATATAGGGTAATTTATCTGCATAGGCACTGATGAGATTCCTATTATCATAGTATTTGATCTCATTCAAGTATCTGCATATCTCATTGGAAAAAAAATTCTAGGCTCATTTAAGTATGATTTGTTCTCAAGTAAAATAAAGAAAGAAAATAAAACACACTGATGTTAATACAAAATTTATAAGCTGTAGCACCATTCCCTATTGTATGAAAATTACTGGTATGGGCTCATTTCTATGTGAAAAACTATACACTTACCTCTGTGAACAATATCATTCTTATGACACCAATGAATTGCTTTGATTAACTGGTAGATATAACTTTTTACTTTCTCAGGTGGAACTCCATTCGGCATTTCTTCTAGCAATTCAAGCATATTCTAAATGTGAAAAATATAGATATTAATTGTGAATAGGTAACTTGATCCCTAATTTGATTGTAACATACTGAAGTAACAATTATGCCTGCGAATCTGGCTGTGCAAATGAGCACGTTCACATCCAAGTAACATAATCTTCCCCTAGTGAAGGTCTTCTCTCTCTACAGGTGAACCAAAAATCTCTTTTTATAAAGGAAAAATACTTAAAACCACAATAATTATCAAGTGTAAAGGCAAGCATCTAAAAAAATCAGCTAGGTCCTGTTTTACCTAGAAATAATTGCTTAGAATTGAGTTCCTTCAAACAATTTGACAACAGAAAGTTCCAAAACACAGAGCAGTTTATGAATCATCCTTCAATATTTTATGCAGTTTTTCTGGAACTGTACCAATCCCACATAATATGACTTTGTCTAAATACCAAAAAAAATGCTTTAACTACATCTATATAGTACAATTCTAGTGACGTAGATGCAGCTATATTGATCTAAGGGTGCCTCATAGTGGCATAGATATTTGTGTAAGGAAGTGAAAATAAACTAAGCCAGTCTAAGACACTTTGTACTGAAACAACTGTCACTCCTCCAGGGGTTGTACTGATTTGCCCATTTGAGTAGAAAAAAAATCAGATCCCTAATCAAAATAATTACACTGGCACAAAACCTCTGCGGTTACAAATCTTATGCTGGCTACCTCTCAATCAGTCTTGTGCACTAAAATGTACAGTGGAGATTAGCCTGTACTAAATCCCAGGTGAATGGGGGGCAATATCTGCTCCCAACTAGAATGCAGAAAGTCTTATTACGGTGGGAAGAAGGATCTGAGAACATCAGCCTCGAAAACTTGAGGTACATTATGTAGTACGTGTGTCTAGCAGTACATATAGTACAATGTTTAATAGTAAAACTACTAGACATTATTAAATCACCACTTACAGTGCCTTTAAAGAAATGACAGAATTCTGAACCTTGTGTGGAAAAATTGAAAAAAAAAATTTGGGGTATGTTATTTTACAAAGAACAACCTGTAACTGACTTGCAGATTTATGCAGATTTTTACATGGACAAAGATACTGCAGCAAATCAGCTCCTTTTCAAATGATTATGTCAGAAACACCTCAATGTACACCTGAATTTATCAATTTATAAATACATTCAATAACATATGAATGTGGGATATACTTTTTGTTATATTTGTATCTAAGATATGAAGTAGTCACAGATATCTCTAGTAAGACACTGTAGTGGATTTAGTTAGAATACTGGCCACCAAAAGATACTGGAGATCTCAATAAATAAGACTTGTCTTAGTGTCATAACTGTGAACCAGAATATCAGTATCAACAGGGTGAAACATAAACCTATATATTTAACCAAGAGGGCGATGGATAAAGGGGATTACTTAAAATCAAACTTTGTCTAATCTGGATTTGAGTACTGCAGAGATAAGACTCTTTAAAGGACAAGAAGTACTCATCAACCAGCAGAGACCCTAAATAGAAACTAGCCTACTGTATAACATTTTCTTTAATTCTTCTCCCTCCTCCTCCCCTAAAATATAAGAACTGTATATTTATTTGTAATAGTCCTGAAAAGTATCTATAAAATACAGGAGAATTCATTTTATACATTGTGAAAATGAGAAGCATTTATAAATTGTGAGGTGTAATTGAAAATAAAGATGGTAATAGAAGTGGCATTATGCAAAAGCTCTTCCTGATATCTACATACATTATTTTATCCTAGTGTTTTTATTAGAGTAAAACTGGATCACGAAAATGTATTTTCTTCTTTAACTGCAAAATATAATAAAAATCATGCAACCTACTACATTCTTTCAATAAATATTATTAATATAACTATTTTAAAATTTGCACTTAGTTAACTAATTAAATATTTATCTCTCTTTTGTATTGGTCTTCAGTACTGTTGACATTGTTAGTACCATTTGATTAGCAATATCAACTTTAATAAAAAACTATATATTAGAGGTGTACCAATATATTGGTCACATATTGGATTAGCATCGATAACAGGAAAATTAACATTATCAGAAAGCAGGTTTTTTTGGCCAATAATGTCACCGATATATGCCATGTGCATGTACGCAGCCAGGAATGCAGCCAGGCAGCTTGGAAAGCAGTGTCCTACTGATGGGGAAGGGGCGAGAGGGAGGGAAGAGGTGTGGTGGGGGGCAGATCGAGGCCCCCATGGTGAGGGAAGGAGTGAAACAGGGGCAGGGACAAATGCTGCCCAGCCAGGATGATGAATGTGACCCCAGGGCCAGGAGCAGGATGAAGCTATGGGTGGCTCATCTAGGGGGTGCAGAGAGGTAAGGACGGGAGGCAGCTCCCTGCTGCTATGCGCATGCCTGGGAGAGGCATGAGGGGGCATGTGCCCGGTCCCCCGGATTTGTGTGTGGGGTGAGGGCAGGCTGCCCATTGCTGGCTTGGGGACAGGGGCCGTGCCAGCCTTTCCCTGGCAGGGGGCTGGGTCGGGGCTGAGCTTAAGGCAGGCTCAGCTGCGCGGTGTGGGTAGCGGAGCTGGGGAGGAGGGAGAGTGCTGAGGGGGAACTTGAGGGGCTATGGCCATCCCAAAATTCTCTGTAGCCACTCCTCCCAGTACCCCTGCCATCCACCCTGCGCAGCTGAGCCTGCCCTGAGCACAGCCCCAGCCCAGCCCTCCTACTGGAAGAGGCGGGTGCAGCTCCTGGCCCTGAGCCCACAGCTGCCAGCCTACCCTCAACCTGCGCACAAATCCAGGGCGGGGGAGGGGGGGGGCACATGCCCCATACCTCCCCCAGGGGTGTGTGTAGCAGTGGGGCGCTGCCCTCCCTCCCCACCAGCTGGTCAAACCGCTCACGGCTCTGTCCTGCTCCTGGCCCCAGGGCCCCATTCACCACCCTGGCTGGGCAGTGCCTGCCCCTCCCTCTCCCTTACCATGGGGGCCTTGATTTGCCCCCCATGCCCCTTCCCTCCCCCCCACAGACATCAGCAGGACATTGCTCTCCAAGCTGCCCTGCTGCATTTCCGTAAATTGGCCATTGGATTGGTATCGGCTGATATGGCTGGTTATTAATTGGCTATCGGTATCGGCTAGGAAAATGTTTATTGGTGCACCTCTACAAAATATACAACAGTGGTGCATATATGAATGCAGTTGGCGTGTTGTTGTGGCCGTGATGATCCAGGTAATGTCTAAGAGGCAAGGCTTTTTCTTTTTTTTTGTGACATTTTTATTGAACCAACTGTATTGGTGAGCGAACTGTGCCCAAACAGAAATATTCAAAATGAAGACAGAATTGATCACTATGGGAAAGGACGGATTAAGGCAGGAACTTCAGAATCCAAATGTCAGAGCTATCAAGGATCTTATGGAATAGGAATTCATCCATCACCATAGAGTACAACACAAAATTTATTATAGCCAGTACATGGATACTATAGAGTATTCATATATAGACCTTTGGTTACTTTATCTTACAGCAACAAGATGAAATCACATAATCATTTTATAAAGCTTGAGTAAAGGAAGCAGGTGGTGGTGAGGAGTCTCGTGACTCATTCAGTAAGAACTGCATGTACTGCTGGAAGCTAATACAAAGGAAGGGAAGTACTACATATTAGGGGAAATGATTTAACTGAGGAGGACTAGGTGGCCATCAGCAGAGCACTAGCAAGACATCCAATTTGGATTTCAGAAAAAGGAGCAAGGCCAAAGGAAGACTGCTTTAAATATAAATTGTTAGTATTTATTTATATGAAGCCAGGGGAAGCAAGGGGTAGAACCCAGAAGAAAGGCCTGAAGATATAGCAGAGGATTGATTTGGTCCCAAGCTGTTTCTCTTTAGAGAAAGGTGTATGGATTGTTAATGAAGAGCCAACCTAATGCCAGACAGAAACTCGTGGAATAGGTTTAGATGAGGTCAGGGTTGGAAGAAGTTTAAGTTAGTTGATCATAGGGAGTTTCTCCCAAGTCCTGTAAATGTGTTAATTCAAACACTTTTTTTCTTAAAGTGGATACAGTCCTTTTTAAGCAAGACTGACACTGACATTTTCATAGATTCCAATATGAAAATAATAGTAAAACAAATTCTATTTTCGATAACAGGATACATGGGGATACTATGTTCTTGTTTTGGAAAATTAGCTCAAGCTTCCTTCTTAAAGGCCACACTAGTCAACCTCACAATTAAACTCTCTTTTGAAGTTTGGGGGAAAATAAACAATTTACTCAACTGAAAGACAGTTCAGTCTATATGACTTCAGATTGTTTTATGTTGGGTCTCACATGACTCCTTTAGCCATTTTCTGTAAGCAATTACTAATATATATAATATACATATATGCACACATTATATACACAGGTAGTGCATAATGTAATATATATGTAATGGTCTACCTCAGAGAATGGCTAAAGGAGTCATGTCTCTATCTATCTAGAAATTTTGTATTATATATAAAAAATGTATATTTTATATTACAAATAGCATCGGTAATTCACACATATGTACTGCCAGACAGAGAAACTGTTAATAAAACAGTGAAAATTATACAAATAGCATTAGTAAATTATGCTATTTGTATAATTTTAACTCTGTTATTAATACGTTCTTAGTTTCCCATTTCTACATTAAAATAACTTCATTTTTAAAGCTCAAATTTATTCTTTATTTTAAAGGTCCATTTATTCTCTATAAGTTGCTTGATGATTCTGCTGTGAAAGGTATCACACAAATTCAACTCACTTTTTCCACATATTCGAACACTAAGTACAGCTTTCCTCTTCTTCTGAAGGCTTCCTTCAGTTCCACTATGTTTTCCTGTTTCAAAGTGCGAAGCATTTTAAGCTCTCGTAAAGTGGTTTCTTTGACTTCTTCATTTTCTAGAATATAAACAAGATGAGTGTGGTACAGCAGAACTTACCAAAGAAAAATAATGATTTTAGTACACCATGATAAATACTAATGGCTACCGTTAGTATTTTCTCTATACATCTTGGACAGAAAAGCCCTTCAGATATTTTGAAATACATTAGTTGAAACGAAAAGAATCCTAAAGAGTCAATAAAAATGGAACAACTTCCTAACATCAACATATAAGTATCAGTAGACATTGACACAGTAAGGACAGTTCAGAAAACTGTAAGATATTTCTGTGATTTGGGAACTAAATATAGCTGCCAGTTCACAGATGCAACTATAAACATACACTTCAAGCACTCTTTAGAAGAATAATTATTGATTATTTTTTTCTTTGAAATCCCCACAGACAAAGCCTCATATTTTAACTTGATTTACTACGTTGCTTGGCTGGCTTCTCATTGGAAAAGGGAATCTTTCACCAGCTTCCAAGATTTTGGTGACATTTGCATTTACATGCTTTTCACACGCACAACTTTCAGCACAGTAAATTCAGTTACACAAATGTTCAATCCATGCACCTTAGAAGTTATAAGGGCTAAAACTGATTCAAAGTGCAGACCACACAACACTTTTACTATGTGGTAAGTTGACTTTACTATGTGGTAAAAGTGCAGTGGACACACAATACATACTACTAGTATGTAGCAAATCACTTGAGCCTAGCATAAAATTCTTCCTTAAAAGTTGCAAATTAACTTTATTACATGGTGATTTTACAATGTAGAATGTGTCCCATTTATACTCTCTTAAACTATGCAAATCATTTCCTCCACTTTAATGAATCAGGAAAAGGTGACATGATTGCATGAATACACAAATAATTTGCAGCAGTAGACCAGATACCAAAGTGAACATTACACTGCAAGTGGAAGAGCATGTTCAGACTGAATTTCTAAGCATACAAACAGAGACTGGGGGGCTGGGCCACACAGGTGAGAGAAAAGCAGAGAGTAAGTAAACAGAGAGATGAGGGGAAAAAGAGGAAAACTAAAACAACACTAGCATCACAAAGGTTGTGGTTTAAAAAAAAAATCAAAACAGAAGCAATTTAGAGAAGTGTTAAGCCATTTCATTTGAAAGCAATGAACTTCTTGGCCTACATCAACCCAATCATCCACTTTCTACTGTCAACAAATACCACCTTCTGCAATGTATTTAGCCTGTATGCATCAACAGCAACATAAATAACATTAAAAATCAATTAAAATTAATTCACTTTTGTAACAAACTAACAAATTAGGTATAGAATGCACTGAAGTCAAAACTATCCAAAATACTCTCTCATCCATTCGTTGAAACTGTTGTAAACAACTGGCTGTAACTCTGAAAAGCAATAATCAGTCATGCAAAGTGACACCATAAAAGCGTGCTCTATGATTTGTTACCCAATGGTGAAATTAGGGAGGGTGGGGGGAAAAACCCCCATACAAGCTAGTCAACATAGTTCCTGAAAAATGGCTAGCATAAGAATCTTGTAGAACACTCAGATATTACAACATAGGATTTTTCTTGAAAAGTGAACTCCAGAAATATTGTGAAATATTCAGAAATGTTGTGATCATGCTTATTAAGTAATTCTTACACCAATATCAACAAATATGGAGTGAAAACAGGTTGTCTTAGTGACATAGCTAAAAGACTCAGGTATCTGACAACTTTAGTTCTAAAGCAACCAGAATTTGGATAAAATGCAACAAAAACAATATGCTTGATCACGTCTACTCAAACCAGGAAAGTGCATTCTTTGTAACCAAGTGCAACTCTGTTGCTGTCAAAGATCCCTTGTCAAATGGCAAACATAGAAGTGTGCGCTAAAATGTAATGGCTGGCATAACTCTCTCAGGGGGAAGTCATTTACACAACTTCCTCCCTGCTTGTGTCCCCTCCCCAAACAGCAGGCGGTAACTTTGTTCTGCCCACTTACTGATCATGTCTACTCCCACTCCCCAATCCCTGCTCCTGCCACTATATCTGTAGCATGTAGCCAGGCAATGCTAACAAAGCTGCATAGAAGATCAAAGCATGGATCAGGAAGTGGGGTTTATTCCTCTGTAATGCCACCTTGTCTGAAGGTACAAACCTGGCTTTAGGCAGGAGGTAACATTTAAAAAAATAAGAAATAAGTACAGCTTATGCCCCATTCAAAACAATAAAATAAGTTATTGTTTTAAAATCATCTCTCAGTATGTGAGGTCTTGAATTTTCACCAGGAAGATATCAGCCCCACATTTATTTACATGAGGGATGTCAAACTCCCTTTGGTTCTTCAGGTCAGGTCTAGACCACAGGGTTCCTCATGGGCTAGATCCAGACCCACTTCTGAGCGGCAGCAGAATGACCGGTGCTGTGTCAGTTCAGGAAATCACGGGGATTAATACAGCTGTTGCGCATCCTGCTGCTGTCAAAACACATCCCTCCCAGGGCTCTGTACTCTGGACTTTGGTGATGGGCCCAGTCCCCATAAGCAGAAGGAGAAAATATTATTTTGGGGGAAGGGGGGTTGAGCGTATGTGCTTATACGCACACACCCTCCCCCCAGCAGGTAAGTCTGTCATGGGGAAGTGGTGTGGGTGGCAGACTGAGGCCCCCGCAGTGAGGGAGGGAGTGGGGCAGAGGCTGGGGTGAACGGGGCCTCAGGGACAGGGCAGGTCATGGGACACTTCAGCCTGGGCAGCTTGTCCAGGGGCATGGAGGGGCTCCCACTGCTGTGCACACCCTGGAGGAGGCCCAGAGGGGATGTGCCCCCTGGATCTGTTCACGGGATGGAGGCAGGCTGCCACTGGGGGCTGGGCTTTGTGCCCTGCTGCCACTATCCCAGAGCAGTGTGAGCCATGTGCCTGCTGTGTGCAGGGCGCAGAGTCCAGCCCGCAGCACCAGCCCACCTCCACCCTGCACAAAGATCTGGGGTGGCACATGCCTCCTGGGCCTCCCTCAGGGTGCGCACAGCAGGGGGAGCCCGTCTGTGCTCCTGGATGAGCCACCTGGGCTCTGAGCATCCCACGACCTGCTCCGGCCACGGGGCCTCATTCACCCCAGCCCCTGTTCCACTCCCTCCCTCACCACAGGGGCCTCGATCTGCCCCCCATGCCACTTCCCCATGACAGACTTGCATGCTGTGCTGGGCAGTGCTTCACATGCTGCTGGGCTGTGTGTCTGTGTCTGTGCATGCCCCTTCCCCCTTGCTGTAGCCACCCAGAACCCAACCTTGGGCTTCTCTGCAGCCCTATGTGCTGCCACCACTGTCCCACAGTGGGGGGGGGGGGGGGGGGGGGGCTAAGCCCTGTTAGCCCCAGCCTTCTGCCACCATGCCAGTCCCCCAATTTCTGGCCCCTTCAGAAACTCCCTGAAGCCAGACGACACTGTTCTGCAGGCCGTATCTTTGATGCTCCTTATTTACATGAAGAGTCACAGAGAGGAAAATATTACCTTCACTGTCTTTGAATTTCTTGATGGCCACAATCTCATGCGTCTCCTGTAAAACAAAGACAAGGAAAGTGAAATGAACAAGATTTTTCCGTAGGTATTAGATCAATTAAATGACATATTCAGACTAAATACATTATTTTCACTCTATGTTGCCAGAGGCACATAGAAACAAACAAACAAAAAAGAATTAAAACAGAAACCAGTGAATATCACAATGATTAGGTGAACCAGGCTGTCCAAGTATATTCAGCAAATACACTATGATTAACTTCCCTGACTTCAAAACACAAAAATCATAAACACCAACAACTTATATTCATAAAAATAAATAATTATTTTTTAAAGAACTGAGCACCTGGAGTTCTCATTGTTCTGCTATTCTGGAAGTTGGGGCACTTATTTAGTGGATGTGGGGCCCTAGCAGATGTTACATTTATTGTGTGATAAAGTGTAAAATGCCACATGTTTAGCCTATTTATGACATGATAACATGTCAAACCAGCCACAAAGATGTTTCACATTTAATGTTCCATTTAACGTGGAACATCTTTGTGGCTGGATTACATTGCCCTTTAAATTGAAAATGTGGCATATTTGGCATAAGGCTGCACAGTGGCTTCAGGCACTAACACAAAGTGAGCTGATCAGCTGATGCACTTGCCACACACTAGCAAATTGAAAAACAGTGTATCCTGGCCCTGCCAGAAGTGGATGGCAGGACGGACAATTTTTGGAATCTATGAACAAATTTGTCAGATCCCAATCATGCAGCTGTGGGGAGCCAGGCATTAAAGACCAGTCTCTAATGCCATGCTTCCCATAATGCCCTTTTTACTTGCTGGTGCATGGAGGAGCTGTGGGCTCTCCACATGCTGGCAAGTTGAAAGCTGTGTCGGGATACAACAGCTTCACTAGGGCAGTGGTCTCCAACCTTTTCATGGTGAAGAACACTTTTTGTAAGTAAAGGGCACCCCAGGATCTACCGCCCCTGCCCTGCCCTGCCCCTCCCCACTCTACCTCCCGGACAAGCCACCCAGGCTCTGACCCCACTCACCCAGTTCAGCCCAGGTGGCAGAGGATGTGGCTCAGCCCAGCCACATGCATCCTGCAGCTGCTGCTCTAACAAACTGAGATCAACTGTCAGAGCACCACGAACAACCAGTCAACTGAGATTGCCTGGTTGGTGACCACTACACTAGAGGCTTGCAACATTTTGGAACCCTTTCACAGGTGGTATATCCCATGTGAATATACACACGTAAAGTATTAAAGAAGAATGAAGGACCATCTACTTTCTATTCTTCCATCTCACCAAATAGGAATATATGCATCTAAAAAGAATATTTCCCTCCACTTTTAAAATAAAAGCACCTTGAAAGATTATCACGGACTTCTATGGGCAGTGAATCATACCCTTTAAGACCTTTAGATGAAAGTGAATATGAATAATATTAAAAATTAATAAAAATGGAGTTGGCATATTTATTTTAAACTGTTAAGCTAAGCAACATTAAAAAGTGAGTCCATGTTTGGAACAAGTTCTTTAAAGCAGGTGTGCTGTTTTCATGTTCGTCTAAAGCACATAGCACATTATTTTAAAAAGATTTATATAATAGAAACAATGTGGCAATTTATCCTTTGATTGTCATACATGACATTTTTACCAAATCTTAGAAATGTTATGCTGTGCATTGGTCTAAATGGCTGACTGCTTTCTCTGACACCAGGGAAAGTAAATTTAACAAAAGCAACTCATGTGGAAGTCATTTTTCTCATTAGTTCCTGACTATCTCTCACAATGTTCTTGCCAAAACTTGCCCTATGTACAATGATCTAGTTTAAAAAAACATGCATTACATAAGGTCCCACGGAAGTAATACAGCTGATCAAGAAACAACCCCCTGCTCAGATATTAACAAAAAAAAAAGGGGGCAGGGGAGAGGATAACAAGACTTAGGATATAATATTTATTTATAGTTAGGGCTGCATTTTGAGAAGTTTGTCTATATATCTTTTACTTCAAACACAGAATCACATGTACATTTTCCTGTGGGAAGCATCCAAGTTGGATGGTCTCAAATAAATTGAGCAAATATTTTTTACTGGTTATCATGTCATCACTGAGACTGTCTTTACGTGTGCTCTCTAAGAGCCACTCTAATTAAAGCGCCTGCATTGTCATGTGTATTCAGCGTCTTGTGCTTTAACTAAAGCTTGTTTGATGAGCTTTAGTTAAAGCACCCCGGCACTATTTTGAAGCATGGGGACACTGAATACATGTAATGCAGAGGCTGCGGAAGCATGCTAATTAGGAATCAATTGAGCTAATTAGGAATTAATTACAGGTTGCCAGACTCCTCCAATGCACGCTAATTAGCATGTTTTGAACCTGACGTCTAACATGTATAGATGGCCTGAGTGGCTCCCACATTAAACGTCCTATATTCACACAAGTATATCCTTTGACCTCATAATAATTATTTAACTTTGTTTTGGGGATGTTTTACTTTTTAGTAAAGTAACTCATGTTTCAGCTCTGATCCTGGAAATACTTCACTGGACATGCCATGAGTAGTGCCACGGAACCCCACAAGACTACACACACCACAAAAGTTTTTCCAAGTTCAGGGCCATAAGGTCCTAACTTCCTCCATATACAACATTTAAAAGGAGACGTGCTTTCAAATAACAGATTTTTTTTCCTAGCATACTATCTGCAAGTCATTATTAAAGAATCTCACTGGGTTATAGAAAAGTTCAAACTCTTGTAGCATTTAAGAGATTTTTTGGAAAATAGCCTAAGCCTACCCCTCACAGAAGGAGAGCCAAACTACCAAACATTAACTTTCATTTACTTGGGGGGGTAAAACTGTGTACACAGTTACTGCAGAGGAGTTAATGTATGGCAAACCCATGTCTCCTTCTTATCTTGCAATAACTTGTTTGTGAGCCCATGTTCCAAGCTCCCTCTATGCTGCCCGGGCAGTCATGTACCACATTTGGGAGCTAACTGCCTAATTTACCCAGTAGGAAATGCTGCGTGTCTTGAGCTCTTCCCCTCTTTAGAACTTAGGGGCTCCTATGCATGTGCACGGAGCTTACTCCGATGCGCTGGAAATCCAGCACAAGTCTGTGAACCGTGAAAACTGATGTGCTCCGGCAGCCATCCATGTCACGAGTATCAGTGTCCCTGTGCTGACAAAATGGCGGTGGGGCGCTTTGAAATAAAACACATTCGATGAGCTTTAGTTCAAAGTGCCCCACTGCCATTTTTTCAGTGTGGGGACACTTTTAATTAGCACAGCTCACTAATTAAAAGTGCCTGGTGCCACGTCTCAAAACACATGTAAAAATGCTTGAGGTGTCTATGGCTGAGCTGCAGGAAAGCAGCTACAATTCACAACCTTGAAACTGTGTCTGGAATTAGGTGCTTAAGCTGTTCCTGTCAAAAAATGGAGTCCCTCCTTCCTTTTAAAACAACTGAAGGGGAAGCAATGATAGTGGCATCACCCCGTTTTTTATGTTAGCAAGATGTGGAAAACCAGGATTAACACCTTTTCTCCACTCAACAAGGTTTGTATCTACATCTCCCAGGAGAGCGCCCCAACCAGCAGACTGTAAGCTATTCTAGTGTGGGAGTGTTCCCCAGCCTTCCTGTTGGAAAGCGTTCACGTTTTCCGGGCTACAGAGAAAGACAGAAAGTGACCCCGACCTTTCTTGCCAGCTAGTTAGGGCACTCACCTTGCACGGGAAGTCTTGAGTTCAAAGACTATTTAAATAAACATCCTTAAAGGTGGACAGATTTTTTTCCTTCAAGGTGAATGCCCTCATCACAAGAGCACCTGAACAGAGCAGAAAATATCCTTTTTTTACATCTACAATTCATCAATTCATAACTTCAGGTGTGAAATTTGAATCAATTTTGCCACACGGTTTGAGCTTACTCAGCTACATTTATTACAAAGGAGTCTAAAGTTCAGCTCCTAAAAAGAAAAGTCTAGCTCTAGTATTTACCTTCACAACATGATGAGGCAATGAAAACTACAGACTGATGAGCATTGCACATGAAGCACTCAAACCACTTCCAGCATCAGTAGTGCCTTTAATGATCAAGGTGATCTCCATAAAGGACCATGATGCAACAATGATTCAGCATTACAAAGGCATAGGAAAATACCAGCTTAGAGCTGTCATATAACAGTAGATAAATGTTGCCAGATACTTGCCTTCCAATTTGCCAGAAACTGAAGATAAGGTGCAAAATGCCTGGTCACTGTCAGGGCAGAGCTTAGTGGTTGAGTGCCTCAGCACAGTGGAACTTTCTAGCACAAGGCACGGTGAGATTTTGTACGAGGGAGTTTCTCGGAACAGTGGAGAACCCCGGCGTTCCCGCCACTCATAAGCAAATTCACACATTACTATTGGCCGGTTCTAAATTATTCC
>NW_005841983.1:1276655-1277346 GCF_000455745.1 Alligator sinensis
GCTGCGTTTCGGTGAAGGGGGAAGAAAAAGATTCGGAAGAATGGGAAGCACATCTACACCCCGGAGCGTTCGGGTGTGTGATGAGCAGCGAGCGGGTCTTGTTTAAGCCCCGGGAGGAAGGGGGCACCACATTCTTCGCCAGATTCGAACCGAGCGAAGTGAGCCCGACCCTCAGCCAGGAGTTTGCCCGCTGTACGCAACTCGTGCGGGAGGGTGGGGAATCGACGCCGATCGACTGGTTCAGTCACCCAGCCCTAGTGTTTGGGTTGAAGGGCCGCGAGGTTCTTTCCGAGCTTCGTGAAGGTCTAGAGGCGGAGGAACGCGCCACGGACAAGGGGAGAATGTTGAGTGTACTGTTCTGCGCCATAACAACCTTGCTGCGGAAGAATGCAGATTTGGAGACCCAGCTGCTCGCAGCCAGTCAGGCGGCTAAAGAAGCAGCAGTAGAGAAAAGCCCTAAGTCAACGCCACTCCAAGATGGCGCTGAGGAAGGAGCGAGCTGCCCGGAGAACCCGGAAGAGAAGGGCAGAGCTTCGGGAGAATTGGCGATAATCCGCCCAGCAACCCCGCCCACCGAGGTCACGTCGCTCCTGGCAGTCCCGCCTCCTTACCACGGGGAGGGGGCATCAAGTGTAGGGTTACATCCGCCCCTCCTACCAGATGCAGCGACAGCTCTGACAGCAGCTTGCTC
>NW_005841983.1:1277518-1277946 GCF_000455745.1 Alligator sinensis
TGAGGCTAGTTTCCTAACTCGACAAGCCTCGTAGAGTGGAGGGCATGCCACCGACATAGACCTAGTGACGTGCAATGATCATTGGCCCATTCCACTTGCAGCGCTTGTCGCGGGCCAGGTCGATCATAAATCCCACGTGTGGCACGACAACCGTCCATCGAGGGTCAGTGCAGAACAGATTCTACTGGCGATAATAGGAAGCTCATATTGTTCCTGGAACTCCCGAGCGCACCCGTTGGGACTGACACCGCCCCAACAGCGAGGACCATGGCCTCACCACCACCTGTGAAACCCGGGAACTGTTCCGGTAACTTTCAATAGCGTAGAAGCCTGTGTTGAAGTTTATGGAGGAAGAAATGCCACCATCCTTCGAATCCTCCTCAACCCACTAGCTGGCCAACCTGCGAGTAATCTTTTGCGACAGCTCC
>NW_005841983.1:1278054-1297865 GCF_000455745.1 Alligator sinensis
GCCCACGAAGCGGCAGCTGCGAATCCTGGGAGACGCGGGCCAATGGCAACTGGTCTATGAACTAGGTTTGCAGTACCCAAGGGAGTCAGACGACGACTCCGGGACGTCCTCATCTCGCTGAGCACGGACAAGACCACGCAGCGTCTGTGCATGGATCATCATCCGTGACGGTGCATCTGTGAGTGTGTGAGAGTCGTCCAGAGCCGAGTCGTGTCCGAGCACCTATATCATGTGCTTTGGAGAAAGTGGGAAGCTGCGAGAAAAATCTGATTGGCTGTTATAGATATTGTAGTATAAGTTAATTAACCGTTCAAAGAATTTTTTCTTTGCAGTGTTTTGTCCGAGGCTCGAGATACGTGTCAGAGGCGGACCGAGAGAGAGAGGTGGAGAAGACGCAGAAGCCTGACTTCGCCATGACACCTATCGAACTCCTCGTGATTGAACTTTTTGTAACCAGTGTACTTATGTGTGTTTGTTCTTGTATTGGTTATTATTTGATTCGATCTGTTGAGGACGAACTTTTTTCGTTGTATGTTTTTGTGTATAACCAGCTACCTCATGAAACCCCCGAGAAGAGCGACGATTTACACGACGTGCATGTGCTTCAACTTCCAGCTGTGCCATCGGCAAGGGGGCATGTCAGGGCAGAGCTTAGTGGTTGAGTGCCTCAGCACAGTGGAACTTTCTAGCACAAGGCACGGTGAGATTTTGTACGAGGGAGTTTCTTGGCACGGTGGAGAACCCCGGTGTTCCTGCCACTCATATGTAAATTCACACATTACTATTGGCCGGTTCTAAATTATTCCTACGTGACAACTAGCAATTGGCTCCCTAACCGTATAAAAAGGTAGAGGAGTTTCCGCCCCAGTTGGAGAACTCCACGTCCATCTCGGAGTTAACATGGCGGACTGATCAACCGCTGACGACTCCCCGTCGCCGACCGACCCAGACGTATCCCCGTGTTCTGCATGCTCGTGTTTAAAAAGATATCTCGTCGAATAAGAGCTCCCCGGTTAAACTGTAACTGAAGTCTGAAGTTAACTTTCTTCCTACGCTGTACATCTCGACAGTGTAAGTAAAGCCATCTTTGTTTGAACCAGTACGCGTTTGTGCCTAATTCTACTCCAGCAGTCAAAAGTACCCATCTGTACCTGCCGGGTTTGTGGCCACAACCCAGCCGACCCTTTCCCGGATCCCCCTCAGCCCCCACAGTCACAGCCCAGAATACATGTGGCCAGTAGAGGACAAGGCAGAAAATCTTCTCTTTAAGTGCAGGAATACCCTACTTCCCTCTAATACAGGGCTTGGCAACTTTTTACAAAGATGGGCCAAAGAAATGTGGCTCAGCTCTAAGGTGACCAACAATTCTTACTTGGCTACTTTCCTTACTGTGCCCTGCTGCCACGTGCTATTGCTAGTCATCCTCAGCCAGCATTTCCCAAAGCTGATGGGCACTCTTGCACTCCCCTACTGCAGTCTCTGCCACTGTGACTCATCCCCCATTGCTGAATGACACCAATTACTGGTGGCAGCAAGAATGGTCAACAGTGGATTTAATGATAAAAAAAAGAGTGACTCCTGAAGTAAGGAGGCACAGACTCCTGGAGGAGGCCTTCATTCTGGCTCTTCCCCCCAACACTGTGGCACTGATCTCCCTGCTGCTGAGCATGACCAAAGGCTAGGTCAAGCCTTCATGCGTTGAATCACAACTCTTCATGGGATGGATCCGGCCCACAAAGCATAGGCTACTGACCCCTGCTCTAACACTATTTCAATGTAAGTAGACAGACACATGAATTCTCAGCCCTGGGGCTGCCCTGTCTTGTCTCAATGTGGAGGGAGAAGGGAAATTTGTACACAGTTTGGGGCATTACATTTTACGTAGGATGCAGAACAATGGTCCTCAACTTTATAGGCTCACGGCATCCCTCAGAAAATGCCAGCTCTTAGCTGTTTTTTGACTATGTAAAAATAATAGGGCCCCTCTGTTGCAAAGAGCTCAGGAAGACCACAACGGATCCCAATGTTTTTGACATTATGGATTTCTATTTGGAATTTCTGAGTTTATCTTGTGAATCATGTGTAAGCTGCACACTTAGCAGTGCTAATATTGTGTTTTACCCTTAAAAGGATCTCACTGCCCAGGTTGCCATGGCACTACAGTTGAGAATCATTAAGGTAAAGAAACTTAAGAGGATCCAGAGGTGAGTACACAGATGAAGAGGTTGGAATACAAACTGTACGAGGAATACAAGGCTATGTTCTGTCTGGAAAAAAGGAGATTAAGGAAAGATACAAGCTTTCAAATACTTAAAAGGCTGCCATAAAGAAGATGAAGAAACATTGCCCTCCCTTGCAGAATAAAAGGCAAAACTGCAGCAAAAGGGATTTTGACCAGATCTCAGGAAACAATTTTCTTATCTGTAAGAGTAGTAGGACAGTGGAAGAAGTTGCCTAAGGAAGATGTCCAACCTCCCTCATTGGAGATGTTCAAGTAGAGGGCAAACTGGCATGTGTCTAGGATAATGTAGTAATAATGCAGCCTACATGTGTACAGAGTTGGATGAGAGGACCCAGAGTTGGATGAGGGTCCCTTCCAATCTATGCTTCTATGACAGCCAGTTCCTGGGAGGGCAGTGGGCTCCTGGGAAGTGGGCTGTTCCTTTTTCCCCAAAGCATACAGGAGTTTGTGCCAGGAAGAGGATATGGCATTCTCTACTGCCCACTGGCCTGTCAGGTGAGAGGGTAGGTTGCAAGTTGGCAACCTACCGCAGCCCTTCCTTTCAAATTAAAGCCTTTCCAGGAGTTATTCTGGGGTCATTTTGTTTCTATTGCTGCCTATTTTCCCCTATTGTTAAGAAATACTGAGCTGCATTTCCAGAATGCTGAGTCCAACTGATTGCCTGTTTTGTTGATGAAGATTTTTGCCTAGTGAACCGAATTAGCAGAGGGCCAGAGAAGTTTTGGGGTTTTTTTGCCTTCCCTAGAACACTGGACAATACATTTTGAGTTCAGAAGACTAAGAATAGGAATTTTAATATTAAGGGAAAATACACAAATAGTCTGTTGCAAACTGACAGCTGCTCCTAAGTATAAAGGATAGAAGAACCACTCCTTGAGGTAAATAAACTCAAGATGTTCTTGGATAACTTTTTGCTCATAAGGAGGAGATGCTAAGTCTTCATAAACTGAATTTCCCTAAAGCATCGGCTGACACCCTTATAGGGACGAGGGAAAACAGAATCAAATGGGAGCAGTCAGAGGAGCTAATTCTGCTCTGAGACCTTTAATCTCATTCTGGACCAAAGCAAATGCCTGACGTGAGAGAGAGAGAGGACATGCAGATAAAAGCAGTGAAGGTTGTTAAACTTAAGAAAAAATTTCAATCCCTTTAAAAAAGGGGAGTGGGAGCTGCTGCAACAGCTGTTGCTCACTAATGAGCAATCAAATTGTTAGACCTGCATAATCCTGTAGCCATGCATGTTGACTAAATTGCTCCAACTCTGACCATAACTGAAGCAAAGTTGAAGTTTGACAAGTTTTAATACTCTCATATTGCTACAAAATCATGCAACGCTTGCACAGTAACAGCTTCTACTGATACCTGTTGTCAACAATAACATTTCTATACCCTACATAAATGAAGTTGCAGTCTCCTGCTGACATCCATCATTGTTTTAATCTTTTGTTCTTCTGCATATCCTGATCAATGGTGGGAGGTAATGCCAGGGGTTGCATTTACTGAGTTCTTAAGCAGGTGCATACTCCAGCACTGGATCAAAACTTATTCTTTTCAGTGGTGTAGCACCAGCTTTAGAAGAGTCTCCTGACATCTAAGCACTTGGACTACTTCATTAGTAATATTGCCTAATTCATCAATGAAACAATGAATTTTAAAACATGAGCACACCTTATTTTATTGATTACTGTTAATTATGCAAACATTTGTGTTCAGTAAAATATTTATGTAAATGTGTTTTGTTGCTTTCTGTTAATTATGTACAGTGTAAATGCTTTTACAATCTTTATATTTAACACAAGTCTCAGCTGGTTCCCAGAAAAGTCCCCAGTATTAATAGTTGGACTATTCAAAGAGTGAGTCAACACAATAAAGGGGAACAGGACCCTCTGAAAGAAGTAACTATGTTATCTTCTTTTTCCAAGATGTCATGTCTGCTAATCTGAACATCAAATCGGGACTGGCACAGAAATCCTTGAATGCAAAAGATATGCTGGCTTCATCCTTTCAACGCAACTTCAATAGAAAAAAACAATTTTTCTTTTAAATATCAAACACAAATTGTGACATCAAGCACAAGTTAGTTATTCTGTACTCTAATTCTGCTGTTCAATGGCACGTGTCCTAGAGGGCATTGGCTTCAGCTTTGAAGTCTTAAATTAGATTAATATTTTTCTTTTCACTTAATTCAATGCCACAAAAGTTCATGTTGAAATGGTCTCATTTTCTGATGCATTTAGCAAGCTTAAAAGTTTGAAAACTCCACATTTTGACTCTCTCAGTAGGTATGCATTTAATATCCACCCCCACTGCAAGAGGTTACTTGTCCTATCTAGCACTTTGTGTCTGCCAGAGATGGTACCAGTAATAAAGTTTATTGGTATTTGTATAAACATTGAATAGGTGAAATTAAATGCTAAAAGACAGTCATTATTATAAAAATATTAAAAAAATACTCTTGTAGCTTCTATTCTAGCATCCTCAAAAAAAAGTAATATATTTCCATTTATGCAGAGATCTAAAACAATGTGCTCACTGACTTTGCAGTGACGTTTATAGTATGGGAGTAACTTCTATGAACCGATAAAGTTCAATAATGATCAGATTATTACGAGCAGATCTTTAAAGTCACTAAGTGAGGGATTAGATTTTTCATGAACAGTGATAAGAATGACAAGAAATATCAAGGGCAAACATGATGCACAGGAAGCTAGCTGTGGCCCTCCTATGAGTGTTAATTGGAGCTGCCCTAATAATTCCATAGTTACTCTGACAGTTTTAAGTGTAGCATTGAGACATGGTACTTAATATTTTAGAGGTTGTTTAATCATGCCTTGGTTGTCTTGAAAACAGTGGGAAACCAATAATTAAACAACATTTTTATTCTCTTTAGGCAAAATGAAACCAAAAGCACATTACCTGTACATCAAAAATATTTTAAAATAAACAAAATCTAGGATATCAAATAAATAAAAAGCAGATCATAAATGGGCTTGTCCACAAAGTCTAGATAACAAACACAACATTTAGCGATTACGAAGTCAACACACATACAAAATCCACATGAGTCAGTTAAAGACTTCCCCAATACAAAGGCCTTTCTGAACAGAGAGAGTGCTGCTTCTGTTATCCTGGGTTTCACAAGTGTTATTTCATTCTTGGAGCAATAAAATATGTAGGATTAACCCATTAACTACTTAACAAATAATCTAGTGAAAAATTAATATAACAAAAATAGATAAACATTGCTTCATGATACCAGTGAGAATCCCATACAGTTACAAGTATGGGTGAAATTAGTATACGGTTGGGCCTCAATTTACATGGTATTTTTTTGCACTGTTTCAGTTATGCATGGTCAATTAATTGTGACCCTTTATTTTTGTACATGGCATGGATTCACTTTTACATGTTGTAGCATGGTCACCTAGATGTGCAGATGCCAAGATGCGCAAATGTGCCTAGAATTACCTGGTCACTTTCTTCCTCCCCTCTACCTCGCTGCTCCCAGTGTAGCTGGTAAGTGTCTTGTGTTGTGATGGAAGGGGTGTGGGGGGAGGGAGGGGATCAACTCCCCCAGCCAGGCTGGGTTTGGGGTGGGTGGTGACAACGCTGGAAGGGGACTACAGGGGGGCTATGGCAAAATTTGGAGTGGTTGCAGTCCCTCCCCGTAGCCCCCTCCCAGCGCCGCTGCTCCCCACCCCAAGCCCAGCCCCTGCCAAGAAAAGCCCGGCACAGCCCCAGCTCCAGCCTACCCGCCCCTTCCCCCGCTCCCCCGGCCCTCCTGGGGTGCACACAGTGATGGGAACTACCCCCCACCCCGTGTGCCCTCTGGATGAGCCGTGGCTCCATCCCATGCCTGCCCTGCCTGGGCTGGGCAGCATCTGCCCCTGCCCAACTCCTCCCTCACCATGGGGGGCACTGATTTGCTCCCCCAACACCACTTCCCTATTCCCTCCCCTTCCACCACACCACACTTACCAGCTGCACGCAGCTCTCCAAGCTGTCAGGCTCTGCTCCTTGCTGCCTGCCTGCTGTGCTGTGGCTGAACACATGCAAGGGCATTTATCGGCTAAATTATAGGCCAGATCTGGAACCTAAACCCTTATTTCCCACAGACCCTTGGTATCTTTTACACAATTTCTATTTGCACAGTGTTTTTTCAAGAACGTAACCACCTTGTAAATCAAGGGCTGACTGTACATTTTATAAGGAGATGCTTACAATGGAAGTTGTATTTTTAAATAATTCTGTTTCAAAATAATTCACAGAACCAAAAATATGTTTTGCAGCAAACTGCAGTGCATGAACCAATGAAGTATTTTTCATTGTGAGGGGTACAAAGTTATTCTTTGATTCTTTATACATACTAGTTATTTATCATACGTTTGTTTCTAATCTGTAGCCTTAAATCAGTTTTCTTCTTTTTTCCCCAAAGAATGGTTGTACATTTCTTCCGTAGTGCTTGCCTTTGTTGACATTCCTCTATAGTAAAGATTTTTGCAATCAACACTTCAATTTCTAAAATTAAGTGGTTGATTTTCAGTAGAAAGTATCCACATCTCTATATATTTACAGTTTTAATCCCCCTTCCCCCACCCCCCGAGGTGAATTTCATAAATTATTTTCTCCACTATCATTATGTCCCAGACTCTACTCTACCAACTCCCAATAGAAATAATTAAATTCCTAGGAAAACTACTTTCAGGTATTTATCTAGACCCACATGCATTATTGCCCTGACAAGACTGCACCTTTGAACAACACCATTAATATGAACAGAGCTTCCTGTCTTCTCCATAGCCCTTCTGATATCAGTTGCTAGTTATTTTATTAAAATATTCTAGATTTTGCTGGAGTATCTTACAATAGGTTTCCTGTGTATATAGAGAATGGATCTGAAAGACTAGAGGAGACTTAAAAGCAGTTTGAGGAATTTGAAAGCCCAAGGCCATTTGATATTCAAAGGGTCTCCTGCTCCTAAAGATCACTCCCAAATTGCTAACTACTGTATTCCACAAGGAAAGTTTTTTTGTTAATCTAGTTCATTCATCTCTTGAGAAAAATAGAATTCTCTTCTAGGTTCCAAATTAGCATAAACTACATGTGATATAATATTCTTACTTTACAATTCTCCCAATAGGTAGTGATTTCTTTTCCCCCGGCTTAATTAAGGGTGTGTACGGAAGTGCTCCATGCACATTTTACAGCACTGTAATTTAGAGCATTTTTTATATCACTCTAAAGTTACAGTGCTCTTAAATATGACAGAAGTGCAGTGTTTGGTGGGGAGGGGCCTCCGAGCCTCCCTGCACTTACCCCTAGGGACCACTCCACAGCCTCCTGGAAATTCTCCACTGACCAGGAATTTGACCAGCATGCAGAAGTTATTTAAAGCACTGTAGGTTGCTAAAATGCTGTAAAACATGCTTCAAATATAATACTTCATTTAACAAGGGTTAATTTAAAGTGCTGTACCCATTTTTAAAGTGCTGTAAAGCTATGCACTTCTGTTGTCACAGCAATAAAGCACTTTAAATGGTGAAAAAAGCAACTTCTGTCCACACACTAAAATTCTGTTTCTTCATTTTTTTAAACTATAAAGTCAGTGTCATATATATCGATAAAAGGGTAAATCTAAGCTTCTAAAATATTGTTCAATTTACCAGAAATCTAAAAGGGTGGTGTTTATGTAATACAATATCACTCCAAAAAAGAAGAGATGCATAGAATCACAGGAATAGGGGCTGGCAGGGACATCAGGAGGTCTATTCTAACTCCCCTGTTCAAACCGGGACCATCCCCAAATGAACAATTCAATGATGTTCAATGATGCCAGCTCTCCTGGATTTCTCTCCCCTTCAGACTGGCGTCCCAGGGGGATCCTGCCCATCAGTTCCCTGAGTGAGTCAAAGTCTGCTTTTCTAAAGTCCAGGGTCCTTACTCTGCTGCTCTTCTTCCTTCCTTTCCTCAGGATGCTAAACTCAATCATCTTGTGGTTGCTGCTTTTGGGCCCATTTGCACGACATAGCCACAAGACACCAAATTAAAAAAAACAAACAAAATCTTGGTTTGTCACAGAAAGTGTGTTACCAATGTGGAACTTGGTAAGTATGCTTAGGCAAATCTTAGGAAGTAGGCCACACCCCACACTACAAAGGTAGGTAACTGTCCCATGGTCCTTGCCAATCTGAGCAGAGGAAAACCTTTTTTCTTACTCCAGATCTGGATATCTGTTTGACTCTGATCACATGAGCAGGACCTATCAACCTAGTTCTCAAGAGATTTCTCAGCGCTATTTAGGAGGACAATCACACTGAAGCCAACGTCCAATGTTTCAGGGGGGGGACTTGAACAGTACATTTAAAGGGGAAAAAAATTCTTGGCCCCAGCAGGCAACCAGTAACAACCTGAATATGGATTTTACAAATCTCTTACATGCAAACAACTTACCCTGAGATCACGTTTCCTGTCAACCCCCTCATGGGAATACTACAATTAACTTGGGATCCTGCTACTATTACAGAATTATTTAATTCTTAATTTCCTCAAGGAAATTGTGAATATTAGAAAGTAACAAAATAACTCTATCACCATCTAGTGTAATTTTCTTGGACATCGATACTCATTGCTTCATTATTACTTCAGTTTTTATTGTGACAGACTCTTTGTACAGGTATTTCAATGTCCAATTAAAAAAGAGGGAGACAGAACATCCACATCCCTGGCTGGTACCTCTAGAAATATATATTTCTAAATTCTGTCCATTAATCCATACTTCATAATTGGCTGTGAAAATAATGGTTTAATGTATTCATCTGAGAAGATTATATTCAATTCTCTATTGTTCTCAGAATGCCATCAGAAATCCCAGTTTACCTGATCAAAGGTTCTTCAACATCTAACACTAATAATGTTCACAGTTCTGCCTTAGATCTGGCAGAATAAATAATTCCACATTCCTCACTCTTATCTGCCTTTGAGTGAAAAACACTGTCCGCTAGTGATGCAGGTATGTAGACAATAATGTGGTTTTATCAGCTAAAACTGTGACCAATATTTTTCCATTAAGTTTTAACATGAAAATAGCCATAAAAATAAAGAAAATGCAGTACTGGAATATGGTCAAATTCTACAGCGATGAGAACATCAGTACAATCTATAATGGATAGAAAGAGCAAACAAAGATACTTACCTGATTAGGGGAAAACTGATAGATGCTCCTATAGAAGCTAATACCTCATCAATACAGCACTAACAATGGCTGCCAGAAGACTTATTATTTACTCTTTGTTAAGTTTTATAAAGTTCCTTGTAGCTGTCTGGGATGGATGCGTCAACTTGTGGCAACTACCCATTGCGATTTTTCCTTACCAGCTGTGGTAAAGACGTATCTATTTGATTTGACAAAAGTGGAGAGGTTAACAAAATATATAGTTATATTTCATTTAGTTCTTGGTTGTTAAGACTTAGGGCATGGACAGACATGTATTTGGCAAGATTTCAAGAGGGGAGGGGTAGCTGATGCTCTGAAGCTCCCTGCAGCTGTTACACCATAACAGTTATGTGTGCGCACAAGCCCAGAGTGATAAATATGTAGAAAAACTAACCTTGCTTTCTCCAGGGTTAGAGCTGGAGCAGTTTTGCTATATTTGGATAGCTCTGGGCTTGTGCACATGTAACTGTTCCAGAATAACAGCTGCTGCCTGTTTCAAACCAGTAACTCCCTTTCCCCTTTTGAAACAGCTCCAAGTATATGTTTATCCATGCCCTCATTCAAATTGTTCTAAAACCCTGAAAATATAGTGCTCATTTAATGGTGGGCAGATTTTACTTCTGGTCAAATGTTGAGCTTAATATTTTGGCTTTTTACATCAAATGTGTTTTTTTCAGTTTGGTTCTTAACAAGGAAATTCAGTCTCTCATATTTAGCATCTGTTGAAAATTTTCTGTAACACATTTTGGTTCCTAAACAATTACAATCTACTTATATCTCTCTCTCAATTTTTTTTTGGATCTTCTACTCTCTTCCTCCATTCTAAAATTAGTTTAATAGATTTCGTAGACATTAGGGCTGGAAAGGACCTTGCAAGATCATCAGGTCCAGCCCTCTGCCCAAGGGGCAGGAAGTCAGCTGGGGTCAAATGACACTTGCACCAGCTCTGGTGGGAGTTTATTCCAGGCCCTGGGGACTCAGACAGTAAAGTTTTTCCTTATGTCCAGCCTAAAAAGTTCTTCCAGGAGTTTGTGACCGTTAGATCTTGTCTTCCCTTGGGGTGCCCTGGTGAACAGATGTTCTCCCAGTTCCTGATGCACATCCCTTATGTACTTATAGGCTGCCACCAAGTCAGCCCTGAGCCTACGCTTTTCCAGGCTGAAAAATCCCATGGCTCTTAGCCTCTCCTCATAAGGCCTGCTCTCTTGTCCTCTAATTATGCACACGGCTCTCCTCTGGACTCTCTCAAGCTTCTCCATATCCTTTCGGAATTGTGGAGCCCGTAATTGGATGCAGTACTCTAGCTGCAGCCTCACCAAGGCCAAATGAAGCAGGAGGATGACTTCCTGGGTCTTGCTTGAGATGCATCAGTAGATGCAAACCAGAGTTTTCTTTGCTTTGCCAGCTGCATCACATTGGAGGCTCATATTCATCTTGTGGTCAATCATGACCCCCAAGTCTCTTTGAGTCATGGTGCTAGCGAGCGTAGCACTGGTGAGTCTATAAGTATGATGTGGGTTGTTTCTCCTGAGGTAGTGGTGATGTGTAGGGGGTGCATGTGCACCCCCTGAGAAGCTGCACTCCTCACTTAGGCATGGACGGGTGGGGGCAGGTGGGAGCACCGTTGTCCCCCCTGCGAGCGCCAGCTGGGGAGTGGGAGCACCAGATGTAATGCCGCAGCCACTTCCAGGAGTGCCACGGCTGCTTCCCGGTCAGTGAGTTCCGGTCAATAAGATTGGCTGTGGGGGACCACCCCCCCGGTCGCCCCCCCCAACTCAGGTGGCACCAGTTGCCCATGTCCTGAGGTGAAGCAAGCTTGCATTTCTCTGTGTTGAATGCCATCAGGTTTTGATCCGCGCACCTTGCAAGCCTGCCGAGGTTGGCCTGGATTGCCAGCTTATCCTCTAGGGTGACCACACTTCCCCATAGTTTGGTGTCATCAGTGAACTTAGCCAGTCCACTTCTGACACCAGAGTCTAGATCATTTATAAATAAATTAAAGCATACAGGTCCGAGAACGGAGCCCTGGGGGACACCACTGGTTACCATGAGCTATGTTAATTCAGTTCCACTGACTATCACTTTCTGGGTCTGTCCTCGAAGTCAGTTTCCCAGCCACTGGACCATAAGGTTGCTGAAGCCAGTTCCCAGCCTTCTCTATATTGCAAAGCCAGACCCTGTTAATATTATTCTTATAACTAAGTTCAATGTACTGAGGCATCTTTAAAAGAAAAAGTATCTAGGAGATTCTTGGTAGAACCTGCAAAACAAGGGGCTTGAGTGCTATACATTTAGACACTGAACAGTTTCCTAGAATGAGATTCCTATAAAGTCACTTCATTACATGACCTTCCTAATTAAGCATGAGAAAAAGTGAAAAGGAAGTCACATCAATGCATACACATTTTGTAAGGCAGTAAAAATAAATAAAGTATTCAGATTTACAATTTGTACTTATCACTGGGGATCCAGGCTTTCTGTTTCCCATTGAAAAAAAAACCATGGATTTCCCCCTTTACCCACATAAAATGTGGATTTCTCATTTTAACGGAGAAACCCATGGATTTTGCACTATTGCAAAGAGCTCTCTGCAGGCTGGCAGAATGCCAACTTGGAAGGGGCTGGGAGGAAGTGGGAGGAGGGTGGTCAGGAGGGGGTGCCATGTGCATGTATATGCACATGGCCACCAGGCAGCCTGGAGAGCAGCTCCTGCAGGTAAGTCAAGCAGTGGCGGGGGGTCCCCATAGGGAGGGAGGGAGGGATGGAGGGAGTTGGGCGGGCTGGGGCTTGGGTCCGTGCAGCACATGGGGCTTGAGGCCCAGGGCTGCAATGCACAGCCACTGGGCCCTGGTGTGGAGCAGGATGGGGTTGCAGGCAGCTTGTCTGGGAGACAGGGAGGCTGGGAACAACTCCCTGGCACTGCGTGCACTCCAGAGAGGGCAAGGGGAACCTGTGCCCCCAAGATCTGTGCACAGGGTGGGGTGGGGCAGACTGCCCGCTGCAGGCTCAGGCTCTCTACCCTGTTGCCCTTCCCTAGGACCTTCATAGCCCAGCGGCTGCAACCCAGGGCTGCAAGGAACAGCAAGGACATGCTGGGAAACTCCTTGCTGCTGCAAGCCCCACGCTGCCCTGGCAAGACTTCAGTTGCCCTCACCACCACCTCCGCTGCCGCCATATGTGCAAGGGATACCTCACCATGGCAGCGCAGAGTTCACAGCAGCAACAAGCTTCCTCGCACAGCCCCGCTGTTCCCTGTAGCACTGGATCATACCCACTGGGCTGCGGAGGCCCTGGGGGAGGGCAGCAGGGCAGGGAGCCTAAGTCTGCAGTGCTCAGCCAACACCCACCCTCACCCTATGCACACATTTGGGGGGCAAGTGTCCCCCCTGCCCCTCTGGGAGTGTGCGCAGTAGTGGGGAGCAACAGCAGACAGCAGAGTGGGGAGGAGCTGGAATCCATGCAGGAGGAAGCAGACCCAGGTCCCTGGCCCCATAGCCCTGGCAGCACCCTCCAGCAGGGCTGGGGGGTGTGCTGTGGTGAGGAGTAAGGATGATCAGGGCCAAGGGGTTGTGGGGGGTAGTGAGGGGCACAAGCTGGGCCAGGGGGCTATGGGTGGGGAGGGCACCAGCAGGACTGGGGAGGCTATGGCTTGGGAGTGAGGGGCCTGGACCTGCATCCTGGTAAGCTAAAGTGGCCAGGGGAAGCTATGATTTTTTCCATGATATAAAACCCAAAATCAAATACCAACATTTATAGGTCTTTAGAATTTATTTTATTATAGTGACTGAGGCACAGGTAGGCTTCCAAATTGCTTTAAAATAAAGAAAACATTGTGCTCAACTGATGCACACACACATGTGCCCACACATATAGTGGCCTTTCATTTTAATAATAGATTTGGGGGTGTTTATCAGAGAATTTGCAATTTTTTATCAGAGAATTTGCTATTTTAGAAAAAATCCAGGAAAACCAGGATCCCTGGTTATCACTAATTTGAAGCAAAAGAGTGAATTTTCACCAAAGTAATGGCTATGCCCATCATTGGTAGTTTCTTGGTCAACCTACAACCAACAATTTTTGGTCAACCTAGTAACCTTGCTTTGCCGCTACGTGTCCTCAGGGAACATCTGTCCCCTGTGGTGCTTTGGTACACAGCAAGTTGCCCTGGGTGGGGGAGGGGAGGCTGGGGCTAGCACTGGGTTAGAGTAATCATAACTTTGGTAAACACGTATACAGCGCCACATACCGCACAACCATGCTTATCTGGATACACCCTACATGTCTTTCAGGTGTATTTGTAAAAAGATGGGAGAATACAGTGTTGTCTGAGGAATTTCATCCATATATCACTAACTCCAAACAACATATGGAGTATTTAGGAATCTGTGCCCCTGCTCCCCCAGTCATTGGGCAGTTGAAGCCAATTAATTAATTTTCTTAGGCAGTCTCTCTCTTCTTTTGTCTTCAGTCTGTTACACAATTTTGCCTTGCACACAGGGTGATTCTCATGGCTACCTGAGAAAAGATGTAACGAGTTGCCAACAGGATCAAAAAAATGTTCTTGTCTTCTTCTGGATCTTTAACAAACATTTTTCCTCCTTTCTCTTCTCCCCGTCTCAAAGGGAAACATCTACTGCATTTTAAATTCTCAATTCTTCAGTAACTTCTCCTGTTTCATTAGGAAGCTGCAGTATGTTTTAATAATAAATACTGAAATACCTGGATTTTATGGCTTTGAAGGGAAAAAAAAGCATCTTTTGCTCTCTAGCTTTTTTTTTTTTCCTAATCAGATTTTTAAAAATAGGAATAGAATTTCATAATTATGTCTTGAGGGCAACCTCATACATTGGTAGAAAGAGAGTTCTGTAGGCATGCTCTGCTACTACTTCTGCTCAGATTTGAAACCTCTTTAATGACATCCTGTATTAAGAGAGTAAAATTACTTTGCTTAAAATTTCACAGGGATATCTTTCTTAGGAATTTCTCTCTCCAACTTTCTTGATATTGCCCCCACAGGCTCAATATAGCATCAGCATTCTTTTCAGCGTGTTTCAACTGTGCTGATCCTTTCATTTAGGTTATAACCTTTTTTATGACTACAATGCTGGATGAAATATTGGTTGGACCCCTGGATCTCTTTTAGCAGCTCATTCATTTTAGCCTGTGTGGTACCTAAAGCCTTTTTCTTCCTCAGACTGAAAGTCTGTACAGTATCTTCTTTTGAAGAAGGAACAAGCAGTGCCCCTGACCTGGCAGACTGTCATTTAGCTTTGCCAAAAACTTAAGGTTTGGATTCTTTCCTTTAAAGGGAAAAAACAATGGATCCTTTCTAGAAAATGGTTGAAGACTAAATTTACAAGCCAGTCATAGCAGCAACATGGGAAATAAGATCCACCCCAACACACTCTTTTCTGTTTCCCCTCATAGCAGCTCCAGGTGCACAGTGGTGAAAGTATGGCTCCATATCTGACTATACATTACAGCAGGTGGGTGGGAACTCACTAACGTGCAGAGAGTCTCTGAAGTGCCCAGCCAAAGCCGGAAGTTCAAACTAGCAACTTCTGTTGCCATATTTTCTCCCTCTCTCTCATAAGAAATATTCTGTTTGTGTATTTCTACCAAAGAAGCCTTTCCTGGCAAAAATGCCTCTCCTATTTTACAGCAAGCTCTTATATCACAAAGACAATTCCTTACTGATTGGCCTGCATTCTCTACTAAAAAAACAATTCTCCACTGAAGACTTACATTAGGCCTTACATGGCTCTCCAAGAACTTCAAATATTCTTATGTACAGTAGCTTTTCTGTTTCATTAAAGGGGATGGAAAACCAGCACAGTTTTTTCTTTCACTGGTGCCATACAGGCACACTGAGGGCACAGACAAAAGTTACATTTGTCATGCATTTGGCTCCCTGAAAGCACTCTACAGCTGTACCATGACACATGCATGGCTGCAAAGTGCTTTAAAAGAGGCCAATCATGTGACAAATTAACCCTCATCTAATAACAGATCAGATGAAGGTGCTCCACTTTGGAGAGCCTTAGGGAACTTCTGTTCCCTAGGGTCAATCTATCGTGCAATTGGAGCTGGGATGATGCAGTCCAGCTCTGCCCCTAATGCTGTCTGCAGGAAGGGGAGGGAGAATGAGCTGTGGGCTGGGGTATGAATGGGGGAAGGAGTGAGGGGGGTGGACTGGAGCTCCTCTGTGTCAGGGCCCTGCCAGCTCCCTTCCCTCCAGCTGAGGCCAGGCAAACACTAGCCCACAGTTTGCTCCCTCTCCCTTCCCCCCTCCCCCCCAACACCTTTCTGCAGACAGCTCTGGAGCTGGGGGTAGGGGGCAGGTCTAAAGGAGACAGGCTGCAGGCAGGCTCCTCTACTTGGTTGGCTCTCAAGTGGAGCTTGTTGCCCCATCCCTAACAGGCAAAAGTCTGTTGGGTCAGGGGGGCTAGTCTAACTCATGGCGCTTTATGCAAAGTCTGTCAGTGCCCAGAAGGTCAAAGACGAAGCACACGAATGGGGAAAAATACTTGCTATGGGGCATTACATTTAAACTGCACTCTTTGCATATTTCCTCTTCACTCCAAAACAACTTTAAATGCCTGGTGGGCTGATGTTTGCATTTCACTTAGCTTTACACTATATCATGCCCCAGTCAACTCATTCAACAAGTGGCTTATGAATCACAAAAGAGCAAAACAGAAACTCTCTACCAATCATGGATGAACATAAGAAATGGGGGGCTCCCCCTACCTCAATTGTTTTCCATAATGTTTAGACTTGTTTGCTTATTAAGTATGTAACCATATTAAAATGACATTATTGCATCAGGAAACATGTTTGGTGCTTTTCAAGATATGGTCACCATCCTAAACACAGAATAATTTGGATTTTGAAGCTACAGCACAAGCCTGACAATACACTCAAAAGTCTGGGTGGGAAATGTTTAAGTATAAATACCTTCATACCAAATGAGATTCCAAATGAAGTAGGAATTATAGTGATAGGACATACTGTATCCTCTTATGTATTAAATTAATTAAATTTTGTATTTCTTCTAAAACAGTTTATGAAGTAATTTCAGTTATACTCTGAGGGTCTCTGAGTTTGCTGTGCAATACTTTATGTGGATTAGCAATATAGTCTATTAAATGAGGTTGTCCAGTGCTTCTCATAATGAGACCCTATTTGTGTTGTTTGAAACTCTGCCAAATTGCAAGTGACTTGAAGTTTCCCATGGTGACTTTCTGCCTCAGGCAGACTTTTTTTTTTTTTTTTTTTTTTAAGAGAGTTTCAGCCAAAAGATTCAGACATTTCTTAAGAGTAAGGTTAGGGGAAATATATTGTTTTGACATGTTAAAAACTATTCTTAGGACAATTGTCTCAAGAACTTCTAATGACTGCATGCTTTGGCACAGAAACTTGTTGGCAGCTCTACCTCTCCAGTGTCAGGTCTCATCTGTCCAATCTATGGTTCCTGTTCCCTCCTCCTAAGAGGAGGACAACTTGGCAGGAGAATAGCCTTTGCATCAGGAACGTGCTTTTTGTCCCTGTGAAAATCTGGCAAAAGCTGGTCAAGTTGTTAGCCTTCCAGAAAGCTCAGTCGGCACATCTTCAATAAATGTGTTGAAGTTTAACACTTGAAATTTCTTAAAATTCTAAAGAGACACACATGCAACTAAAGAGGTAGAAAGAGAAATTGTAATTGAGAGTTTTGAGGGAAAAGGCTGGGGAGAGAGCTAGAAGAGAGGGTTATTGGGAATGGAACAAGATAAGCAAGGGGAGTGGGAGTAGGATGGGAAGAGACAGTTCTGGGACAGAACAGGAAGAGTCGAACTTAGCATGACTAAGCAGACAAATCTCTGAGCATACTCTCCAGAGTCCAGAAAGGAATGCAATTTAGCTGAAAGCAGAGGAATGGTGAGACTCAGAAAATAACTATACCGCTCACTTGAAACCTGCCCCATTACCTTCTACTATTGGTATAAAATGATAAACTTCTACTGCTATCAGTGGCAAAAGTCTGTGTGGTAGATCTAAATGTTCTAGCCCTGCTGATGAATCACACAGGTATTAATATGGTAGATTTTTTTTTTAGTCTGTCTTTTTTAAAACATAGGAAGCTACACACATGTATCATCATGCATAGGAATTAGAAGTATGTACGATGATTTGTATGTGCCAAGAGTACAAATAAGGTTGGCCCAGGCAACCTTAAATTTGGCATTTCCTAACTTCAGTGGTTCAACTGTGACTATGTAGTTATTTTTGTGCAGTTGTATTATTTGATTAACTACTTCCAGAATATATTACTTTAAAATACTCGCTTTATTTTAACATGAATTCTATTACCAAGCTCTGCTGGTATGTTTCTTGTTTCTTGTCTCCTCCCAGTCAACTAGGTTATGTTTTCAATGTTCACGATTCTATTTTTTGAAAAAAATCAACTTTGCTACTGAACAAGTATGAACATCAACACTGTCAACATAATTGTTCAGTGTCAACATTCTCACATCCCACGAGGCAATCTGGCACAATTAACAAACTCAAATCTTTTGTAGTCTACTGCTAAAGAAAATGAAGTTCTAAGAAACAGGTTCTAAGAAATGGTTTAGCAGAGCCACATTAAAATGATTTACTATATTCTCATAGCAATAAAAAGTAGCTTTATGGTTTTTGAATCAAGCAAGCACTTAAAAATACAAGTTAAATTAGTGAGTTTTTGCTCTGGCTCTATTTTTTCCATCTTGTGTCCATCAAAAAACAATTTATAAGCTGAACATATTGCCATTAGTGCTAAATCTGTAGAACATAGTGAAAATGTAGACGTGGTTATAAACAGTCTAAAACAGAAGAACACTGAATGGTAAGTAGCCTTGTGATACTGCATTCCTTCTTGTAAAGGAGGGGATTTCATGGATAAAATCCCTCAGATTTAGACTTTGATAGGACAGTGTCTAAGTGGTATAAATATGGGACAGGGTCAAACAAATTCTCTATTTCAGTTCTATCCACTGTTATCTAGGATCAGAAAGAGCTGAATTAGACTTCTGCCTACATGCCTATGTCCTTTCTGTGGATAAACACCGTGAACTGTTACTGCTCCATTGCAGGATAAGGTCCATTGCAGAGAATGTTGATCCACTGTTGGATCACTCCCCTTTTCTGCTGCCCTAATAAGGCTACCTGCTTCCACCCTATTTATCATCTTCTTAACACAACCACCCACATGCCTCCCTTACAGATGGAATGTACTCCCTGAACTAATCCAACAAGGCCATGTCTCCCTACACCACTTACATAAGCAATCACCTAAACTAACAAATGTTAGGCTGAGGGAGAACTGAAATTATATATACAAAAAAGAAAAAAAAAAATTATAAAAATACTATACTCTTATTCAGTTGGACTGTAACCCACTTCTCTTATTTTCCATAATCTTAAACTGTACTACTTTTGCAGACGATCTAGTATATATAAAGTATTAATTTTAATTGGATCTTACCACATACTGAACAAAATAGTAACTGGATAAAATTGTCAATCCATTCCTTTGAAAAGGCTGAAGGCAATAGTTCTTGAACTCTTGTTCAAGATCCTTCGTTGCCAAGAACCTCCCAATTATCTTCCTATTGCCAGTCTTTATCTTTTATAGAACATTGATAAGCTTATGGCTAACTCAGGTATTATACAAATCCTTAGAGATATTCTTATCTTTTGTTAGTGTGGTTTTAGGTGTGGGTATGCTCCTCCAAAGTATATCAGTCATGTTGGTCACTGGTTCCTTGCAAGTAAAGAACAAACCTCTTGCATCCCACCCCAACAAATACATCCATAATCATTATATGACCAACACTAAAAAGGCAATGAGTTTTATCTTCCTGTGGGCTTGCCCACATGAGAGATTGTGAGCATGCTACTGCTTTCTGGACTCAGGCTCAGATCCATACAGATACTATAGGTACCTAACTCCCATTTTGAGAGATGATTTCAATAGGAGTTAGTTAAATATGGATGTGGATTCAGTAGGGATACACCGATAGAGATTACTGGGGCTGATAACAATAGCCGAGTTCTAAGAAGGCACATCGGCCGATACCAATCCAATTTCCGATATTCAGCCCAGCAGCTTGAAGAACAATGTCTGGCTGGTAAGTCTGTTGTGATGGAAGGGGAGGGGGAAGAGAAGGGATGTGGGGGGAGCAGATCAAGGCCCCTGCAGTGAGGGAGGGAGTGGGGCAGGGACTGGGGCTGGGGCAGGTGCTGCCCAGCTGGGGTGGTCCGTGGGACAGAGCCACAGTTCGTGAAGGGGGTGTGTGTGTGGTGGTGGGGGGGCAGCTCCTGCCTCTGAGTGCCAAG
>NW_005841983.1:1297887-1310569 GCF_000455745.1 Alligator sinensis
GGGGGCGTGGCGCCCCCTGAGGGAGGAGGGGGGGGGGGTGCCCCCCGGTTCTGCGTGGGGCAGGGTGAGCTGCAATTGCAGGTTGGGGCCGGGGGCAGCACTAGGTTCTTTCCGGAGCAGGTTGGGCTGGGCTATGCTCAGGGCAGGGCAGGTGGCAGTGGTGCTGGGAAAGGCTACCAGGGGGCTGCAGCCACCCAAAAATTCACAGGAGCCACCCCCAACCTGATCTCCCAGCACCACTGCTACCCACCCCACCCCAAGCACAGCCCAGACCAGCCCCCGCCAGGGAGAGCCCGGTGCTGTCCCTGGCCCGAGACTGCAGCTGCAGCCCACCCCTGCCCCACACAGATCCAGGGGCACATGGCCCTCCCCCCCACTCTCCTGGGGTGCACACAGCAGTGGGAGCCCTCTTCCCCCCCATCCCCCATCCCCTGGCTGAGCTGCAGCTCCATCCCATGCCCTGCTCTGCCCTGGCTGGGTAGTGCTTGCCCCAGTCCCACTCCCTTCCTTATCACAGGGGCCTTGATCTGCCCCAAGCCCCTTCCCTCCCCACTGCCTTTCCACCAGAACAGGCTTATCAGCTGGATGCAGCTCTCCATGCTACTGTGCTGTGCTCCTCACCGCCTACATGCTGCACTGTGGCTGCACACATGCATGGGGCATTTATCAACCACATTATTGGCCACATCAGGCTGACTTCCAATACAGACAATCTTCTTTAGATCGGTGCCAATCTGATATCGGACTGATGTATCAGTGCACCTCTAGGGTCCAGGCCTTAATCCTTTAACTAAAGTAGAGATAGGCTCATGCTTTTGCAATAGCAATTCAAAAGGTACAAACTGTACAGATATCTGCTTCCCAAGATAGCATCATAATTATTTTTGATGAGTTACTTTTGATATTTTAAATCAAAAACAGAGTGGGAATGGATTAGCTGGAATGGATGATCAGCTCTAAAACACCTTTTCCTTTTAGCCTAATAAAGCAGTTTTTGTTTTCCCAACATCAGGTCAGGTCTAAGGCTATACAAAGAGCTAGTTAGATCAAGCTTAATCCAGACACGGCTGAACCAAATAAAATCTAGAGAACCCCAGGGAAACTGTCTCACCCCTCAACACAACAGTTTTGCCTCTCTTCAGCTATATTTTAAGGATTATTGTAGTTACGCAGCTGTGTAGGAAGCACTGGCTGCTAGTTGAGTTTTTTTCCCCTCTATTGCTCTGCAACTGCCTAGACAATTTTAATTTTGCCTATCAGATGCAGACCTTACCACTTCTATCATTTCATTTCTATCCTATCAACATCACATCCACATAACAAGATTTGCATGATTACAACTGCATATGACAGAATGAAACTGCTGCTTATGGTATTGTTTACTTTACCTTTTCTTTCCTCCAAAAGAACCATAAAAAGTGCACTTGACATATATGGGGTCATGCTATAATTCAGATCCCTACAGTCTTGACTTTTGTTCATAAACAAAATCACTGAATGTAATAATAATGCTGAGGCAGATTTTTTTTCCAGTATATTTTTATTTAGCTTTCTATTTGTACATTTAACCCTCTGGACTCTTTCTTTGGCTATTTGATTCTCCTGTGGGATTTCATAAGAGCAAAAGCAATTCAAGGTGTTTTTCTGTAATTAATGACTTGTTTTTCATGGAAAACACTGTTTTTCCTAAAATTGATGATATTGTGGGGTCCACTAACATGCAGAACTGATTTTTAATCAGAACCATATAGTACTTTGGGGTATTTCTGTAAGATACCTATTGCCTGCATGCTGAGCTTTTCATTTTCCTTGCCCCACCATCCCATACAATTTTGTACAATTTTTAAGTATTAGTTTGGCCAATTGTGGTAAACCACTAACCCCATTAGAGACTATCACCCTCCTTAGGTTAATACCCAGCACCAGGGTTCAGTTGAGGTGTTTCAGGTAACAGCCCCAAAATGACTTTAGGATGATGGCAGTTGTCTTCTGTATTTCTTGTTCTGTGCCTTCTAAATAATGGACTAAATTGAAAATTTTACTGAATTGAGCACTAAACTTACTGAGATTTGAGTGAGATGTTAAGAACTTTCTAACAATGTAGGCAGTTAAGTACTGGAACTTATGACTGAGAGAATTTTTGGAATTTCTGTCATTTCAAGCTTTTAAGAACAAATTAGACAAATATTTGTCTGGGATAGTTTACAACATGCTTTGAACTGAACTGGATAATCTCCTCAGGATTCTTACAGCTCTACTTTCTATAACTATGAAGGGTTTCCTGATTTAAAATGTGTGCCACGTAGTGGTCTGCATGACTTATAGTCATTTGACTTTCAGAACATACCATACATTTTATCCATTCAGAGGCTTGCCAAAAAGGATGATTGATAACATGATGATGTTCTTTATTTTACATTCAGCCACTTTGTTACTACACAAACGAGCAATGTCATTATTGCAAAATTAGCTCTGGGGAAATCATGACAAATCCAAAACTTAACTGATTTTTATATTTTACAAAGCATGTCAGAAGCTTCATAGTATTACCTTGTCTTTTTGGTATTATTTGTGTTTGGTTTGGACTGTAGCCTCTATTAAGAAAAGCCTGTCTTTACTGCCTCCATCCAGTTTTAAGTATTCTGTTAGCATTCAATAATTATGTATTGTAGAACAAAGAAAACATTAACAATGGCATGAATGTCTAACCATTTAGAGGTAGTACATCTGTATTTGTTTCATTATGTTGCATTCCAGATGTGATTCATTTTTTCACTTTTATTTATTGGAACTTTTATTATACAAGAATAAAGTAATATGCATACAAATTTCTGGGTGCCATCAACAGTCTTAAAATAGCAATTAATAAATGGGTCCATATATTAACCAACATTAAAATAAAATAAACTAATGACAAAAATCAATCTCCGTATACAGTCCCCACAGGAGTTCTTAATGAAAAAAAAGTAAGTCTTGCAGAGCATGCTGAATATTAATAGCTTCCAGGCATATCACCCAGGAAAAGGAAATAAAATCCAAGAGCTAATAATCCTAGCTCTAATGCACATTATTTCTTTGGTTTTATCTATTGTTATACTTGATTCAGTAAAATAATCACACCGCGTGTATGAAGCAAGGTATTTACAACTAGATTCATAAGTTAGGTTTCTTCAAGTGAGAATTCAAGACAAGTGTCCTTCTAAAAGATCTCATCCACAGGAACCCTGAATATATAAAATTCTATCTTTTCTTTATAATTTTCTCATGTAAAATGGTGACTGAGTAAAGAGACTTCAGCAAAAACTACATTTTTTTTCAGAAAATCCCCAAAATCTCAGAAATAACTATAGTTTCTTTCCTACCATTCTATAAGGAAGAAATATTATTTTATTAATATTTCAGCTCAAAGTTCATACCACCTTGCAACAGTTTTGCTAAACTAAGGAAATCAGCCATTACAAAGTCATGCTGTACAGCAGGAGGCACAGATGTTTTTATCTGTAAAATTAGAAATAATGAATACGATGGGACTTACAGCATGTCTCAACTGGTGTATACACTCTGCAAAAAGGGAATGGTAAAAAGAATGTAGGTCCAATGTCTAAAGCTGACCAGACTAGAACCTGATTATCATATTTCATTACTAAGCCAAAGGCCTTAAGATTGCTGCAGTTTATGATTTCTCCCATCCCTCTAGTCACTTAAGACAAACTAATATTCCAAAGAGCTCAATTAAGAGCATAGGAATAAGTGCCGAATCATTTAAGCATAACCTGAAGAGTTCTATTATCAACATTATGTCAATCTTTATAGTCCAGAGTCAGCCTTGGCTCCTGTCAGAATCTGGTTTATACACATATCTAAAAACAAAAACAAAGAAAACCCATATACCCATAATGAAAGGAAAGGGAAAGAAGAATGGCAGAGAAAGAGAGAGGAGTTGAGAGATTAAACCAGCACTAAAAATAGTCTACAAATTCAAATTACAAAGAAACTGTTGAAATCATTGGCATTCAAGAGATGCAAAGGCTAGAAGGTTGGGAATAGATTGTATGGGCTGGACCTTTCCCCATTTTGCTGCTATGAAGTCAAAAAGCTCACTGGGAATTGTTTCATAGATGGTAGGGTCGGAAGGGACCCGAGGAGATCATCTAATCCGACCCCCTGCTGTGGCAGGAAAGAGTACTGGGGTCAAACAACCCCGGCCAGATGTTCGGCCAGCCTTTTTTTAAAGACCCCCAGGGTAGGAGCCAGCACCACTTCTTTTGGAAGTTGGTTCCAGGTCCTAGCTGCCCCGACAGTGAAATAGCGCCTCCTAATGTCTAGCCTGAAACTACCCTTCGTTAGCTTGTGTCTGTTGTTTCTTAGAACTCCCAGGAGTGCTCGGGGTAACAGGGACTCTCCCAATGCCTGCTGGTCCCCCTTGACTAGTTTGTAGACTGCCACTAGATCCCCTCTCAGCCTTCTCTTTTGGAGGCTGAACAGGTCCAGGTCCCTCAGCCTCTCCTCGTAGGGCCTGCCCTGCTGACCCCTGATCATGCGGGTGCCCCTCCTTTGGACCCTCTTCATATTGACCACATCCCTCCTGAAGCACGGCACCCAGAACTGGACGCAGTATTTCCGCTGCGGCCTGACCAGTGTCGCATAGAGGGGGAGGATCACCTCCTTGGACCTGCTTGAGATGCATCTGTGGATGCACAAGGTATGGTTGGCCTTCCTGATTGCATCCCCACTTTGTCGGCCTATGTTCATTGTGGCATCAATGATGACTCCAAGATCCTTTTCTGTCTTGACACTGGTGAGAATGGAGTTCCCCAGCCTCTAGGTGTGCCGCTGGTTCTTCATCCCCAGGTGCATTACCCTGCACTTGTCAGTGTTGAACCCCATCCTGTTCTCATTGGCCCACCCCTGTAACCTGTCTAGATCCGCTTGCAGCCTGTTTCTTCCTACTAGTGTACCCACTTCACCCCACATCTTAGTGTCATCTGTGAATTTGAACAGGGTGCTTTCTACCCCCTCGCCCAAATCACTGATGAAGATGTTGAATAGTGCAGGCCTGAGGACCGAGCCCTGGGGAACCCCACCGCCCACATACCTCCAGGTCGAATAAGAACCATCCACCACCACCACCCTCTGGGTGCGGCCCTCCAGCCAGTTAGTGACCCATCTGACCGTGTAGGCATCAACACCACTGCCTAGTTTTTTACTGAGAATGGGGTGAGAGACCGTGTCAAAGGCCTTCCTGAAGTCCAGAAAGACTATATCCACTGCGACACCTGCATCCAGGACTTGGTGACCTGGTCATAGAAGGCCACCAGATTGGTTTGACAAGACCTGCCCCTAATGAACCCATGCTGGTTGTCGCTGAGCATAACCTCCCCTGCTGGCCCTTCCTGGACATGTGCCAGGATAATTCTTTCAAAAAGCTTCCCCAGGACTGAGGTAAAAAACTCACAGGCCTATAGTTTCCTGGGTCCTCCTCCTTCCTCCCTTTTTTGAAGATGGGGACCATATTGCCCCTTTTCCAGTCCTCCGGCACATCGCCCGAGCGCCTGAGTGATCCTTCAACAGAAAGCCTGAGATATAATGGCTGACCCTCCCAACCTAAGACAGTCCCTTCCAAAAAAAGGACTCATTCCCATGAGCCTACAAGCCTGATTGACCATGCTGTCTGTGATCTTCACTGGTCCAAGTCACACAGGAAGTTGAAGTTGCTTGGCAATTTAAAGGGCATTTAATACATGTGTTCTGAGAGTGCTTTAATTAGCCACTAATTAACTAAAGAGCCACTCTTAACTAAAGCACCTGGAGCATCATATGCATCAGTGTCCCTGTGCTGAAAAATGGCAGCAGGGGCACTTTAAGTAAAGCTTATCTGATGAGCCCACTCTGTTTTTGATGAGTTTTAGTTAAAGCGCCCCTGCCACCACTTTTAAGCATGGGGACGCTGACACGTGACACTGGAATCTGCTGGACCACAGTAATTACTATGCTTTAGTAGACTCGATTAAATCGAGTCTGCTCTGACGTATTGTAATTACAGCATTTTGGAACAACCTCGGGGCATACGTATAGGCACCCTAATAGACTTACAGGGAAACAGCAGCAACCTGGTTAATGCTGCTTATCTTTAAGCCAGCGACTACAACTAGAGCTCCTCATGATAGCATGAGTCTATGGCGATGGGAGTCATGTTGCACCCTCAGTGTCAGATCTTGTTCAGAGCCCATGATGCACATAATGCTAGATTTTATTCCAGATATATTTTGTGATACTATTTTCAAGCATCTGCTGCAGGCAAAATGGAAAACATAAAAAAAAAATAATAATAATAATTAAAAAAAAGACTGCGGCACTCACATAATGACTTTGCATCTACAGCACTGGCTGCAGAAGAAAAACTAACTAGTCAGTTTTACCCTGCAGATAGTGCTGCCTGAAAAGCATTTCTGTGCATAAACATGGAACTGCTCCATCTCTATTGTAAATGTTAAACTGGTTTCAAGAAAATACCTTGCTGTCTGGTCAAGATTATATGTTGCCAAAAAAGATGGGTGACCAAGTTGCTATCGACTTTTGCTTAATCCTGATGAAGTAGTTTTAGAACTGTAGAGGATCTCATCCTTTCATACTTCAGAGCCTGTTGCACATTAAGGCCATGAGGCCTCCTCTACTCAGGGAACTCTTAACCCCTGGACTATCCACACATTAAGACATGAAAGCACACTTTAAGCATCTTAAATATGCCACTCAATGGCACGTTTCTCTCTGATCTGTGTGACCCAACTCATGTCCCACAAACGTGCGGCCGTTTCACAGAGAGAAGCCACCCAAGTTTCAGTCCTCAAGAGTCCCAGAATGCAGTGTCCCCTCCCCCACACCCTCCTGTTGTCTGTGGACAAACTTTCCAGCCCCTGAACTCTACTGCCCAGGGGGTGGTACTGGCATCCAAACCAGCCACCGCTCCTGCTCCTAGGTGGTGTGACCTGGTGGGGCAGCTTGCAGGAGCTCAGACCAGTCTGGGAGGGAGGGCTACAGGTTGTGGAGCAAGATAGGGAGCCAGACTAGGGTTCTCGTGAGCTGGGGCTTCTGTCCTAGGGCAGGGACAGTGTCACTGTGAGCTGTGGCTACCTAATCCCAATTTATTAAACAGGAGACGTTCTTTAATTTACTTCCTCTCTATTTCTTTTAAAATTATTGGGGGGGGGAGGGGTCCTTTCTTATTTCATCCTTTAGTGGCTTCAATGGCTGACTTCCTTCATTTCGCCATCCAACCCCCGACCTCCGCTGCTACCCATTGCCTCTTCACCTCCCACTTCAGTACCAAGTTCCCATCACTGAACTCTCCTCCTTCCAGCCTCTCCAACCCACCCACCTAGAGCAGAGATAGAAACCTGTCCTGGCAGACCAGCCCTCTAGTGGCAAGTCAAAGCTGTGCAGGTCAGGGACAGTCAGAGGTTTTTAGCCCAAGTGTGTGATGGCTCCAAATTCAAGTTAACACTAACATCAATCAATATTCGAGAATCTTAAAGTTTAATGTGCAACAAAGCCATCAGAATACTTCCATTCTTCCTATCTATTTAAAAATGTCTGTCACCTGTTGTGCCCAGGGACCTCCCATTTTTGTTTTCTTTGGACACTGACAGACATTGGGGGCGCTTTACTGGAAGAGGAAGCGAGTTAGTTCAACCCGGCTCTACAGCATCTGTATAGACTGGGCATTTCAATGGGACTTTTTGGCACTTTTATCTAACAGCTGATTTAATCAGCTGTTAGATGAGAATGAAAAAGCTCTGCTGGAGTACCCAGTTTATACAGACATTGGGCAAGCTGGGTCAAACTAATATACTGTCTCTTCTGGGCATGTGATGCACTCTGTGTGGGGGCATGCTGAGCTGAAGGTAAAGAACCAGGGGGGTTTTGTTTGTTTTTTCACATCTGCAAGCAGTCTTCATGGCCTGACAGGGAATTGGGAATGCATTTAAGCATATGGGGAACTTGTTCAGGCAAAGCCTAGTCTAAGAAAGCCATTCTGCATTTGGTAAAAAACCAAACCAAACCAAACCAAACAACGCCACATGTTGCATTTCTTCTTTTACTAGATTTGTATCTCCCATGTGCTAAGAGATGCCCAAAACCTGAGTATCTTGGGAGTCCTCAATCAGCGTAACACAATTTTAAGTTTACAATCTAAATGTCTGTTTATTGATTGACAGAGCAGGGACACAGAGCAACATCCAAAGCAACCAATGTTTAAAAACACTTTTACAGTTGGGAACTACTGGACACAATATTATGCTATCTTAATGTGTAACAGAAATCCATATTTGATACTGAGAATCCAGTAATGAAAAAGCCTTAGAAGAACCAAACTCCAAAGTACACATACGCACATAGCTGGTCTGTTGCACTCTTCTTTGCTAATTATTATTCCTTACATGATATCTTCCATTAGAAGAATTCAGAGTTGAAAAGGGACACATCAAAATTTGACTTGCTTGGCCATGCAAGTATAAAAATATTATTAAATACGTGATATAAATAGAAATAGTCAATGAATTCACATTTTCAGTTAACCCAAAAACAGTTTAAATGAACATCTCTCTGCAGTTACAGAAAGCTAAACACAATTGGACTGTACCAGTCAATAATCAGAGTGAATCCAACCAATTTAGTTTTACTGCGTAAGTAGTGCTAAGTATAGAAAGTTAAAAGCTAGAGATGTTGAAAAGTTGCATTTCTAGAAAATGAATTGGATTCAAACTACCTAAAGAAACTCTTAGGTAGCTTCTTCCCTGCACTTCCACAGTAACTAATAGTAGTGGAACTAACTCTGCTAACACTCCCTAAAAATGAATGCTAGGGGCAATGTATTCCCCTTGTTCTGAAATTCGCTTTCATGATTCAGCAGTCCCAGAGCCCACTGATGCACGCTTCTAATAACTCAGGTTCTGTTTGAGTTGGGCTTGCATACATGTAGTGATAAAGTATACCATTTAGTTATTAATGTTTTGTGGGAAGTTTTACGTGTCTGTACACATCCCAGATATCGTTTAAATCACTTTACAAATGTAAATAAAATCCATCCATTTTAACGATTGGTTAGAAACACACCTTACTGTCAAAATGAGATATAGCTGCATCTTTTAGAATCAGTCAAATTACTGCACGAGAGTCTATTCCAATAGGGTTGCCAATACCTCTAATTAAAGAGGGAGGGGTGCAACAACCCTTCTAAAGATGGCATGCCATTACCTCATGTTACATTTAATGAAATAATTGCAGAAAGCTGTTTTAACCCGAAAATTAAAAGTAAGGGTGTTTTACAATGCCTTTACAATATTGTTATTAAATCAGGGCCCTTGTTGACCAAGTAAATGGGTGTGAGAGAGGTGGGGATTTACCTACTTGCAGACCAGTGGTTCTCAACTGGGATGCCATGGCACTCCAGGGTGCTGGAACACCAGCACAGCCACTACCACGGGGTGAAATAGCCATGCAACGCCTCTATTCTCAGGAGGCACATCAGAGCAAAACTAAGAAATGGCTGTGTAGCAAATCAGGCTCTGGGAGCAGCCATGTCACCCCCTGGCAGCCACCTGCCTTACTTACCCCTTCTTGCTGTTCAGGGCCCCACTCTGTTGCCTCTCCTGCCATGCTTTGATGTTAAAGTCAAGTGGGGAGGTTGCCCTTATAGGACAGTGAGCTTGATGTGCTATTACTCCTTTGGCTTCACAGTTTCGTTTTTTCCAGTGTATTGACTTGGAGTAGCTCTCCTTGACCCCCACACAGCACTTGGTCCTTCAGGCCTTAAAATCTGAGCTTTGGCTTTCTGGCTGTACCCTTCTTGCTCCACCTGTGCCCCTAAGCCCAGAACCACTGCTTTGGACCTTGGCTGCTGGGCCCCTCAGGCCCTTGTCTCACCCTCTCCAGCTCTGGGCCCCTCGTTGCAGGTTTCGAGCCTTGGTCTGCAGTCCAGTCTTCCCACAGTGATAGCAATGCACCCCTATATGCTGCCTCTAAGCCACCCCTCACAGCCACTCCCAGTCCCCCGATTTAAACACGAATACAGGTCTAAGTCATAACAACTTTCAAAGTTATATTTCCCCACAGTCTGGCATTGTACCACTCTATGATAACAAATAAACATATAACCAAAATAACTTAGCTTCACTGTCGGGTACTGCTGGGCTTCCTTGAAGCCCTTCCAAGGTCTGGAGTTCCTCTGCAGGTCAGAACCAGCCTCCCTTCACAACTGTGGTCCTGGCCAGATGAAGCCTACAACCACCTCTCTGGTTCACCCAATCCACCACTTCTGCCCCAGGCCTGTCAATCACCATCCTGATTGTGCTGTCTGCACTTGGGTTGAACCCTGCACTTGATAGTCCCTCTAGGGTCACGCAGCCAGCTGGTTAGTCCCTGGCTCTCTCTCCTCTTCAGAAATGGGGTAGGGGCCCCATTACAGGCTGCAGCAGAAAGGTGCATGTGCTTGCTTTGAGTAAACAGGTGTGCGGTTTCTGCTGCAGCTCTTCCTGGTTCAGCTCCAATGTGCCTCCTGAGAACGGAGACATGCAGGGCAGTTCTACCTGGTTGAGTGGCATTCATCTCTAGGCTGCCACAGCAACCTGGTAGAACTCTCTCATATGCCTCCATTTTCAGGACATACGTCAGAGCCAAACTGGAAAGAGTTACAAGAGAACTGCATACCTGCCTGCATAATGTGATGCAGGCAGACATGCCTTTCTCCTGCAGCAGCTTCTCCAATTCAGTTCTGATGCACCTCCTGAACACAAGGGCACATGGGATAGTTCCATCTGTCTCTCACCCCCCTGCTTCCGGGAGACACCACGTGGAGTCAGACCAGGGAAGATTATGGTAACAGCACATGGTCCTGCCATAGCTGCTTCCCAATTGGGCTCAGGAGGAGGTGCATGGTACAGTGGGGCCTTTGAAACTGCATGTCTAGAGATCAAGGGCAGGTACATTGACCCAGTGTACCCTTAGCTACTCATCTTGCTCCTATAACGGCTTTTTAGTAGACCCAGAGAAAAATGCAGATTGAGAGTCCCTAAGGAATGAGAGCACAAACAATTTTAAAAAACACCTTAAAATCAATTTTGCTTTAACTGTGCTACTTAAACAACTATAAAGTAACTGGCAGGACTAAGACATAATCTGAACTCCAATTTGGTTAAAAAGATGTATATTTCTATAATAACAGTTCAATAATTAACAATTAATATTGTCCTTTACATAAACATTTATCTTGGTTAAATAGCAGTTCTCTAATAGCAAAATGCTATTGGTCAGTTAGCTACAACATTAGGACTCCAGTTTTTGCCTTAAGCTGTAAGTCTTTTCGGCAAGTACATGAGAGGAACAAGGTCACTCAAGTCCAATGATTAAGATAGCAAGGGCTTGCAAGAAACCATTTCCAGATCTCTGTGGAAAATGATTGGTCTGTGGGATTGTTGTCATTTTTATAAGTTATATTTGCTTCCAAATGTATCAAAAGGTGATAGCACTATACTTGATCTGAGCCTATCAGAGGCCAAGAAGTGATAAGTAAAAGCCATAAGGGGCAGCTGTACAGCACACTGCTACAGGCCTATATGGAACTCCTACATTAATAATAACATGCACAATTCACTTGCAGGAGGAGATGGAAGCATGCAGCCAGAAACAAAAGTTGGTTATTCACTGGTAACCTTCCAGGAAATAGCAATGTCATCTGCTGCTTGGGCAGCCACCTCCTTACCTACCCAGCCACAGAATATGAAAGAGCACCTGGCAGGAACTCAAGTAGTATGTCATAAAAGAGAATCAGAAACTCTGAAGGGATCTTTCCCCTCCAAAAAAATTATTGCAAATCACATTTTTGGGCAATCAAGAACCATACATTTGGTCATTGGTGAGATAATTTCTAATCAACTGGGAACAAATCACATAATGTAGACAACAAATAATTTTATCTAACAAAAGACTTTAAAAAAAATTGTTTGCCTAATAAATTTTAAGTTAAAGCAAATAAGATTTATATTTGCACTAAAGACAGGTAGGCAAAAAACCCTGTCACTTCACATGTTTCTTGTCTTTTTGTAAAATAGGTTGATCTATTCCTTGCTATGTCTGAATTAGACACATTATTACCTGCTACCCTTTATGTTACCTATGCTGGGAAAACGAGGGCTCAGCAAAAGTTTTGTTTTCAACATCTCCTCATCTTTCTCAGTATCAAATCAGCTGGCTTAGCCTTTAACTGTATCACATTCCTTTGGCTCCAGTTTCACTACCCAAGATTATTCCAGAGATATTTAATTCTGATCACATCGAATCATTGTACTAATGACAGTTGTTCAATCAGGTACCCCAAGACATACCAATCACATTAACCATACAATATCCACTACAACAGGGCATTGATATTGTCGCACATGGCCATATCCTTTCTTGTATTAGGCTCATTTCCGTCTCTGAAGTATTTTTTCCACTTAAGGGGAGAAAAAAAGAATGAGACTTCAAGTACAAAAAGGCTGATTTGAGCAGCTGCCAAAGGAAAAGCTAAAACTTCAGAGGAGAGCATGGAGCAAGTTTGCCAACTTGTCTGAAGATGCTTTTGTGGCCTTCCACATAAGGCCAACTCCCCCCCCCCCCCCCCAAATCCTAAAGGAAAAACATTTTA
>NW_005841983.1:1310600-1323562 GCF_000455745.1 Alligator sinensis
CCCCCCCAAATCATTAAGGAGAACCATTTTGAATAAGTGAAACGCACTATTTGTACAATCCAGACAGTGCCACCCCTTACTGAGCATTGCATATTAATGAGAAAGTGCTTAAAACTGAAATAGCAAAAAAAGCCCTTTAAGGGCCTGTTTTAGTAGATATTGCACCTATAGCAGGAATTACAAAAACTGAAGACAAGGTAAGGTAAGCAGCAGGAGGAAAATTAAAAACAAACTAAACTATGGAAATGCACAACAGTAGCATGCCCCAGAGTTCTAAGGATACAAGAAGCAATATTCACTTGAAACCAAATCACAAGCCTTTCAGACATTAAGGGAACCTATACAGGTGCTCCCAGGGTGGAGGCAGGGGGAGCACAGGGCACTTTAATCAGTGGCTCTGAGAGCTTCTCTAGTTAAAGCATCCGCAGCGTTGCATGTATTCAGCATCCTGTGTTTCAAAAAGGTGGTGGGGCCGCTTTAAATAAAGGTTGTTGGACAAACTTTAGTTAAAGTGCCCTGAAGGGCTAAGAAAAAGCAACAGAGCAGCCTGCAGGTGGCTGCACTCCCAATCAGGATTCACATGACCATCAGGAGGCTGCCTGATTGAGAAAAGGGCACAGCTGCTGAGCAGCAGGGCCAGCAGTTTGCTGCAAGCAGCCAGCGGGGGAACATCACTTGGCTGGAGCTGCTGCTCATATGATGTCTTTGGAGGTACAGGGTAGGAGCTATGGGGATGGTGGAGGCTGCTAGTCCTGGGGCTTGACCTAAAACTCCACCCTGCTAGGGATGGATGGTGTGGTGGGGCTGCCTGTGGGGGGGGACGGTCCCCAGGAAGTGCCACACCAGTGGCCTAGTGAAAGGCCACTTAGGGTGCCTTAGAGCCCCAGCCCCCACAACCTGGTGGGTAACCTGACAGTAGGGACAGGAAGGGGGCCAGGCACATCTACAGACACCTGAGTCCCATGGAATGTAAGACCCTGAGGTCCCAGTGAAGGGGAACTGGGTGATGGCCCCAGTGAGGGAGTGGAAGGGTGGCCCAGAGAGGGGCTAGAAGCTGAATTCAATCAAGTGTGGGGCAGGAGGCTGGCAGCCATGTAGAATAGGGTCTGAGTGACACCATCCAGAAGGGCTGCATGTGGGCCAGCTAGATGTGCGAGCAAAGATCCCTGGAGGACCATGTAGAGTAGGGCCCAAGGGGTACCTGAAAGGCTGCGAAGAATAAGGCAGGATGAGTTAGGCCCAGCGAGGGGCAGCATGTTTGAGGCCATGGGCTGGAGTTGTCGCCAACTTGGAATGCCATCTGTGAGACATGGGACATGGTACAGGGAAGGTCAGAGCCATGTATAACACCCTAGGCATCAGGGCACTTAAATGGGCAGCCTCCCGTATTTTTATATCAGTTCTAAAAGAGCAAGATGTGGTAGGCAAGACAGGGCAGACTGCCCTAGACAGGTGGGCAGGCCGACATGGTGACCAGCCTTGTGACACCCCTCTGTCACACGCCCCCAACGCCATTTTAAAATGCAGGGACACTGAATACATGACGCAGAGGCTGCTAGAGCATGCTAATTAGCATGCTCCAGCAGATTCAGTTAATCACGTCTGCTCCAACACGTGCTAATTAGCACGTGTTGCAGCAGACTTGTTATGTATATAGGTGCCCTAAGAAGTCAAGATGACATTTTGCCCCGAGGCCAAACTTTTCACTCAAAAAGTTAGGACATGCTGCAAATGGAGGAGGATTACCTTATGTAAGCGCTCCAATCAATTTGAAAAATAACTAAACCTATAAGCAACCCTATACTTTTAAAATCAATATAGAAAGGAAGAGCCTTAGAGTGAAAAGCTTATCAAAGGAAAAGAAATTGTACAAACCAGATATCTAGTCAGGCAGAGAATGTTCTACCATATCTGGGAGAAACAGAAAAACATTAAGTGGTGTTAGCTAGCTGGCTCAATTTGAGAGACCCAGTGACATCCTGATGACTCTTTCCACCTGCTGTAAGAAATTACAGCACACCAGGCGCTGTTCTCCAGTTAATCACACAGATGTAAATCAAGAACAACTCCACCATCCTTAGTGGAGTTATGCCAGTATCTCTCTGGTGTAATTAAGGAAATAAGTTCACTACCTGGGCCAACAAGCAGGACGACTGAGAACAGTCACTTAAGGACAATACCACATAGTATTTTGTTAAAGTTAAAAGTTCACAAAAGAATCAATAAAGCACTACCACATCCACGGCAAATGTTTGGATGTGGTTTAAATAGTACTAGTCAGGTATGCTTTCTGACAGCTGCCTCCAAGTAAAGAGAATGAAAGCCACTGAACTTAACAATACTTCCATAATACCCTTGAATAGAAGCCTGCAGAGAGACTGTATGTTTGCTCTAGATTAGTGATAGAGCTGAGTCCTTCAGATTTTCAAAACTACAACTCACACAATGTGGCTGAGAGATCAAATTGCTCAGTGAAGAGAGATTAACATGGTGATCAGCACTAGAGCCTGCCTTACAGGATGGCACTTTCCTATCCCTACCTAACATTTTCCCAGGCATAGAAACCATACCACTACTAGTGACAGACTCAAACTGAGCCAGAGACCTCAGTGCTGAGTGTTACAAGGCTTAAGAACTGGGCAGTTGTGTCCTCAGGGCCAAGAGACTCTCATGGAGCTCAATACAGTTCTCCTGCTCAGTGTACATGCTTTATAAAAACCTTGCACATGCAAGATCAGTGAAGCCCTGCCATTTCTGGAGATATCAACTGTAATGATCCTCCACAGATATTGAGCCATTGCTAGAGAGGATGGTTTCCAGTAGAGATTGGGCCTTAGCCATGAAAAAAAAAAAAAAAAAAAAAAAAAGATCTTGCAATGGAGCCAAAACACCTAGTGCAATTGTGTCACTACTGCCAATCACTGATAAAGCAAAGGATTAAGAGATAAAGCGGTAAGCTTTCCAAGGAGTGAATTAAGAACGGCTGTGACAGATGGTGCCAAGTTCCTACTTGTTACCTACAGCTGTCAAAAGTGAAAGAGTAGCATTTGAGGCTGGCAGTTCTCCAGATCAGTGATCCTCGACCAGGCACCCTGGGGTGCCTGGTCAAAGCACCACGGCACCCTGGGGTGCCTTGATCCTTTCAGGGCTGCCACACAATGTAAGCACTGTTAGGTTTACAAATATGATCCACAAGATAAACTCAGAGATTTCAAATTGAAATCCTCCTTTGTGGTTTTTTGGAGGTTTTTGCAACAGAAAAACTGATCTATTATTATTCTCTAGGCAAAATAAAATTGTGAAAACTAAGAGCTTGAATTTTCCAGGTGGTACCCCTACTCTAAAAAGGTTGAGAACCACTGATCTATACGGGCGGCAAACAGTATTGTATAAACCAGGAATGAACACAAAGTCCAACAGAGTCTGCAAAACAGTTGGCACTGGGACAAGCTAAGTTTGAAGTGGCCATTTGGAACCTGATTTAACTTTCCCAAAATGTCCATACTTGGCCTTACAGACAGGTAGGCATTTAAAACGGCCCATAGATTATACCTCAAACCATATGAACAAACACAGAACATTTGTAACAGGACTATATGGACAAAACAATACTGAAACACTTGTTCACCAGGGATCTGGGGTTTGCATTCACCACAGAAAAATGTGGTAAGACCCAGATTTTTCCATTTTAATGAGAAAAACCTGGATTTTCTCCTTTAAAGGAGAAAAATGCGGGAAACAGCAGGTTTCCTCTTGCAGGCTGGTGGAGTTCCAGCCTGTAAGGGGCTGGAGGGGGCAGAAGGGCGGTCAGGCAGAGGGCACCACGTGCATGTATACATGCACACGGCTGCCAGGCAATCTGGAGAACAGTTTCCTGCAGGTAAGTCTGGTGGTTCAGGGGTGGGCAGATTTGAGGCTTGGCTCTAGGGCCTGGATGGGGAGTGGGACGGGGTTGTGGGCAGCTCATCTTTGGGGTGGGAGGGGCTGGCTCCCCTGCACACACTCACAGGGAGGGCATGGGGAGCACATGTCCCCCAGACTTCTACATGGGTGGGGGAAGATCGGGGAGGCTGCTCACTGCAGGCTTGGGTTCCCACCTGCTACCCTCCCACTGGGTGGCAGTGTGGAGTTGTGCCCCTCGCTGCTGCTGGATGGGCAAGGGACAACTCGCCATAGCAACGTGGAGCTCCCAGTGGCGGCAATGAGTTTCCCCACCTGGCCCCACTCCATCCTGCCACACTGGGTCCAACCTGCTGGGCGGCAGAGGCCCAAGAGGGAGGGCAGCAGGGTGGAGAGCTTGAGCCCGCAGCAGGCAGCTTGCACATGCCCCTCCCCCGACAGGCATGCTCAGGCCATGCCACCTGCGGGGGAGAGGGAGCTGGGCTCCGCACTCTGCTCTGCCACAGCAGCTGCTGCCTCCCGCAGCTGGGCAGCAGCTGGGGTTTGGGCACTGCTGCAGTGGGATGGGGGCGGGCAGGGGACTGTAGATCCAGCATCTGGAGGCCCCCTCTGGCAGGGCTTCAGGGAGGTGGGGACCTGTGGTTGAGGAGTGAGAGGCACCAGGAGGGCTGTGGGTGGGGAGTGAGGGCAGTGGCAGGTCCAGGGGGCTGTGGATAGGGAGCGAGGGGCACTGGCATATCAGGGCTGGTCAGCGCCACAAAGCAGGGGGGGATGGGGACAGGACACACAGCCACAGCTGAACCTGTGTCCTGGTGAGTGAAGGTGGCAGGGGGAGTTCTGATTTTCCATGATAAATGCCCCAAAATCAAAGACCAAAATTCATAGGTTTTTAGAATTTATTTTATTAGTGATTTATTGCTTCCAAATTGTTTTAAAATTGTAAATATATCAATAAAATAGTATTCCACTGACACTACATACATGCGTGATGTTTTATTTTAATCATGGAAAAATGCGGATTTCTCTTTTTAACCAGAGAATTTGCAAATTTTTATTAGAGAATCTGTGATTTTTAAATAGTGAAAACCAGGACCCCTATACTCTGAACACCACCTGTTCTTATGGTCTTGGAAAGATCATAGTAGGGCAAGAGACTTTAACAACACTCAGCTTGTTAAAAGGTACCAGTATCACAGTAGCTGTTAGAGAGGGTGGCCAACACATCCCAAAGTATCACTGATCCTCAGCTGTATTTTTAGACCCTTCTGGCCTTTGAATCTTTTTATAACACTAGAGGAGCCTCTGGCCTCCTCCAAACAGGACACAAGGGGATTAGACCCCACAGAAAACAACAGCAGGATGACTGAACAGCTTTAAACTACATCTGCAAATTTACATGTCTAGCTTAGGCTCCCTATGGTTTTCTTACACGAAAAGTCCTGGTCCTGAAAGAAGCTGCAACAGATGCAGTTATAACAGCAAACCTTCCTCCCATGCCATGTCAGTATAAGCCATTTTACCCGGAACAGGAGCAGGGAGGGTGTCTGAGTAAGGACTGGTGGGCTAAAATGAATTATGCTGGCAAAGGACAGCTTTGCTGGCATAAGCTGGGTCCTCAGAGACAGTGCTTGGCTGGCTGAGCAAAACAGTGTACCTATATAATAAAGCACTCTTGGAACCCTGCAGATATGAGCCAGGCCCATGGCGAAGGGAAACCAAATGTGTGGGTTTCATGGGATTACCTGAAATGTTATATAAACACGGGATCACAACTGTGACACAAGCAGACCTAGAACTCTATGACTTTCTCTATCCTGTTCTCTCTCATGTGGGAAAAAGCTCTTTCTATATGGGAAGGGCTTTGTAAAACAAAAGGAAAGCACTGAAAACAATATTCATGGTTCAAAAATGTGTGTTTAGATCATTAGGTTATGTAGTCTGATTTCCTTTATTTCATTGACCATTAAAATTTCACCTGGTTACCCATTATTATTAGAATACATTTTTCAGAAAAGTATTCAGTCTTGGTTTATATACATCAACAGACCAGGGGGATCTACCACCTTTGTTCGTCCTTTTTCCCCCCAGTCCTTAAATCATCCTTGCTTGTAAATTGTACCTTATTGCCAATCTGAATGCAGTCATTGGCCCTTGTTACGCCTCCTCAGATAGATTTAGCACCACGTATCTTCGTCCCACAGAAGTACGTCTATATGAAAATCAGGTCACTCCTCAATATTATTTCTGATGAACTAGACAAGTTGAGCCCCCAAGCCCATGAATCATTTCTGTGGCTCTTATGTATGCTCTTCGATCTTCCCAATTCCTCATTCTAAATAAAGAACCAACCAGAACCAAATACAGTACTGCTGTATCATCTCAGTGACACAGACAAAGGTAGAATTACCTTCCTACTTGCACATATATTCAACTTTTTCATTAGCTGTTTTCATCATAACCCATGTTGGAAGCTTATGTTCAGTTGCTTGTTCACTATGACCCCTACATTATTTTCATAGTTACTGTTTTTCATGATACAATTCCCCCCACCCCACTTTTGGTACAGATAGACTGTCTTGTTCCAATGTGTATAAGGTGTATAATTTTGCACCTGGTTGTATTAAAATGCATTTTGTATGAAAGAAGCTAGCATGCAAGCAATACTGCTCATGCTACACAAGACTGTTTAGTTCTTATTATTTAACACCCTGATAACCTTGTGTCATCCCCCAATTTAAAAAAAAAAACAAAAAAAACAAAAAACACCGACCGTGATTTCACATGCATTTCCAGATCAGTCATAAAATGGTTGAATAGGATCAGGCCTACCACACAACTCTCACAGAAATACTCATTTTCAATGATTGCTCATTGATAACTCGTTTTGAAAGTCTGCTATTTTGCCTGTTCTTAAACAATGTAAGAGGTTGTTTAATTATATTATTTAACACTAATTTTATCACAGTGTTCTCCAGTTCTAAAAAGAATGCCTGGCAAGGGTATATTCGTATTATTATGTATGTAGTTACCTTCAAAATCAAACACGTTTATAATGTTAAATGATTAAATCACATTAGTTTTATGAGAAATAGGTCTTGTCAAGCAATATTGACAGCAACTAACTTTATTCCTATCCTTGAATTCATTATTAATAAATCTTGTATCATATTTTCAATTTTTCACCTGAGACTGACTTCAAGCTAACTGGCCATTAGGCAAAGTCATTCCACTTGCTTTCTGAGAGAGAGAGAAAAATATTATACACACGCACACCTCCCCCCCACAAATTGGTGTCCCCACCGCCATTCTGAAGTGCGGGATGTTGAATAATTAGAGTGGTTCTTGGAGTTGCTCTAATTAAAGCACCCCCCCCTGAGCCCACCCCCGGACCACATGTATAGATGCCCCAGAGCTCCAGACATTCAGCTATTTTGATCCCAGCTGCATGGAAAGAGAAAGGACACGAGTGGGAAATCTGTTAACACATACTTCCTTTTTAGAAAGATTAGGTTTGCCAAGCTTTCATAAAGCAGAACATTCATCTCTTTCCTTATACACATCGTCTTTCACATAATTAAATAGCTTCATCCTTCTTTTCCAAGATGTGGCCTGTGCCTGCTCAAATACATGTTACTGAAATACATGTATTTCATGTATACATGAATACTGCTTTGAATATAAACATCATATTGTCCTCTGGATTTTTCTCTGACACTGATTAATATATTATCTGAGTGTTTCATAAATATGAATCAATTTATTTCACAAGGACCTATTGGTGAAGGGATGGTATCTCTATTTTACAAATGAAGAACTGAGGAATAAAGATTAGGGTCGACTGTTTCCCTCAATTAGGGGCATCTAAAGTACAGCTGCTGGTACACATTATATGTCTGGCAAGATTAACATGTTAATTGTAACATAAATAGCTACTGCCTGCATATTCACTGAATTTATTGCATCATAAAATAGCAAATCAGCCACAAAGATATTACTTTAAAATGTGTAACATCTTTATGGCTGGTTTATATGGTGCCATAAACTGAATGTGTGGCATAGCCCATCATCCCAATGCCAACCATCAGTTGATGATCATATTGGGACATAGGCAGTCCCATGTCTGGAACCTGGCTGGGGGCTGCCCTGGTTCTGATGCTGACAATCAACTGATTATTCCATTGGGATGGAGAAATCACAAGGACCTGGCAACTTAAAAATCAGAGGCTTCAAGGAAAGGCTGTTATAAGGCTCTTTAAGATGCCAGGTCCCAGTGAGCTGCAGGGCCTGAGGCAGATCTAGAGTCTGGCGCACAAGCTTTCCCCCCCTCCCGGATCCTGAAGACTGGCCAGGAGATAGCCTGGGCTGGAACCAGGACCTGGGCAGCCTAGGACTGAATCCCAAAATTCACTTGAGTCCTGGGGTCTGGGACAAAACCACCTCATGCCTAATTGGTGGGACCTGTCAGCTATGTGTTCCTGAGGGAGACCTGGCACCCAGCTTGCTGGACTTACAAAGGCCTTTTTCTATTCCTCACCTGCCACCCATACCTCATCTACCCAAAACTAAGCAGCAGAAAAGTTTAATAGGCATCTCAGGCCATACATTCCCTGGTCCCAGTACATAAACTTGATTGACTAAAACTCGGTTGCGGGGTTAGGGAATGCTGAGGCAAGAGACCGAGTCAGAGGGGGTATGGGCAACATTTGAACAATGGTTAAGGGTTCATCACAGTGTCCAGCCCGTTGGAGCCCTGACCACAAATGCTGTCATACTTTTCCCGGGATGACTGGTGGAAGTCCTCCCCACAAAGTTTATGAACACTCCAAGTAATCCCCTTAAGTCTGTTAAAGGACTACAATAAAATCTGAAAGTCATGCTAAGCTGAGGCTTATTCACAACAGGTAAAATACAGAACACTGATGCTGTCTTCACAGTGCAAGCATAGTTAGGCCATCTGAGAAGAAACAATATGGTATCACTTCCAGTATATCTTCTATAGTCATAATTTCAAGCTGGCTCCTAGGTATCTGGTTATTCCTTAAAACTTAATGTTTTTCCTGGTTGTTAATCAGTTTCTTGAGATGTTCCAAACCAGATAACCTCCTGCCACTGAAAAAGGTCATTCATTTAAATTTAAACTGTTTATATAACAGGATCTCCCTGTCAATTATGGCTTGGGACCCTCTTGAATTCCACAATTAAAAGAATGCTTTGAAGAGGGTAGACTAAGGGTATAAGAAAGCTGTAAAGCAGCAAACAGTGTGCTTCAAGAGAGAGAATCTCTCTGACACCATCAACTGTTGTTCTTGAGAAGCTGAGAGAAACAGATCGTCTCCCTTCAACGACCGTGTTAGAAACTTTGTTTGTCAACAAAACACCCAAGTGCCTTGGAATGGTGAGATCCCAGCTCTCGCTCTCTCTTTCTCTTTCTCCCCCTTTCTCTCTTGGCATAGCTTTCTGAACCTGAATTTTATTAGTTAAGCTTGAGCTAGGTTTCCCCAAATACTCAATTAAACCAGGGTAATATTGTAATTGTTTTGTTTGTTTTTCCTTGAATGGCTATTACTACTAGTACCATTATACATTTCATATACTTAGCAATAAATAACTTTTATAGTCAAACTGTTGGTAACTGGGTGTATTTTTCCTTCTCTAGTTCCCTTCCACACTTGGTCTGCTGCAATGCTTTTTTCTACCTAAGCCAAAGATCCCTATGAAGCCCAAAAACACTGTGGGGTCCGCTCATCAAGAGGCTACCACTACTAGGACAGTTAGGGCAAAAGATTGGGATGTGCTGAGTTTGAGACACATAAGGGGATCAGCTTGTATAGGCTGATTGACCCAGTTTGGCTCAGACATGACCTAATGAACTGAATGCTGGCCCATGAGGGTATCAGCTGGACACCCAGCTGGATTCAGAAGTACTCTGTTCACCTACAAGCTTGTGTCTGACTGCATTTTATTGTTACCTTAATTAACTGATTCCTTGCATATGAGGGTGTCAGCCTGTACATGCGGATCAACCCAGCTGGGCCAGGCGTGTCGTGGTTGAGAGGGAGAGAGAGAGAGACTGGAGGAACCCAGCCCCACTGAAACTAAGTCCTGCAAGATAGCTCCTCTGGGGGTAAGGACTTGCAGAAGGGAGCGATACAGCTCCATACAGAAACACAAGTAATACAAGCAGCACATTGATAGAATTCCAAAGACCCTAGAAATGTATCCCTAATAAATGAGCACACCCCAAAGTGATGGGCAAATCTGGTAACGGCTGGGGGCAGATTGAGGTCCTGAACGTAGCTGCCCCATACTATATCCCTGGAAGGTGCTGGGCATGCAACTGGGGATGGCAGAATTTCTGTAAGAAGTGTCCAACGTGAGCAGTGGGGGATGGGTGAGCTTTGCTTGCCCATTTAAAAGAGCTGTCCTGAGTTTGCAACCAATGATAAGAGAGTTTGTCTATCCCACTGCTTCCCTAGGAGCCTCTTTAAACCAGCACTGTGCAATAAGCTGCACCATGGATGGCACCATAAGCTCAACATCAGGGATTCTCTCTCTGATGTCAGGGTTATGGTGGCTCAGGAGCATTACAGAAGGGGTATGCCTTCAGCCTGGGCACCCAACTGTACACCCACTTTTAAAAGGTCCAGGACACAGAGACCAACATTAGGGAAAGGCTCCCTGATGTTGGGCCCAGGGCACTAAGACCTATAAAACTGGGAGCCCCAGGTGCATGCCTGCTTTATGTTCCCAGACACCTGGGGAGCGAGAAGCTGGAAAGCTCCCACGCTGCAGGTCCCCCCAGCCATCCCCCACTGGAAATCACATAACGGGTTTGAGAAATCTTTTGCCCATACCCAGAACTGCATAACCTGCTATGCAGATGTGGCATGGCAGGTCATGCAATTTGGGATATGGGGCATAAAATTCCTCAGATTCAAATTCTGCAAGTGATAATAGACTGAAACACATACAGATGAAATTTTTAAGTAGTTAACCTTGTATAATACTTTATACACCAGTAGCAACAGCGAGTGCTCAATAATTATGCAAATCAAATACTAGGGTCTCAAAATGGTACAAAAAAGATGAACGTACAATTAGTGACCTTATGCGAAAGGTTTGGATTAAGTCAGCTACCCAGCATCGCACAGGAAATCTGGTCGCAAAAGCAAGTTAGGAAAAAAATCACTCCTCAGAACACACTCAACCATAAGAATCATGAAGCTATCCTTTCTCTTCCAAGAATCCCCGACTCATTTATTATGTGCCAACTTTTGCGACAAACCAGGCAGAAGCCTACAGGCAACAGGTTCCCATATGCCCTAATTCATCCCCAAAGTATGTCCCTCCTAAGTTGGGCAAAAAAATAGTATATGGCCATGTAATAAAAGACTGCATCATAATGCATATGCACAATGGAGTCTAGTTAAGGTTGAAACTAGAATTCTGGCATTTCCTAACTTTTGAGGAATTTGACTTTGCAACCTTTAACATACAACAGAAACAAAAGAAGCAGCAGCAGAATGAAAAATGCTGCTTTATGCCTGAAAGCTCAAACCTCTCTTGCAAGTATACAGTTGGTCCAATAAGAGTTATCACCAAAAAACCAAAAGTACCCACAAAACTCTAGATTCTTTTAAGTCTCATGTACATTTCCTGAACCGTCATAGCCACAAAATTCCAACCCTTCTTTTAACACAGACTATGATTCTAAAAACAGCAATACCAGCTTTCAGCACCAACTCTCCAGGAAACTTGAGGAGGCAAGGAGTTTAGAACATTTAAGTCATAATTTAGATCTCTTGACGTCTGGGCTAATGAAGCACAGACCAGTGGTTTTCCCGAGGGCATACATTTGCCCATTCCTACCCAGACTTCTTGGCTAAATACAGACATTCAGGGGTATTAGGCGGAGGTTAAATCAATTAAAAATGTCTGCCCAATATCTCACAAGTCAGGATAAAGGGGCTAGTGGTGGGGTTGCGAGTCTGCTGGGGTATGGGGTGGGGAAGGCACGACCCACGAGTGCACATAGCTACTGGCTGCACGTATCTACAAACATACACCCCCATCCCTCCCCACACTGGGCCACACTGGGACTTACTTGCTTGGCAGCAGTGAACACTGATGAAAGCAGCTGCACCCAGAGTGGTTTGTGGGATGGGGGTTGAGAAGGCAAGAGGGTCCGGGGGGGGGAAAGGGGGCAAAACATAGCTCAGTGCAGTGGTGGGAGGTGAAAAAGAGCAGTCCCAGGGCTAGGGCCAGTGGACTGGTTTTCCCAGCCCTGGGGCTATGCAGGGAAAGTATACAGTAGTTCCATGCAGCCATTTGACCTAAATCAATTAAGTTTGATACTTCATAGATCCAGGTATATCTTAAACTTGGTTCTTCAACTTTTAGATTGGTTTGTGTGCACGGAACTTCTGTACAGTTACAGGGTTAGACTGACTGCTAGCCACTGAGGCCAGGTCTGTAAGTGTAAGGTCGGTACTGGGACAAGCTAAGTTTAAATCAGGTGGCCATTTTGAACTCAATTTAACCTCCCCAAATGTCTGTACTTAGCCCTTAAGTGTGAGCCTTTCTTTCTTTCTTTCCCCCCAACATGTCTCCCTCCTAGTTCTCTCTATTCCCAGTCACTGCTTCATCTCAGTTGCATTCTTCTTTCCTTCTAATCCATGGCCCAGTTGCTTTGCCCAGCCTACCTTCTTATACCCTACCTAGTTCCACAATTCACCCTCTCCTAGTGCCAGTTTCTTGGCCTGCTCAATCTCAATTTTCCACCTCACAGTTCCTCATCCAATGTTTCCCTGATTGATGGTACCTGGCCTTCAGTCTCGTCCCTTTCCCCCCCCACCCCTTTCCACATCCTCCCTTTCCAAGGGAACTCCAACCCCAATATCACCTCTCAGCCTCCTCATGCAATCTCAGTGTCCCTTTCCTCAATTCCTGTCAGTGTCAGTTCTCCACATTCAATCCGTCCCATCACCTTCCTTGGGCCCTGCTGGTTCTCAGTCTTCGTTGGATTCCAGCCCTTTCCTGACACTTGCTCTTAAATTACCACT
>NW_005841983.1:1323572-1329943 GCF_000455745.1 Alligator sinensis
CTGCTCACAGACTCCTTGCTCAGCTGTGCCCAATCTCTACCCTCATCCAACTCCTAGTACCAGTTCCTAGCCCCCTTGATTTCACTGTCCCAGTCTATCCTCACATGTCCAAATCTTGTCCTGTTCAATGGCTGGGCAAGGGAGCATTGACAGCATACCCAGTGATGCGGCACTGACAGCGTAGCAGAGACCATTTCCCTGATTTTATTTCAAGGCTGAACCTGTCAAAACCTGCAGAAGCCTGGAGCTGCAACTGTAGTTAAAGTTTTGTTGCAACATGCATGCCCAGGTCCAGACAGAACATCCAGTAATTTAGTTGCTACAATCTGAGAACTGTCAACTGAACCCATGAACTATAAGCCTTCAAAACCTCGCTGGCCAAATTTGGACAGATTTTCAGAGACAACAAATGGCTCATTCCCAACCCAAAGGGAAGGCAACTGCCAAATTTTTCAGTCTATGATCCAAAGCTTGGGAGTGTGAGCACTTTTCAAAGAAAAGTTGCCAGAATTCATTTATTTACTTGCACAAAGGCCAGCAGTGGCTGGATATTAAAAAAATAAAAAAAATAAGAGTTGGGTTTAAGCAGACATGCTCCCCCTGGAAAAGTTCATCTGAAACAGTTGAAATTTGAGGGAAAAACAGTTATAAGCAGCTAGATGCAGATTTTTATAATTAGGGATCACTGTATCTTGGGCTTCATGGGATTTCAAGGGAAAGTCCAAAATTTAGCGTTTCCCCCTGAAGTCCTGGAAAACTGTGATCACAAAAAGACAGAAAGAAGTCTTGCAGACATCAGACCAGCCATTGAACACAATGCTTGATCTCTGGGAAGCTGAATATACAAATAAATAGCCATTAATCAAAAAGCAACTATGGGGGAAATTTGCAGGGGAGGGGGGAAAGGGAGGGGGAAGGAGTGGAAGAGAACACACACAACTGTGTGCGTAGCACTACAATAATGAAGAAATCTTACTCATTGTGGAGGAGTTACTTTTGCTTTTCTGATGATGTGCCCTTAACACAGAATAGCTGTGTGTCAAAATGATGAGCCTTTTAAATAACCCATTCCCCCTAATTTAAGCACACCAATGGACTAGGTAGTAAACTGCCTTTTTATCATATCATCAGTAAGTCACTATATCTTGGGAAAGCTTTGTAATTAGGGAGCCAGACCCTCAGTTGATATAAGTTTTGCCTCAGCTCCATGGACTTCAATGCTGATTTACACTAGCTTAGAATCCAGTCCCATTTTACATTACCACCATATTTAAAAGGCTAAGTAGTTAAATTCGTACATTCTAATTCTCAGAGATAATTACTACTTCCAGGAAGAAAGGAAAGGAAAGCTGCATTTGCTGAGAGATCATCAGAGGGAGGGGGAAAGAAAAAAAAAAGGATGACAACTCTCAAATGACAATTTATGGAGATTTCCAATCTATACTCAAGAGAAGCCTTTGACTAGAATAGTATGTGCATTTATAGATCATCACTGAGCTGCACTGACACCACTGTGAAGGAGAGGAAGGGAGAGAGAAAATGTATTATATTGAGAGGCAAACAATGATACGCCTTATCTTGCTCCAAATCTTTAAGTAGAATTTTTCTCCCTCCTATTCTACGGTGTGCGTGTGCATCACACACACTGACATCTACGCTACTGTTAGTTAGTAGGGCTACTGGTAAAAAAAAAAAACAAACCTCCCCATCTTCTTGCTTTCTAAATGAAAAGACTTCCTGGTTTTGGTCCCCATTTCAGTAAGATGCAGCAGTTCCAGTAATGTCAAAGGAGGGTGGTCAGCTGCTTAAAATTATGCCTGATGAAACAGAGCACCCAAAGCCTTATGTACAGACCCTCCATATAAGATCCTTTGGTGGGAAATAATAGCAGTGAGATTAAATCAGAAGGGAAAATAATATTAATTTTCACACAGAAGAGTGCGATATGTCCATCTGGACTCTTTACATCCAGACTCAAACTCTTTTCGAGAAAGAGCTTGAATTCAACTACGAGTTGTCCAACTAAGTTAATGAATCACTGGGCAAGATCTAGATTTGTGTTACAGAGAAGGTTAGACTAGATCACAATCATTCCTTCTGACCTCAGAAATGTATAAAAAGGATGGAAATATATTTAGGACCATGGTCCATTAGGTGATGTTATACAAAGTTTTATTTTCCTACACAACAAAACCCAGAGAAAGCAGCCATACAGGCACAGTTGCATCCTCAATAATGATGGTTACCAAATAAGCCCAAACATACAAAGGACTGCTATTATTAATTTCTAAAACATACGTAAGCACCAGTAAAGGATTCAAAGATTATTTAAGGAGGGATACTACTGTATTCTCAGACAAAACAGACAAAGATCTGAGACTGTATGAACATGACAAATCACTTTCTATGCAATTCTGGAATTCATAACCATAAAACAATACCAGGAGTAGAATCTTCAAAGGCAGCTCTTGATATTAAAACTTGAATCTTTAGAGTTATTTCTGTATTATTACCAGTAATTTATTTTTTAAATTATATTTAAACTAGTAATCATCTTTTTGCCACATTTAATCTCATGGATAGTCCTCTAGATGCTCTCAAATTTAGTCCTCAGTAGTTGAAACACTTAAATATTTTAACTCCCAAAGTTTTAATAGTCAAAATATTCAGGATAAGATGCATTTTCATGTTTTTCTCCCAGTGATACATTACACCATACATTAAACACCACATACTGAATTGAGGTATTTGAAAACTAGATTCCAGAGGTAGATCCTCCACATTTTCATATTAGCTTTTCAAGTAAAGCTATGGAAGAATACAGGAAGTAGCCTGAATAGGGTAGATAAAGATTTAAACTTTAATCTTTTGTCATCTTTTATTATATGGCAATTTGAAAGGCAGTAGTATTTGATGTCCAGGTTTGTCATGACAATATAGTGTCAGAATAAACAAAAGTTATTTATCTGGAGAAGGCTCTTACAGACAGCAACTCACTAGATGTTCCATGGTTTGTAGGTCTTCTCCACAGTCACGTACTGGCAGGGATCTCCAGAATTCACACTGGAACTGCACCGCACAGCAACTTCTTTAATCTTGGGAGTTTTCCTGCACTGCCACCGATTGGTGGAGGGGCCCTATAGCTTGATGCTTGTGTCTAATGGCCGGTAGGTGAAAACTGCAGCATATTTAAAATTGTGGTTTTCTCCTTCTGGCCATCAGGGGTGGGCAGTGAGTGATGGGACCCTCTACCAATCAGTGGCAGGGCAGGCATGGGGGGGAAACTCCAAGATTAAAGAAGCCACCACACTGTGCACTTCTTGCGCGAATTGCGGAGATCCCTACATACTGGACTATCCTTCATCTTCCATTTACGTATCAGTGTGGTTAACTGCAGCACCAGTGTTAGGTTCTATCATTGTTCCCTGACTGCTCAGCAATACTGAATGAAGTAGGTCCCCCCCTCCAATTTTTTTTGACAATCCTCAAAAATTTTCCATCATATCCAAAAGGAAAAGCAACATTTTGAGTATACCTTCACTGCACAGTTACTCAAGTCAGTTTCAGTGTGAACACATATGTCCCTATAGCAAAGCCCTACCCACATTTTGGTATCTTCACTGTTTCTCCATTCTCCCATGTATGTTCCATGGTGTATCTATGAAATGAAGTCTATTTGTGCCTGCTCAAGACAGCCCCGTGTGGGCTGCGAGTAGCTGTAGCATAGAGCACCAGCCATGGGGCCGGCAAGGGGCCGCTTTTCCCCACGCTCAGCTTTTCCCCAGGCTACTTTTCCATGGGCTCCCTCCCTGCCCGGGGTCCTCCCCTGCCCTCCCCCACTTACCTGAGGTTCTGGCACTGGGGCAGCCACGTGGTCCCAGGCCAGAAGCTCTTGCTGGGGCTTCTGGCTGTGGGGGGCGGGGCGGGGCCAGCCCTGCTGTTATGGGAACCCACAGGGGCTTCCCCTGGCTCCTACTGCCCCTGACTCCTGTCATTTTTGACAGGAACCAAGAGCAAATAAATATAAATTTTGTAAATTTTATTAGGGGCCCCGCAGGCCACCTAGCCCACCCCTGATAAAAGCTCTCTGCTTAGCAATGGCAGCTTAACATTTGGCCTAAAACCCTGGAAGAAGCATGAGTTATCTGTGTACAAACTACCCTAGCATTATGATCTGCAAAAATAACGCATTATGTGTTGCTAGATACACACATATTAATCATTTGGTCTGAAGTACATAGAGGTTATTTCAGGATATGTCTACACTGCAGCCCAAAAAGCAAGGCAAATTAGTGCATGCTGAGCTCATGCTGGCGTGGCTAGATTGTTTTGCATATGCAAATGAATCCATGTAACATTATCTCTAATCATAGCAGTGCAGACCCAGACCATCAGACTCCATTCCAAACTCAAGCAGGTTTCTCTTTTTTCTATTTGTCCTTTGCCAGTTTCAAGAGAATATTATTTTACTGCAGTTGCATTAACCAACAACATCTGTGGAAAATTTCCCCTAAATAACTTGTTGCCATACAACAACCAGGTATGACCAATTTCAAAACATTCTAGTAGAAACTAAATATGGTTGTGCATCATGCTATGACCTTTTTCTTTATCCAGCTCTCAAGTGTAATCCTTAGGACTGCATCTGAAATGTGCGCAAAGTGGTAATACTTAAAACAGTTTAATAAAAGTATATATTGTACTTAAAAATTATAAAATTAAACTCTCTTCTGTATTTCATTTCTTGCCTGAGTCACAACTGTTTTCAGTCTCAATAGTCAGAGTAAGAATTTAAACTGATTACAGGACAAAGTCTACCCCACAGATATTAACAAAACTTGTCTAATGACCATTAATATCCCAGCCCTCTTGACCTCCCCATCTGAGAGTTCATTCTCATTTTCATCTACAGAACAACATCTACATGCAGTTTAAAGCATTTGGCTTACCTTGTGTCTGCATTTAAGTACAACCCCATAGGCTCCTGGAAACAAAAGCAAAATGTATTACGGATATGTTGTTTCCAATACTATTTTCTTAGACCACATGCAAAGTGCCATATTTTCTCACATACAACATGCACCTTTCCCCCCAGGAACTGACTGCTGGAAATTGGAGTGCACATCATGTGAGACATACTGTAAGAGCAGGTTTTGCTGCTCACCAGGTAAAACTGAAAGTAAAATCTGCTGCTGCTCAGTTACTTACTACATGGAAAGATCTTTTTTGAGAAGCAGGATGGAGGAAAGAAACCACATGTATTATATTCCAGGGCATGCTGTATGCAACAAAATAAAGAACTTCACTGAATGTTTGTGCCATGTCAAATTATTAAAAAATAAGCCACTTAGAAATATTTTACAATCTATTTACTTTATTTTCTAGAAATATGATTATATATTTGATTTCAAACTCATGCTGGTATCCATACGTTTAATCTCAAGGGAATTCTTGGCTGCATTTGTAATGGTAAAATGGTCATTTTTCCATTTACAATATTATGAAAGCCTTCATAACTAAATGACAGTTTAGCTGAATATGTTGTCTCTGATTTACTTCTAAATCAGAGACAACATATTCAGTTTAATTCTGTCTAGTTCTTCAATGCCCAAAATTAGGAACAGACTTGCTATACAGCCGTCAAATTTTAATATGAGTGCATTGTGAAATAAATTTTTTTGCTGACTTGATAAAATACTTTCATTTAAGAACAAATTACCTTGATATTTCAAGACAAACATCAACAGTTTTCAAAGGGATTTTTTCCATTTATTAAAAAGAGGAATATTACAAGTAGCCCCTATTCCCATTCAGTTCTAATTTATATTAGATAAAGAAATGGCTTACCTTCACCTACAACCCCAAGGATCTCAAATTTATTCATCACATTACCGATGTTAGGAATCTTCATCAAGACAAATTCCTCTTATGTTGAGAGCCACAGAACATGGCACAAGAGTGAAGTGTCTAAGGGTTCACAGTAGGCAAAGAAAAAAAAAAACCCCCAAACCCGAAGGCTTCTGGTAGAAGAAATCCACGTTTGTCAACTGGGCTTCTCACATAGTTTTCCTAATCACTAAACATTCAGTAGTTTCCTGTGAAGAAAAGAATGCGATAATTAGCATCTTGTTTTACTGCAGCCAAAGAGAACCAATGGCAAAGATTCATAATCTTTGCTCTTAATACCATGCTAGTTTATCTCAAGAGTTATTTTGCAGTCATTTCACATTTTATGATCAACAGAATTCTGAAATACAGGGAAAGGATTTCAACACATTATGACTACATGTTTGACACATGGCAGAGCTGGTTTTGTAACCCCATGCACACAACAGAAGGTCTTTTAAAATAAAACTACATAAAAATGTTTC
>NW_005841983.1:1329953-1334359 GCF_000455745.1 Alligator sinensis
GAACCGCCCCCCCAAACTATGACAGTGGGTTGTTTAAAAGACACCAACCAATGATTTTTCTTCTTGTTTATGTCTGCAGCTAATTATAAAAATGGTTTGTGATTAGGACATTTATTCTTCACTCATTCTAATGGTAAAAAAAAAAAAAAAAAAAGAGAGACTAAGGTTTTCTCCTTATTAAAAATTGTTAACAGTTTCATGGTTAAACCTATTAGGAACTTATTTTAAAAGGTTAATCCCCAAATAGTTTTTTAAAAATTAATGAAAAAACTAAGTAAGTTACTGAATGAAAAATATTTAAAAAAATAAATTACTAGATAGTACTGTAGAGCCATACCCCTTATAAAGTGTATGCATAAACTATGCAGAAAATTTTTTAAAAGTATCATATCAGAAGAAAGATGTGGAAAGATACGAACATAAAATAAAACGAAGCTACTTTCAACTCTAAAAACTGTCAACATTCATAATAAGAGATCATTCTATATATCTATATAAAGATATATAGCTATAGAACAGACATACACAGACTATATATGTATGTATATGTCTGTTCTATATCTATATATCGATATATAATCGATATATATAAGGGTTTAGTCCGCCTGTCTGTGTAGCTGTTCATCTGTAATGGTCTTGGAGCATTCTGGTCGTCTCAGCAGCCAATCACAATGCTCACTAAAACAACCAATTGCTCAGAGTGCTCTGCAGGGAACATTTGGGACAGCGTGAGATGGCAGAGTGCTGCCATGACAGTGGGGACAGAGTTGGGGGGGCCCAGGGCTGCTGGCCTTGCCCCCACAGCCCTGCTCCTTGGAGGCGGCAGCAGCATAAGGTGCTAGTGGAGGAGGATGGAGGGGATAGCACGACAAGCTTTCCCCACACCCCCACTCCTGGGAGGTAGTGGCGGCATGGGATGGTGGTGGCATGCAAGCTTCCTCCCCCACAATGCTACCCCCCTGCTCCTGGGAGGTACAGGGTCAGACTCAGAGTGTGGGGTGGCATGTAGCCAGACACAGAGCCGGGGTGGGGGTGGGTAGCATGCAGTCAGATGCAGAGCGGTGGCAGCACAGGGTGGAGGGTGGCAGCAGTGGCTACGGGCAAGCTTCCCCAGTCCTTCTGCTCCTGGGAGGCAGTGGTGCAAGGTGATGGGTGGCTACGCTCCATCCCCACCCATTCTTAATGGGCAATTTGTTAGTTGATACATAAAAGTGTACCAAGATTTCCTTTGGGCAGTTTATGTAGTATTTTTTTTTCCACATCAATGCACACATGACTTCTTGCTTTATTCTTGGTTTCTTTCCATGTTTTAAATAGATTTGCTGGACTAGTGAACATTTCAACACCCTATGAACAGGCTTACTCATGGAGAACAAGACTGTAAGGTGGGAATGAATCCATATCATTAAACCACCATACGGCTAATGGATTAATGACTTAACTCTCCTAAATTCTGTACCCACAGAAACATGAAACTGCCTTGCTATTTGAGTAGTGATAGGTGTTGAATGCTGCTCTGAACAAGTCAAATATTAAAGACAACAAGTCTGAGCCACAGGATGGACTGGAAAAATCATAATACTTGCTTTGGCAAGATATGTGGGAGAGAAATTCGGGTTTTCAAGGGAAAAAACCCACCTAAAGAAATAAATCAAGTACAACGGAATTCTGAATAGCGTCTTCTAAAATAAGCACCTATTTGGAGGCCTGGGGGGTTTCAATATAGAATTCATTCGTATTAGTTAAGTGAGAAGAAGCATTTTCCTTACCCAGGACTTGAAACAAATGCCACCTTTTTTGACAATGTCTACCCTGCCTTTTCCTCCTCTTTCCCACAGTTCATTTTCCCCTAGTCCTATATAGAGTGTTTGTCTTTTTATAAAACACTAGACATTACTTCCAATCTTACTCATGATGATAATAAACCAACTAAAGTAACCATAGAAATAAAGCACATCTGATTTGTTACTACCTGCACTTCTGCCTCCTGTACAGTAAGCTGCACTATATGTATCCATATTAAGGATCTCCATATAAGCAAGGCTTAGAGTCTTCCATGGAAATAATGTTAGGAACAACATGATAGCCAGACTTGGGCTAAAAGTACCAAGGATGCCAGAAAATGAGAGAAAATAAAATGTTGAGAGAGACGCATTTAATATAATCAAATTAGACACACAGATTTTGCAGTTTTGCAAAGAGCTCGCTGCAGGCTGACAGAGCTCCAGCCTGCAAAAGGGGGGGGGGGGGGGGAGCGGGAGAAGGGTGGTCAGGCAAGAGGCACCATTGTACATGTACGCACATACGCACGCACATGCCTGCTGGGCAGCCTGGAGAGCAGCTCCTGCAGGTAAGTCTGGTTGGGGGGAGCGGGGGAAGGGGGAACTGAGGCCCCCATAGGGAGAGAGGCAGGGAGTTGGACAGGACTAGAGCTGCTACCCAGCTGGGTGGTAATTGGGGCTTGGGGCTTAGGACTGGAATGCACAGACACAGGGTCGCATAGGGGAGTGGGATGGGGATGCAGGTGACTCATCTGGGGGGAGGGTGGGGACCGACTCATGCCGCTGTGCACGCTCCTGAGAGGGGCAGGGAGGTCATGTGCCCCCCAGATATGTGGACAGAGCAGGGGCAGGGGAGGATGTGCGCTGCCTACTATGGGCTTGGGCTTCCAGGCCTGCTGCCCTCCCCACAGTGGGTGGGACCCGGTGCAGCACGGCAGAGTGGAGTAGGGCAGGGAAGCTCCTTGCTGCTATGAGTCCCACACCATCCTAGAGAAACGCCACCTGCATCAGCGGGGGTGGTGGCACAGAGTTCTGCCCCTTGGTGCTGCTGGGCTGGCAGGGAGCATATCACTATGGTGGCGTGCATAGCAGCAGCAAGCAGGTTCCCTGCCTGACCCTGCTCTTCCCCTCTACTCTGGGTCCTGCCCACGGGTGCCTCCTCTGGGCAGCAGCCAGGGCTTGGGTGCTGGACCTGTCTCCTAGTGAGCAAAGGGGGCAGGGTGAACTCTGATTTTCCATGATAAAAAACCCAAAATCAAATACCAAAATTATAGGTATTTATAATGATCAAGTCACTGGTAAGCTTCCAAACTGCTTTAAAATTCTAAATGTACCAATAAAACATTGTGTTCAATTGATACCTACATTTATAATGGCATTTCATTTTAATCACAGATTGGGGGCGGGTAATCAGAGAATATTCAGTATTTATCAGAGATTTTGTGATTTTTAAAACAGAGGAAACCAGGATCCCTGGTTATTATGAATGAACAGACCAAAGTACTTCCTTTCTGACATTCATCAGATGAAGAGAGACATGGATCCACATCGTGGATAGTAGCACAAAGCTAAGGGCTTCATATCCTCATCAAGCTATGCTGCCTGAAATTCAAAAGGGAAATTGTTTTAGTGACAGTGGATAGCTAAATATGTTGTTTGCTAGTTAATGTGAAAAATTCTAAAATTAAGTTGTTATATTCTGTAATTTAGCGAAGACAGGATCCACCAAGCCACTTGGAACAGTTCTAATGCAAATCTGTAAATGCTATCCAAGAAAAGCAAAATAATTTCTCCATTTTCTGTGTGCTGCCCATAGCACATGGACCGAAAAATGTCAGGATGTCTAAAAGGTCAGACTTAGCACAAAACTTCTAGCACTGGTGTTTTGTCAGTCTTCTCTCTTGCTTCTTTTGGTACAGGTCTTATGCAAAACATAGTAGCCTGGGAAGCAAATTGGCAGAGACAACGCTGGGAGTATTCCCTTATCTGTCAAAGCTGCCTGAAGACTCAATGGTTCCATTAATTTCTATGGAGACCATTAAAAAATATCCCCAACCCATCAGCATAGATGCACTCTAATGTCAAACAAAAGAAAGTACTCATCAGTTCACAGAGGGGTAATATTTAACCTCATAGCCTTCCTTTTTGAGACAAGCATCAGATTTAGAGCATGCCGAGATTTGTGAATGGAACCAATGATCTCATGATCGTTGCAACATTCTGTAATATTCTGAGCTACTCCCAAAGAATCAGCTGTTATTTAAATGGATCTCAAAACAACATCCTGGGATTTGTCCATTACAAGCTCACACAATCTATACAGCTTTATGGTGCTGAATCTAGTGTTTGAAATTGGACAGGAGAAAAAAAAGAAATGAAAGCATAGTTGCACACTAACTTTAGCTACTTCAGAACCAAAACACTGCTTGCCCATACCCGGTGTAACTACTTGATCAGAGGCATTTACTTTCAGTGATGAAATACTACAACTTACAGTCTCTAAATCTGTGGAAACAGAAAGTTCCCACATTGTTCCAAGAATACACGCTTGTTTCTTAGGTATTATAATATGCTTTGAGAGATACTTGGGAAGTTGCTGGTTCTGAAGTCAGTGGCAAATTCCTG
>NW_005841983.1:1334369-1352729 GCF_000455745.1 Alligator sinensis
TAGAAACTTCATCTATTAGGTTTTAGCTATCCTCTTGCCATGAAGCAAACAATTCTATTCTCTATTTCTTAGGGTTAACCTACAATATTATTTTTTAAAAGCTGGCTAACACAGAAAGCTAAGTGTCGCTGGTAGGTGATATAGGGCTCAGGCCCCTTCTTGACTAGTGCCTTATCCCACAGTGATGTCAGGGTGGGATCCCGATTTGGCACCACCCACATGATCTAAATGCTGCCCCTGCTCTCCTGCCATGCCTTTCATGTTTCTCTTGGGAGACAGTTCCCAGAAGGTGGTCTGTGGGATCTCATACCTGGGTTTCTTTGTGGGGCTTCAACCTCCTCTTTACCCCACCCTTACCACATCCATGGCTGAGATGACCCTTGGTCTCTGGAGGTCTCACTCATGGGCGAGGTCTTCTCACCTGCAGCATCCCGCTTCTTGAGGGTGTTGAACTCCCGGCCATAAGTTCCTTGTAGGCCATCCTTTGACCATGGACTCAGGCCTTTGCAACAAAACTTGCCTTACTCATGAGGTAATCCGGAACTTAAGGATAATGCCAATGGCAACAGAAAAGGAACTTAAGGATTACAACAATTGAACAAAGTAATCAGCATCCACTGACAGGGTCCTGGGTCTCATCTTCCAGACCGCACAGGTCCCAGCTGGGACCTGTGCGCTCTCCCTGCTCAGCAGCTCCCTGCTGGGCTCAGCAGCTCCCTGCTGCACCTCTGGCGGCTGTCTTGTGGGGCCCTCCTCTGGGTCCCCACCCCTTTCCACCTTGGCCCCGTCCAACCTAAGGCTGGGTTGTTCAGTTCATTCCTGGTGCTGCCCTCATTGCTGGCCTTGGCCGCTCTGCATGGCTCTACCTCCTGGCTCAGCCTCAAGTTGTCACAGCCCTGCAGCAATGCCTGTCCACTGCGACCCCCAGCGTCTGTCCCTCTTTGCAGGTCCCCAGTGGGTTCCATGCTGCTACAACACTCGGCCCCCATGCCGCACACCTCCCTCTTAACACGTTCCACAGTGGGGCTTCTGCCTCCTCCCAAGGCTCCGTGGCATGCCACTGGGGCTTCTTCACTGCAGCCGGTGGCCTGGCCAGGCCATCCTCCTGGAGCATCTCCTGGGTGGACCACTGCCTCCCCAGTACCACACTCTTCAGCACTCCCCAGACTTCTCTTAGTGGCATCCCCCTGTGTCTCCCTGCTGGCGTGCTCTCTCTTCCACACAATGCACAGCTGAGTTCCTGGATGCCTTTTGAACAGCCTGCGCCTCCGTCTGGCCACTCCCCCTTTCCCCGCCGATTTGCAGACTCAGGCAGCTCTGAAACCACCATGCCTGAGCCTGCTGTCTCACTGCAGCTGCTGCACATCACTTCCCCTAAGGTGAGTAATGGGGTGAGTTGCGGGGAAGGGCATGGGGCGAGTTGGGGGGGCTCTCTCTTCCCTTTCACACTAAGCATGGAGTCACAAATTATCAACATTATACCCCAGCTTAGCTTAATATTAAATCAAAAAACAATTTATTATAGCCCTCTTAACTGACTGTTATCACACATGATAACTGTTGTCACAAAAAGAAATTTGAGTCAAAGATTTATTAATTAGATTCATGTGGGAACTTTAATAATGGCAGCAAAGACAAACATGTTTAATCTTGTCATCAACAGTTAACTAATTAAGTATTCCCTCTCCTATTACTGCAACTTTTAGTTCATTTATGCTGTACATTTATTTTTTAGAAGTATAACAGCCAGCTGTAGTAGCCACTAAATCTATGTAAAGTCTATTAGGATGGGCTTCAATGTAGATAAATGCAGGGTGCTGCACCTGGGGAGAAGGAATCCACAACACACATACAAGCTGGGGAGCTCCCCCCTTGTGAGCACAGAGGCGGAAAGGGATCTTGGAGTCATTATTGACTCCAAGATGAACATGAGCCGCCAATGCCAGACCGCAGCCAGCAAAGCCACCCACACCTTGTAGTTCATCCAAAGATGCATCTCAAGCCAGTCCAGAGAGGTGATACTCCCCCTCTACGTGACATTGGTCTGGCCTCAACTGGAGTACTGCGTCCAGTTCTGGGCACCGCACTTTAAGAAGGATGTGGCCTGGCTTGAGAGGGTTCAGAGGAGGGCCACGCGCTTGGTTGGAAGGCAACAGGGCAGGCCCTATGAGGAGAGGCTGAGGGACCTGAACCTGTTCAGCCTCAGCAAACAGAGCCTGAGGGGAGATTTGGTGGCTGCCTACAAACTCGTTAGGGGAGATCAGTAGCAAATAGGAAGGGTCCTATTCCCCCAAGCAGCACCAGGGGTGACGAGGAACAATGGCCAGAAGTTGCTGGAGAATAGGTTCAGGTTAGAGATTAGGAGGCACTATTTCACTCTCAGGGTAGCTAGGATCTGGAACCAATTTCCTAGGGAAGTGGTCCTCGCTCCTACCTTGAGTAAATTCAAAAAGAGGTTGGATGAACACCTGTCTGGGGTCATGTGATCCCAGTGTGTGCTCCAACCAGTGGCGGTGGGTTAGACTAGATGATCTATTCAGGTCCCTTCTGACCCCTAACTACTATGAAACTATTAGACACCAAAACATGCCTTTCAACAACATGTAATACTTAATCACTAATTTGTGATGAAAACACCAATACAGCTTTGACTATAGCAAGTAATAGTCAACCTCTTTTCAGTAGCGATGAGAGACTTAACTGCTCTAGTCAGGGTGATGATGTGCTTCTTATTCAATTATTTTGCTTCTCCCTAGGGGCCTAAAAGTTAATGTCTTTGTGGATGTTGGTTGCAGCTGTGTTGATCTAAGGACATAGGCAGATAAGGTTCTTTGGGTAAATGCAATATCTTTTATTAGATCAACTAAATAGTTGGAAAAATTGTTCTTTGCAAGCTTTTAGGCACAAACACCCTTCTTCAGGCATAGGGAGAATCTGCTGGTGTTGTGTGTGCTCTCCTGGGTGGAATGGAAGCCAACATGCAAAATGCAGGTCTGTGAAAATGCAAATGACATATCACCCCTCCCTGGAACCTATACAAAAATCCTCAAACAACTACAACCCATACTAGAAGACCCAATTCTTAAAGATTTTTCCACAACCACCCAGCCTAGCCTTTAAATAATTACTGACCCTCACCAATCTCATCACTAGAAGCAAACTTCCAATGGCCCAAAGCACTGTTTACCAACCAGTGTGCCGCAGCACAAAAGTGTGCCATCAAAAATGAACAGGTGTGCTGCTGAATTTGCTATGGCAATGAGCTACAATAGGTATGAAGATGAGTAATGTCTTAACAGGCGTGCCACAGAAAATTTTTATTAAATGTAAGTGTGCCTAGGGCTGGAAAGAGGTTGGGAAACACTGGCCCAAAGCACACTGAATGATCCAGACCATGCTAGGACAAGAAATGTAAAACCTGTCAACATATCTCCCCAACTCCCACAATTACTACACCCCACAACAGAACCATGACCATTCCTGGATCTTATACCTGCACCTCCAGAAATGGTACACACCTCATCCACTGCAATAAATGCCCTGATGAAAAATATGTAGGAGAAACCAAACAACTGTGCACCAGAATGAATGCACACCAAAAATCCATTATAGACAAAAATACCCAATTATCATGGGGGCACATTTCTCACAAGAAAACCACCGTCTCAGTTCTAATCCTCAAAAGGAATTTACAAAACACCTTTTGTAGATGAGCCTATGAACTTCACTTCATCAATCTACTGGATACAAAAAATCATGGACTAAGTATAGACATTGGATTTATGGAACATTATAACCTGCCTAACATCAAATAACCCCAGGTAACCTCTCTACATTTTATGAGCTACATTCTATCAGCAGTTTAACATTCCCTCTCCCCCTCCCACCTACCTACCTGTCTCTGACACTGTCTCCTATTCCCTCTGATCCTCACCGCCACACATCTCCATTTTCACAGACCTGAATTTTGCATATTGGATTCTACATCAAAAAATAACTGAATAGTTTGTCCTGAATACAAAGAATAGTTTCATGCGTCATAGTTAGGATTCTGGAATTCTGAGATCCCCAAATGACAATATTGGCAAGAGTCAACAGTAGATGCCTAGCAAGAGATTTCAAAGGCCATAGTGACACTTAAATAGATTGACTTTCAAAGTATTGAGCTCACAAACAACTCTCAAGTGGCTTCAGCACGAATCATGATGATGATAGACAAGACAACAGCTAAATTTCCAGTTTTCTCTGTCTGCTGAGAATCTCAAGTATAGTTATTGCAGGTGAGATTTTTCAGTCCTGCTTACGCTCATCCACATTCAGGATACCTATGGTAATTATGCACGGGAAGTGGTAGAGTCCTGGTAATCTCATATGCTTCAAAGGTGAGAAGCAGTGCTTTAATTAGAGAGGCTCTGAGAACTGCTCTAATTAAAGCATCACCGCATCTCCTGTATCAGCATCCCCATGCTTAAAAATGATAGTGGGAGTGTTTAAACTAAAGCTCATTGAATGAGCTTTAGTTCAAGTGCCCCCATCACCATTTTTAACACTGATACATGAGGCGCAGGAGGTTGCCAGAACGCAGTAATTGCCACGCTCCAACAGACTTGATAAATTGAATCTGCTCCAACACGTTGGAATTATAGGGCACTGGAGCAGCCTCCACCCTTGTGTATAGGTGCCTGTAAGTATTAAATTTGCTGAATTCAGATACCAGCCATTTCATTTGTGAGCAGGAGCAAGCAACCTCCTATTTATGGACTAACTTCAAATTGGAGTGGGCCAACTACCTGACACCTTCTGAAAAAAGAAATGAGGATGCTCAGACACCTAAATATAAATTTAATCTAAACTTTAGACACCCATTTTTTGATGTCATAGCCAAGGAACATCTGGTTTCAGAAAAATAATATTTTATTGAGAAGGCTACCATATACTTCCAACTTTCAGTAATCCAATAAAATAATAAATTGACAACATTCATACTGGTAGTTAGTTCTTTCATTACAGTCTCTCTCTCCAGAATATCAGACATCAACAATACCCTTATACTAATCTTTCCTATTACTTGCCAATTAAATCTAAGATTATCCTTGACAATGTGCTATGGATTAAAAATCCCCATATTATAAAGCAATATGATTATTGTTCTTTCTTCTCCAATATTTGGAAAATAAAAAAAAATGAACCATGTTCAGAGAGATAGTCCAAAAAACTCAGAGTCCTGAATTCCAATTTACATTCAGTCTTAGTATCCCATGATATGGTTTTATTAAAAGGGGGAGGGGGGAAGGAAATTTCATTGTAAAAGGCAAAACCTTCATATCTCCATGGAAAAAGAAAATATCAAACAAACACGGGAAGAAAAGGAACAAAAGAAATTCTTATAGTAGGATGACAGGATGAATCATCCTTGGGAAACATAGGACCAGAAGAGGCATGGTTCAACCAATCAGGAAAATGGCTGAAAGTCTGAGTACAGGAAGGATTTCTGTGGAAAGAGATGAACTACTTCTGTTCCCCTCCATTCTACTGGTCCCCTGGGCAAGAAGCCAGATAGCCAACATCTAAAGTTCCCCCAGGTTTGTAACACTTGTTCCACATCCAATCCAAAAGGATAGCAATCACCAATTCTAACATTACCGCACCATGACAGCAGGGCATTGCAATGACAAACAAAACGGCTGGGACCATGCCACTTAATATGTCTCTCCACTCCTAAATCATGAGCAGACTAGCTACCAAATCACAGAGCCCTGAGTACAGACAGATGACTTAAAAGGGTGCCCTACATCTCTCAAACGGGAAGGCAGACAGGGAAAAAATGCAGGTTGATCGATTGGGTCTTCCTTCCCCTCTTTGCTCCTCAGTTTCACCGTCATTAGATCTACGTGGATTTACTTCTATACTGCAGGGCAGAGGGGAACATCTGAACCTTCCTCTTTAAAGTAAAAAGAACAATAGGTTGCTAAATGAAGGTGAATATACAGAGTGCTTATAAAATACCATAGGAATGCTGGAGCTAAGTTTGTGGTTATTCTAACAAAGACCAAAATAACCACAGTGAATGCTCTTCCATGTAATTTTCAACCCTATCATTATGCTTATATTGTTGTTTCACTCTCCAGATTTAAATAAATAAATGAACCTATGAAACAGCTTCCTTACAAATAAAAAAATACCACTCATTTACTAAAAATAGAGAAACATTAGGGACAAAAAGCCCCTAAAAGTCTAACTAATGACATTAAATGCTACGTATTTGTATTCACTAACAACAGTGATGTCTACCTAGCCCTTAACTTAAAAGTGCTTAGCAGATTTCTGCCATTCATTCTTAAAGCTTTTTCATGTTTTTATAGAAAATCATTTGCATCTAGTTGCAAAATGGTCTGTGGGGGGATTAATTTAAATATAAAATTTAAAAAGTATACATTAGAAGGAAAAAAAAAACCCAACTATAAGTACAGGCCCAAAAAAAAGCTACTCACTTGTCACTTATATAATTGGAAAAAAAATTCTACTTGCCCCACAAAATTACTGACTCCTTCCCTACTTGGTAACATGCAGCATCATAGAATTTGACAACTTTGAATGTCTCCTCATTCACAGGCTGCATTTCCCAGCTCCCATAGTCAGATAGCAAGTAAGGTGTTAGCCATTTCTATTAATTCCCAAGTGATCAGCTTATCTATAAAAAGAGGGGTTGGAATAATTTGTTGTAAGTGTGATGATCCCTAAAATGTGTAAAAAGCGAGAGTATTATTGGTGATATCTTTTACTAAACCAGCTGCAAAAATGGGAGAGATGTCAGACAAACTTTTAGGCACAAAGGACCCTTCCTCTGTGCTTGAAATCTTGTCTAAGAATCTCTCCTAACTATACAGTTGCACCACCAAAAACAAAAACAAGAAAAAAAAAAAATCACCAAAAAACCCCTAGCTTCAACAAAGAGAAGCAGCCTATCCAATTCTTCCCAAACACTTGTTTTTATGACCTCAATATTTTCCCTCTCCATCTCCCTCAACACTGAGAAAAGCCCAGGTACAACAGGTATTGAGAGCAGGAATAGAAAATGCTTTGCTGTTTGATCAATTTATTCTCCCTAGAAAGAGTGAATCTAGAAAAAGCAGATGTGGCTAGAACAAGGCAAAGGACCTAAGAACTACAAAAGAGGAAGAGAGACCAAGATAATTAGCAGGAAGAGAGAAGTTAGTTAACAGAAAAAAATGAGGGAAGACTGGAGAGCATGGGATAAAATGGAGGAGAAAAGAGGAAACAGGTAAACAAGTTAAAGAAAAAAGGAAGCAAGTTTTAGGGAGGGGAAACAAATGTTAGAACATTAAGTAAATCACAGGAGAACATGGAGAGCTGATCATTTTAAATGCATCAGAATATAGAACAAAGCAGTGCATAAGAGCAAGAGAACAAGGACAAATAAAATGGAAAGGAATAAAATAAGTGAAAGCTTGTCCGTGGACATCTTCAATATTTTGTATCTATGAATAAAATGATCGTCTGGCTAATTAAAAAATCATGACCAAACAACAGTTCAGAACATACCACTGGGGAAGAAGTTAACACCCGCTTCTGCAGACACCCCTTTGGAGAATGCTATAAATCATTTTAAATTTGAAAGGAACGAGGGGTGTGAATTATTCATTTAATCATATTTCTAAGAGACTGTCAATTTGAATTTTAGTCAGTTTCAACATGAGTTAAAAGCAGTTGCACATATTATTACCTCCTAAGAATCTTTGCTAATTTTTCTGTTTTTTATAACTACATTTCCTATCCAGATCAACTCAGAAAAAAAGAGCCAGGGGCTCACTCATGAATAAGCTTGTATTAACTAATCAGCAACCACAGAAGGAAGACATTTTGATAAAAGAGCCTATTACAAAGAACCAGTGAAGAAAAGCAAATTGATGAGAATCTTTCTTACGAGTATCTTTCTACATAAAAGCCACCAAAAGTGATTAGCCTACATATCCAACTTAATTACCTACAGTGATTTTTTAAACTTTAAGAGAAAAGCATTTGCAACACTGTAGATAACTGAAGAACTTTTTAAAACTAAAGACCAAATTGAACTTATGAAAAATCACTTACTTTTAAAAATCAGAATACAAACTAACAATATTTTAAACTAATTAAAGTCATATTGCCCCTAACTTGGCAGCTTTAAGTGACATAATTCAGTTAAATACACTCAACATTTAATTAACTGCAATATTAGAATGAAAACATATTTGGTTTCCTTTTTCTATTTGATAGGATTTTTGACTATATATTTCAATTTAGCTGGCAGTCACCATCACCATAGTATCTAAATGTTGGCCACATTTTTGTAAGTGGAAATTAAAATTTCCTTCCGAGTCCCAGCCAGCATGTAGGAGTTTAATATTTGTGTGTGGGTAAATGTGTAGGTCAGGTAAACTCATGGAGGGACAAATAAGTCTGGAGGCTAAATTTTGAATGGGGTTCCAAATGTAGTAGAGTTGTGGTAGCTATTTTGCAGGATGGAGTTGAATAACACAGACCTGGCCCTTGCGAAAACTGCCTGAAGCTCACGAACCTCCTCCAATGCAGAGACAGACTCTGGGTTCTCCTGGAAAATGGTTGCTCATGAAGCAGTAAGCCATATAATATTGAATAACCAAGGCCAATCCTAGGGAGGACTTGAATGTCAGCCCAAACAATTAGTCACCTCTGTATTCAATGAAGAATAGAGAGCAAAGTAAAACACCAATTTCCTTGTGACCATCTGGGTTGTTAACAGGGGCGAAACTAGAGGGAGGCCTGCAGTGGTGCAGTTGCACCCCACCGTTGATTTCAGCTCTACCCACATTTTCAAACCAACTGTCTGGGCAGGACAGTGGCATTTCTATTCAGGCAGTGCTAAGAAGGTCCCGTTAACTTCACAGCTCACTACAACCTATCCGATTCCTGCTGATGTTTCTTCTTTCCATAGGTTTTAATGACCATCTCTCTTTTTTAATGGTCTTGATATTCCACTATTCAAACTATTCTTTCTTCTGCATATTTTGCTGTTTGTTAGCCATTTTTTGCTGTTTGGTAGCTTTACATCAAAACTCAGGTATAGTAATATTAATTCAGATGTAGAAATGACTGACAGCAAAATATTGGAGGCATTATCAAGATACTCAAGACTACTAGATTTTGCTATATGAATCTGAATAAGAGATGTACATTAAACTACAATGAGACTATATGACTAATGAGCACTCGCTACTGTTTTGTCCTGTTTTTGCCTGGTTTCTTATTTTGTTTAAAATTTTATATATAATCTAGCAAATTAGTGAACATTTCAATAAAGTTATATTCATTTTTTCTTTTTCTGCACCCCTCTTTTCAAAATCCTACATCTGACCGTTGTTGTTAACAAAGTTAAACTGCAAAATTTAAAATTACTCCTCTGTAAGATTCCAGGCAAAGGACCACCACCAAAAAACCGTAACTTCAAAATTGGCAAAGTTACAGCTTATGGATTACTACAGTGGTTCTCAGTCGTTTTAGACTCCATACCATTTGGGAATTTGGCAGCACCCCAATTGAGAGCCACTGTTTTAATATCTCCACCTACCTATTTTGTCCGCAGGCTGCCACACCATTGCCAGCAGGTAGAACTGCTGCACAGAGCTGTTTCCAGGAAGCAAACGTAGAAACTACGTTAACTAATACAGGCAAGAGCACCTGCTCCTAATTCACCCACTTCTGCAGTTCTGCAGGTGCCTTCTGGAAACAGATACACAGGACAATGCTGCCTGGCACTGGCAGGAGCAGCAGCAGCGGTGGCAGCCACAGCTCCCTGGATGAGAAGACTGGATTACTATGACTAGGCTTGTGCCCAATACAGCGAAAGCACAATGTTTCAGTGAAAACCGAGGTGAAAAATGGCAGGAAAAAAAGTTCAATTCAACTGAGACAGAGATGGTATTATCCAGCAAACAGACTGAAAAGAAATCCACAAAAGGCATGTGGCTGTAGGGTCAAAGTGGTATGCACAATCCATGATTCACTCCTCACTGTCCTTGGATGCACTAACATATTAATGGCCTCTGTGCTAAAATTAATTCAAAAGTAAATAGCTCAAAAATATTAGTGATGACACTTAAGCATTTCTATTCTGTTACATTTACTAAAGAAATAAATTAAGAATTTCTTTTTTTACTGAAGAAAAAACCCACACAAACAATTTTTTAAAGGATGAAACAAAGGAAATATAAATATAAGTGTCAAGGATATTTATCTGCAAAACAGTCAGAGAAGAGACTTTAGACCAGGCTTGTCCAACATACGGCCCACGGGCCAGCATGCGGCCCTCCAAGCTGTTTTCTGAGGCCCAAGGTGCTGCGACAGCAAACAAAAGTAAACACTATACTTTCGGGGGGGGGGGGGGGGGGGGGAGGGGGAGGTCATGTGACATCACTTCCTGATGTGATACCACTTCCTGTGAGGTCTTTGAATATGGCTGGCCAGCCCACTGGGTGATAAAAAGTTCATGATCCAGCCCCACATTCAAAAAAGGTTGGAGACCCTTGCTTTACACCTATTACATTGAATTAAGTATTAATAATAAGGCCTAAATACTACGGAGCTGGAATTGTATTTTTTTTAAGCTAAAACAAGGAACATTCTAATCTTTGTAAATTACTTTGGACGGATCCTAAATTTAGCCTGACAAAAAACCATGTAAAGATCCATAGGTAAAGAAGAGGACCTAATTTACAGATTGGGAACTGAGATATTAAAAACAAAATACAGGAAACCCTCGGTATTCATGGGTTCAGTATACGTGGTTTCAAATATTCATGAATGCCAAACCCACATTTTAAATACACTTTAAACACTTACCGGAGCTCCTCAGGAGCTCTGCACTTGCTGCCACTGGGCTCTCACCGTCACCGCCGTGCTCCCCCCAGCCACCAGGGGCACTGCATTCATTATCCGGCCCCACATTCAAATAGGTTGGACACCCCTGCTTTAGACCCATTACATTGCATTAAGTATTCATTAATATTAAAGAATTCATGAATGCAGTGCCCTATTTGTGGATTTTGCCATTTGCGGGAATCACAGGAATGTATCCCCCGTGAATGGCAAGGGTCGCCTGTAATAAATTAAGCCAGGAATTCTTAATGTGTAATTCACGTAGGTCCACAGAGAGAGTAAATGATGAGGCTAAGGCTGCACTTAGCACACATGACTTCAAGCTTAAAGCATTTCTAGCACATCCTTTCCAACTAAGCAAAGGCATTGTAACACTTGTTACTAAATGTTGTAAAGTAGTACGATGAATGATGCAATTTATAAAAACACATTTCTAATCTGAACTTCAACTGCTATGCAATTAAAAAGCACAACTTGCTTATTAAACTTGGAATCTTACATTCAAAACTGAACATAAGATAGAATTGGTATTTCACAGTTATCCCTGAATAAACGAGCGGACTGAGTTCAGGGGCTTCTACTACGTATTCTATATCTTACGGGAGTAACTGATTCTAAACCAGCCAGCTGTGCATTAGGAAACATGATTATGAAGACTAGTTGTTATTGTGCCCCTCATCCTCCCTTCCAATTCCTTTCAACTTATTTGTTACATCCACTTCTTGGAGGCTTGTCTTTAATTAGATTTTAAGCCCTTTGGTGCAAGAACTCTTTTGCTCTGCATTGGAAGCCTCTGGGTACCACTGCAATATAAAATTAATAATAATGCCATGTTTGAGACCAGCCTGCTGTGCCAGCAGCATTGCACTGATTGAATTGCTATGAGGATGACCTGGGTCTAAAGTTGCGTTAAAACACTCTTCAGTTCACAGAAAAAGAGAAAACAAGCATTTATGGAAGTTAATTGTTGCATCTCCAGGGGTGGGGTTGTGATAATAAATAGTTTTGGCTAATCCGTGGAACTGCATTAACGCCAGCCTCTGGGATGACTAAAACCTAATAATTATAGCTTTTCAGGGACTGATGAAAGAGGATCTAGGGCCTGTCAGTTTATAATATATGGTAAAAGATATTAATTTAAAAAAAAGAAAGTACCTACACACTCATCGGAAATGAAGATGGCAGCCTTGCACTTACAAGAGGGCTCTGACTAGTGTAAAATAATATATAAAACCCTCTGCCCTAAACATTACTATCTTGGAAGATGTGTTCCATGTAGGCCAGATGTACTCAGCTGGAAAGCTTCAGCTAACTTTAGTAAGAAATGAAGAATGATAGAGAGTAGAAATTGAAGAAGTGGGAGTTACCAGAGCTTTTAATATACCATATTTTCTAGCATACAACACACCCCTGAGTTATATACACATACCTTCTTTTTGAAAGTCAGAATAAAGACAAAAGGATCTTTCTTTGTAATAAGCAGGGATCCTGGTTCTCCCTCATAAAACAAATCCCCAGGTTTCAGATTACAAAAGTAACCCCAAATCTACGTTTTCCCATGATTAAAATGAAATGCCACTAATACACACACACACACACACACACACACACACACACACACACACACACAGTGGTGTTTCATTTTAATCATGGAAAATGTGGATTTTGGATTACTTTTTTTAATTTGAAAAATGGGATTTTTTTTTTTAAAATCAAAGAAAACCAGAGTCCCTAGTAATAAGTAACTGAGCAGCAACAGCTAGGGATCCCAGCTTCCTCATTGTTCTCCTCCCTCTGGAGCACGTGCAGTTATTTTTGTTGCCACTCAACAAAGGCTTAATTGGCAGAAACTGCTGTTACCATATTTCCTCACTCAGAGAGCACACCCCAGTTTCCAACAGCTGATCTTAGGCGGGGGAGGATTTGTTTTGTGTATAACAAAATAAGGTATTAGCTTTGGAGACAAAATGGGTGCGTAAAACTTGCAAATGTACTGAAACAACTGCTGCCACTACATTGCCTTTTTGCCCCATAGAACTGTTAGTTAGAGACTCCCCTGCCTCACCACACGCACCCCAGCTCAATGTGCAGCCTGGATTCTCTCCCCACTGGCTAAGAGAAAAATGCAGGCAGCACACACTTTTCCCTGACCCCAACTGCCTTGCCTAGGGTTACTGTAACAGGGCGCTTTGTCAGGGCCAGTCTACCAATGGCCCGCCCACCTATTTCTGGACCAACCACCCACCTCCTGTCTTGCCATGCCTTGATGATATATACTTATGTTGTTAATTAGGCGGGAGGCTGCCTATTTCTTGCCCTGATGCCAGGGGGCACTATCTGCGGCTCCATTCCTTCCCTATACCGCAGCCCAAGCCTTGCAGATGGCATCCCAAGCCTGGCAGATGGCATTCACAGTTCTTAACATCACTGGCTCCACACTGGCTCCACTCCAGCATCCCTCCAATCAGACCCCAACCGGATCCCTCCAATCAGGCAGCCTAATCTGCCCTTATTCTGGGCTGCCTAGCTCCCTGAACTCTTCCCCCTCTCAGGTGTGGTCCCCCTGGGACCTTTGGCCACACAGGCCCTGGCCTCATCTCCAAAGCCAGTCAGAAACCCCAGGCCCTCAGCTCTGGGCTTCCCTCGCGGTGGGCCCCTGGCCCTTTTGACCTTTCTGGTCCTGGCCCCAGCGTTGACCAGGTGAGGGTGTTTTGAGTCAGGCCTCTGAGCCTCCAGCCCACTCTATAACCTGGGTCTTCCTTCTTGGCCCTATTATGGGGTAACCCAGACAGTTGTGGAATCTGGGGTTATTACAGCACCCCGACTCACCTTACACTGGGGTGGTAACTGGCCTGGCATTTTCTAGGGGCTCCCGTGCCACTGGGAGCCCCACCAGGCCACCCATCCCTGGCAGGGTGCAGTTTTAGGTCACGCACAGGACCAGGAGCCTCCAAACCATCCTCTTAAGCTCCTGCCCTTACCTCCAAGGATGTTGCATACAGCCTTACAGCCAGGTGATATGTCTGCTTCCTCTGCCAGCAGCAAATTGCACTATTTATATAGGCAGCTGGAGATCTAAAATGGCTGCCGCAATCAAGCACCTGCTGGCTGCTTTGCTCAGCCCTTAAAGTGGCAGGCACCAACACAGTGCCCTGCCACAGTTACCATATGTCTGGGTTTTCCCCAACGTGTCCTCTTTTTGGTTCCTCCAATCGCCGTCTGGGTGGTTTTTAGAAATCTAAGCCAATGTCCAGGACTGTGCTCTGTGTATGTGGAGGGGATGGGTGTGTGAGGGTGGCCAGTGCCTGCTGGCACTGGGGGAAGGTGTCTGGGCGCTGGGGCTGCAGCAATGCAGGGGGTGAGGGGCAGACACCTACCCCTCCAGAGGAGAAGGGGATGAGGAGCCTTTTGAGAGCAGTGGGGAGCTCCCTGGCTGGGCCAGCAGCATCAAGGCTGGTGCCCTTGCTTGTGTGGCTGGGCCAGCCTGGAAACACTGGCCAGAGGGGCATGGCCAGGCCACCTGGCACTGCACTGGAACCCCAGCCCAGGGCATGGGGTACCACAGGTGTCTCCTCTTCCTTCACACCAGCACCGGGGCTGGATTAGCTCTGCCACCTCCCATGTGAATTGGAGTTGCTGTGCTCTAGCCCCATCAGGACGGGGGCAGCTGGGGGCCCCCTGTGGCAGGGCTGGGGTGAGCAGGGGGCTGCAGGTCAAGAGCGGGGCACCAGCAGGGATAGGGAGCTGTGGGTGAGAAGTGACGGACACCAGCAGGGCCAGGGGTCTGCAGGTCAGGACTGAGGGGCAGCAGCAGGGACAGTGGGGGAGGGGTGGGGCTACAGGTTGGGCGTGAAGTGTCCCCCCTGAAAGGTGCCTTCTTTTTTGGAACTGGCAATACTGTAACCCTAGCCTTGTTCCCAAGGCAAAGCAAGAGGCAGAAACAATGAGAGAGAGGGGAGCTATAGAGACTCCACTGGTAAAGGAAAAAATATTTTAGCAGATTAAAGATTATTTTTCTAACTTTACATAAAAATGTAGTGGGGTCAGGTTCCATAAGGAAATACCATAATTAAATTACTCTGGCATTTCAGGTGCCCTGTTATAAACATTAAGCACCAGCCTGTTGAGGATAAATAAAAAAATGTTTTAAACTGTACAGGTTTATTCCACAAAGATCAAGCAAAGACAGATGAATGTCACCAAATCCTAGCACATGCAGCCCAAAAATCACCCTTAAAAAAGTCAATTAAAGTCACAGTAATATAGGTAAACAGAATAGTTTGTTATGTTAGGAATCTGCCCTCCACAGGAGAGTGGCAGATGGTCCCCTCCAGAACCAGGGCTGCTCGCAGCAGAGCAGTACCAGTTCCTCCAGTCTGGCTGGAGAACAGGTACAAGGCCCTGGTGACACTGCAGAAGAAGAAAGGAGAGGAGGAAACCTCCAGAGAGGAGGCAACTCCACATTCTCCACACTCTGAACAGGCTGAAGGAGCTAAGCAGACCCGGAGGAGGAAATGTCAAGTGATCGTCATAGGTGACTCCATCCTGAGAGGTACAGAGGGTCCCATCTGTCGCCAGGACCCCTCGACACATGAGGTCTACTGCCTCCCCGGAGCAAAGATTCAGGATGTGACGGGGATGATCCAGGCCATGATCCGGCCAACTGATTACTACTCCATGGTCCTAATCCATGTGAGCACTAATGATGCGGCCAGGAGAAGCCCTGATCACCAGATGACGGACTACCATGCTCTGGGGAGCATGCTGAAGGAGATAGGGGCACAGGTGGTATTCTCTTCTATCCTACAAGTGAGCGGACATGGAAGACAACACGAGATCTGCATCAGAGAGGTCAACTTGTGGCTTCGGGAATGGTGTCTCGAGGTGGGCTTCGGCTTCCTAGACAACGACCTGCACATCAGGACGAGAGACATGCTCAGGTGGGATGGGCTTCACCTTTCCCCCAAAGGTAAGCATGCATTCTCTTCTACGTTGGCTGATCTCCTCCGGCAGGCTTTAAACTAGGCTTGTCAGAGGACAGGGAAGACGAGGGTGGAGGAAGCCTTGGACCACCAAACCAAGCATCACTCACAAGAACAGCCCAGCCTAGACCGACGACGAGCAGAACAAATACCCAGGTAAGCAACAGGGGCCCAGGTAGTACTGAGATTAGGGGGCCAGTGCATGCATCTTCAGGAGGCCTCAAATGCCTCTACACTAATGCTCATAGTATGGGGAACAAGCAGGAAGAACTTACCCTCCTGCTAGCTAACACCAACCCAGACATAGTGGGGCTCACTGAAAAGTGGTGGGACCCAACGCATGATTGGGCGGTGAATATCAAGGGCTATAGGCTGTACAGGAGGGATAGGACAGGGAGGAAAGGTGGGGGTGTGGTGTTCTACATCAAGGAGAAATACACATCCTCAGTGAGTAGCACTGGGTCAGAGGAGGGGCACATTGAAGTGCTCTGGGTTAGAATACAAGGAAGTCGAGGGGAAAGGGACTTAATGGTGGGGGTCTACTACAGACCACCCAACCAAGGGGAAGAGCTAGACCGGGAATTCTTAAGTCAGCTAACAGAGGTAGTTAGGTCAAAGGACATGGTCATCATGGGTGACCTAAACTTTCCAGACATCTGCTGGATCTGCTGGTCAGCCAGGTCTGACCGCTCACATAAGTCCCTAGCCGAGATACAGGACCTCCATCTAACCCAGGAGGTGCACAGCCCAACAAAGGGAGACGCCTTGTTGGATCTGGTCCTGGCCATGGGCGATGACCTGGTGAGGGGTCTGCAGGTGCTCGACCACCTGGGCGACAGTGATCATCGCCTACTGGAATTCACCATCCAGCACAAGTCGGCAAAGGCCTGCAGCAAGGCAGCAGCCCTGGACTTCAGGAGGGTGGATTTCAATGAGGTAAGGAGAACAGTCAGGGAGACACTGAGGTCCCGGAGGGGAGGGGAGTCGGGTGTCCAAGAAAAGTGGTCGTTCCTTAAGGAGACAATCCTCCAAGCCCAAAGGGAGGTAATCCCAACACGGATCAAAGGGGGCAAGAGGGCGCAAAAACCCCCATAGCTCACCAAAAGCATACGGGAACATCTCCTAGCTAAAAAGGAGGCATACACCCAATGGAAGGGAGGGGCAATCACCAGGGAGGACTATACCTCGGTTGCTCGGGGCTGTAGCGGGGCGGTCAGGAAGGCCAAGGTGGAGATGGAACTGGGACTAGCTACCCGGATCAAGGACAAGAAGTCCTTTTTTAAATATATAGGCGGTAAAAAGAACATGGGGCCTCTGCAGGACACACTAGGAAATCTGGTCAATCGCACCAGACAACAAATCTTACCTATTTAACAATTTCTTTGCCTCAATTTTTCTGAGCAGGGACCGGGTCATGCCCCCCCCCCACCGGGACCCCCATAGGACCCAGGGGAGGCGCACCCAGGCCTAGGGTCAGTGAGCACCCAGTCAGAGAACTTCTGGAGGAACTGGATGTATTTAAAATCAGCTGATCCTGACAATCTCCACCCCAGAGTGAGTGAATTAGCAGAGGTCATTGCAGGACACCTGGCACAGCTTTACAAGCACTCATGGTGCTCTGGTGCAGTACCAGAGGACTGGAAAAGAGCCAATGTGGTTCTCATTTTCAAAAAAGGGAGGAAGGCAGACCCAGGAAACTACAGGCCAGTCAGTTTTACCTCGATCCTGGGTAAGCTTTTTGAGAGAATTATCCTGGCGCATGTCTGCACCAACATGGGTTCATGTTCATGTCAGACCAACCTGGTGGCCTTCTATGACCAGGTCAAAAAATCCTTAGAAGCAGGTGTAGCAGTGGACGTAGTCTTTCTGGACATTAGGAAGGCCGTTGACGCCGTCTCTCACCCCATTCTCAGTAAAAAACTAGGGAGACTATAGCGTCGACACCTACACAGTCATAGATGTTAGAGCCAGAAGGGACCTCAATAGATCAAGTCCGACCCCCAAATGGGTCACTAGTTGGCTGGAGGGCCGCACCCAGAGAGTGGTGGTGGACAGGTCTTAATCGACCTGGAGGGATGTGGGCAGTGGGGTTCCCCAGGGCTCAGTCCTCGGGCCCGCACTGTTCAACATCTTCATCAGTAACTTGAACGGGGGTGTAAAAAGCACCCTGTTCAAATTCGCAGATGACACTAAGATGTGGGGAGAAGTGGGCACGCTAGAAGGGAGGAATAGGCTGCAATCGGACCTAGACAGGTTATAGGGGTGGGCAGATGAGACCAGGATGGGGTTCAACACTGACAAGTGCAAGGCGCTGCACCTGGGGACGAAGAACCAGCAGCATACCTACAGGCTGGGGAACTCCCTTCTCGCCAGTGCAGAGGCAGAAAAGGATCTTGGAGTCATTATTGATGCCAAAATGAACATGGGCTGACAGTGTGGGGACGTGGTCAGGAAGGCCAACCGC
>NW_005841983.1:1352895-1359791 GCF_000455745.1 Alligator sinensis
ACAAGAGAAGGCTGAGGGGGGATCTAGTGGCCGTTTACAAACTAGTCAGGGGGGACCAGCAGGCATTGGGAGATTCCCTGTTCCCCCGAGGCCTCCCAGGAGTGACAAGAAATAACGGTCACAAGATAGCAGAGGGTAGATTCAGGCTAGACATCAGGAGGCGCTACTTCACAGTCAGGGCGGCTAGGATCTGGAACCAACTTCCAAGAGAAGTGGTGCTGGCTCCTACTCTGGGGGTCTTTAAGAGGAGGCTGGACAAACCCCTTGCCCGGGTCGTTTGACCCCAGTATTCTTTCCTGCCAGGGCAGGGGGTCGGACTTGATGATCTGCTCAGGTCCCTTCCGACCCTACCAACTATGAAACTTAGACAACCCTAAAAAGGAATCACCTCACAAAAAGTATTGAGCCATTAATTGTAAGCTTAAATAAAATAAGAAACTAAAAATCAAAATCACTAATCAACTAAATCTGAGAGTGACAACATGATCACATATGCCGCTTCGTTTTGGACATGCAAAAAATAATTTTACAGTGTGAGAATCTACCCATCATGCATAACAAAATGCAAAGTGAAAAAAGGAAATGCCACCAACTGGGAACACAAATTCATACAGGAGATCGTTACTAAGAAGCAATAATACAGTACAGCTAAAAATACATGCTCTTTCCTGTTCCTAACATAGCTTGCTGGCAGAAACGAATACCTAGTTTCCTTTCTTACAGATGCACAATACCTTTTGTATTGTTCAGTAATCCATAAAAAGTGCAAATATATTGAACTGCATTTTTTCTTGTCAAGACTGATTATCAGTTGTTCTAAGTGTAAGTCTAGGGACGTTTAGCATTGGTTAGGAAGAGTTATTTCCTCTCCTTCTGCCTCTTGGCTTTTTCACCCCTCAGACCTTTAAAACAACCTAACCAATTCCTGGCCACTGAAGAGGTCAAAACAGTCACAGTGCCCTTGTCTCCTCTGCTCTTCACCTGTGACACACTACAGCGTTTTGCAATAGGCTGCTATGTGTCTGTGGTGTGCACAGTGGAAGAAAGGCCATCTTGCAGGAATGATGCCTGCGAACACAGGAAAACGGTCTCTTCCAGTCATATATTCCCAGGTTTCTTTCCAGGAGGTAATCATTGCAGGTTTCTTCAACACATTCCAAATTAAGAGTAGACCAAAATATATATCAGAAAGCCTGTCCTAAGCTATAAGGTATTCTTCTATCACGGGAGTTCTCAACCTGTGGGTCGCAACCCAAAAGTGGGTTGCAAAAATATATGAAATGGTTGCAAACAATCTTTAAAAATGGATTCTCCTTTAAAGGAGAGAAATGTGGGAAACCGTGGGTTTCCCCTGGCAGGCTGGCAGAGTTCCAGCCTGCAAGGGACTGCTTGGGCCCTCCCTATATCCTACCCCCACCCCCATCTACCCTACACACACACACACACATACACACACACCCTTTGCCCCACACACTGTGGGGCTAGGGCCTGAAGGTGGGAGTGGGGGGCAGCGGGTCGGGAATGAGGGGCACTAAGTCGGGACGGGCCATCTATGTTTACAAATGGATCCTGGTCCAAAAAAGGTTGAGAAACGCTGCTCTATCATACATTAAACAGTTGTTGAATTGGAGAAAAATCTTAATTTTTCCCTTTATTATGCCAGAAGCTTCATCTTGAGATATTTCTCAAAACCTGAGACATTACATGAATTTCATTTTCTCTATTTGCATCCATTTCTTCAACTGCTTGGAATAGGGAATTTAGAACAAGCCCATCTGTCTGCTCATATGCTGAGATTTTTTTTTTTTTTTTTAAAAGGCGAAATGTATTCATGACAAGTCGCACGACAGCATTTTACAGCATGTACGTAGCTAAAGTATTTTTCCACTGCAGGGTGTTTGTCAGACTGCAGTAATTCTATTAGTACTTTTAAGGCTTAAAACACACTTTCTGTTGAATGCTACGAGTCATAGCTTTAATGACAGTGTGTGATGTTCTGCAGCTATGCACTTTATGCAAGAGAATACCATTTGCATTAAGTACCCACCTTTCGAATCAACCTTTATTCTTCTTTGTAAGCAGTGAACAACAGCTAGTAGTAAAAAAAGAACAGGCATGTATGCCCTGCATATACTCTCTCTACTTTAAAAACAAGGGAAGAATTCTACGTGGTATCTGTTAGATCGGGGTGGGCAAAGTCCAGCCCACAGGCCAGATCCAACTGGCAGTGGACACCATTTCCAGCAGGCCCTGCCCATGTGGCTGGGGTTGGTTTCCATGGAGACCCCAGGAGCAGCCGCACTGTGATAGTGCGGGGCTGGGGTTTCCATGGAGACTGGACCCAGCAGCGCTGGCAGAATGCACGGCAGGGCAGGGAGCTGCTCCGGGGCTGGGCTAGGATCTTGCAGCGGTCACAGCATCGTCTGGAGCCCGGGCAGAGCTGCGATCCGCTGCCTGCACACCCCTGTCAGGCACATCACAGCTGCTGCTGGGGTCTCCATGGAAACTGACCCCAGCCACACAGGCAGGGGCTGCTGAGAAGTGGAGTCTGCCATTTTGCCCACCCGCGTTAGATAAAAAGGCATAGTTTTGTTTTGTTTTGGGTTTGGTTTTTTTTGGTCATTTCATGTGTGTGCACTAAACCCGATATATCCCCTCATTACTTTCTGAAAACAAGAAATTCTGACAATGAACTTCAAAACTAGATTTCTTTGCAGTATACTTTCACATTTAGACAATATGTTGTAGAAGTCTTGAATAGGGTTGTGAAAGGTTAAACAATTAATCCTTTAACCAATATGTGCAGTGATAACCGGTTAGTTTACTGGTTATTCTTTAGCTCTAGGCAGGTGCAGTCTGGTAGCGAAGAGGGGAGGGAAGGGGGGTGGAGGAAGGAAGCCCTGCAGGACTCCGAAGGCAGCAGGGCAGGCAGGCAGGAGGAAACAAGAGAGGGAGGAACCCAGAGGAGAGATGGAGGAGGAGGGAGGGAGTACCCACAGCTTAAGAGGAAAATAGTGAGCAACCTAATGGCTCAATAATTAAGCAATTAACTGCTTTTTCACAGGTGCTCCCTCCCTCCCAATGCAGGGCTTCACCTGGGCTGCCTTGTCTGGCTGGGCTTGCTACTCTCCCCCTTCCCAAAGTCAAAGAGCTCCAGGAGCCAAGTGGCTCCCAGCAGCAGCTGTGTCCAATTAACAAACAACAGCAGCTTGTTTAATCAATACAATTAGAGGAGGTTAAATGAATATTTTTTAACGATATTTACAACCCTAGTCTAGAATAGATAATGTTCTTCACCTCCCTTCCCCTGCCCACAAAAGGGCCACTTAAATGTTTTAGAATGCCCCAGCTGGAAGAAAGCTAGCCATCAGAAACAAGGAAACTAAAAGAGGGTAATAAGTCTGGTTCACAGAGTGGGTCACAAAAACACAAACAGGTCACAAGCCTAGGATATCAGGTTTGTTGATATCAAATACCAACAAACCTGCTTTCCAGTATCTTCTTTTATTGCCAGCTCTATTTTATCACAAGTCTCTCAGCTCCCTGTCAATCCTCTTAAAATAAAACACTCTCCTGTTCTAGATGTTAGGGGCTGGAAAGAACCTCACAAGATCATCAGATCCAACCCCAGCCTCACCCCCCCCCCCCCCCCCCCCCATTTGGGCAGGAAAGACTGCTGGGGTCAAGTGACCCCAGCAAGGTGAGCATCCAGACATTTTTTTGAAGATTTGCAGAGTAAGTGATTGTGCCACCTCTGTGGGGTCTGTTCCAGACCCTGTCTCTGTTAAGAGACATTCACCTAGGTTACCACTGCGTAAACATGTAGAGGGTTTCTGTATTACAAGGGCAATTGCAGGGAGGAAGGTGGGGGAGTGCGAAGAGGGGAATGAGGAAGGGTCTTGAGCAGTGGTGCCCAACATTTTCACTTCAGGCCAGATGGGCTGTGATAGGTCCACCTGTAGTTCAGATCCAGCTGGTAGGCTTGACCCAGTATGCAAGGCCAGAGCAGTGGGGGCCTTGGTTGCAGAGGGGTATGGAGCTTGACCCTGATCTGTCCATGGTAGATGGCGTGTGGCTGGGACAGTAGGGATGCCTGGCAGGGTGCTTGGCAGGTAGGGCAGCCCTGATCAGGATGTAGGGGGGGCAGGGGCAAAATGTCACAATTTGGATATGTGAGGGGGAGGAAGGGGCAAGGGATCAGCCTGGCCTGATCTGGATGTGCAGGAGGCAAGTCCAGCCCTGCTCTTGCTGCACAGCAATGGGCTGGATCTAGCTGTATAGAGTTTCCACTGCTCCCTTGCCACCAAATTTTACAACCCTTGGGCATCCCCATGAGCTGGATGGCATGGCCGCACAGGTTTAGCAACCCTGGTTTGAGCTTTCATGGACATCATTTTCAAGAAAGGCAGGAATGCATCATTTTGCTTCTTTCAATTCTGATCATGCCCCATTATATATATATGAAGAGGTTTGTAGAAGTGCACCAATAAAGATTTTCTTGGCCAATACCAATAGCTGATGATTAACCAACAATATCACCTGATGCCAATCCAGTAACTGACATTTAGTAGTAGTGCAAGGCATTTTAAACTACTAACATAAATACACTTTTTAGTTGTTCTGCATTTAACAAACACACACACCCCTTTAGCCTGCTCCAGCTCTCAATGAGGAAGGCAGTGACTCCCTTATTCCCACACGTCACCCCCCTTGCCCATGGTTCCTACCGACAGCCCTGCTCCTCATGCAGCCCATGTTGCTGTCCCAGGCAAGTGGAAGAACCCTTTACAGACAGCAGTGCTGGGACCATTTGGAGCTCTAGAGCATGCTGCTGCCTCAGTGCTGGGCTCCTGCAGCCTCTGGGGAGAAGTGGCTTTTGCAAAGGGGCCTGGAGAAACAGAATGTCCTTTGCATGATGCCTTACCCGCCCATATGCAGCCCAATGTTTCCACAGCAGCCCCAGCCCGTGCTGCATGTGCAGCATTACCATGACAGTAAAAGCAGCAGACAGAGCTGGTAACAGTCCTTTGCTGCTGAGTGCGGCACCCTGCAACAGCTTCCCAGTGCCCCCATCCCCTCCTGCTGCTCGCCAGGACCTGTAGTCTGCAGTGGGCTTGGGCCAACAGCGGGGACCAGACTATGCTCACCAGGGTGCTCCAGGCACACAGCCATAGCTGTCAGCTGCAAGGACCAAAAACAGCTGATAGCATCATTTCTCCTTTTATCAGTGCTGATCAAATAGCAAACCAATATCTCGGTGCACCCTGTTCATGTTACTCAGCACCAACTCCTTAGCCAAATCAGTAAACACGACTCCCCTGCAGGGAAATTGTTAGGGTAATTATTTGGCTTCATTTAACCTAATTTGGGAAAAAATAGGATTTTGGCTAGTGAATTAATTTGTTCACACACCATAGATCTGACAGGAAACCAAACCCAATTCTCATACAAACCTATGACCAAAGGGATAAAGAAAAATTAATGTAAGGAGACAAAGTGCTTTTTCTAACTAGAAGTTAGGATTTACCTCATCAGGAATGAATATGAGCAAGCAGCATCCCCTTTCCCAATCCAACTCCAAAAAAATTAATAAATAAAAATCATCACATGCTGTACAAGTCAAACCTTAATACCTGTTTTAAATACAAAACAGACTGCAAACTAAGGCTTCTCTCCAGGCTTGGCTTCTTTTGTTCCTGCTGCAGCACTGTTTAACTCTAAATTGGTCTGATCAGAAGATACTATACGTTGACCCTACTTCCACTGTGGATTAGCAAAAACAAGGCTCAACTGGCATCTTTCCCCAGGGTTTGAACACATGCTAAGAGGTTAAGTGGACAGAAGAATAAACCCACTGTGTTTCAGTGAAGAAGACCCAAAAGTTCATGTACTCTTGTGTTAAAGAAAACAAACAGTGAAAAGTCTGCTCAGTCAGGGTTTGGCAGAGAGAGAGCTGTAGGTATTTGAAAACCCATACTGGATTGGAAGTCCCAGAATCCCACATCTGGAAAGGATTCTACGTAAGAAGCCAATCTGATCACAGGGCAGCCACATCCCAGAACAGGCAGTAAGGGATACTACTCACTGCTTACTGTTTGGGTGACAGGACTTTTGTCCAAGATTACTGCAAGCACTCCAGCGCGGACAACTACAGATTGACATGTGAGAGGCTCCAGTACTAGCCAATGTCTTCCAAATAAGGGAAAAATAGTGGAATTACTGCCCTCGCATCTGGCCTGCGGCGCTCCTCATGGGTCTAGAAATTTGGCAGAATTAATACGGTCACTCACCCCCTGCCAAATCCTCAAGCTATGGCTCCTGGCCCCTTGGGGCCAGGCTACATCTTCCTGCTTCTGAATAGAGACCAGGTTATGCCCCCTTACCTCTCTACAGGGCCTGGTTAGGATCTAGCCACACCCCTTCCCTTTGTGGGGCTGGGTTGGGGTGCCTGGCTACCCCCACCTCTTCCCTCTCTAGGGGGCTAAGTCAAGCTTTTTTCCCCTTGCGATGCTGCATTGGAGCCAGCCTGCACACATCCTGCTTCACCCACAGGCCAGACAATGAGGTGCACCAGATCAGGCCCATAGACAGACCAAGGACTGCCAATCCAGCCCACCAGGCAAAAGGGTTGGGCAGCACTGCCCTAAAAATATAAAAACAGACTACACTTCCATTTAAAAAAAAAAAAGTAGTTATACTTGACAGAAAGAGAACTCATTTTTATATACACACACACATGATTTATTTCCATCTTTTATTCAGATAAAAGCTTTACAGAGTAAGCTATGAGCATACTTTAGAAAAAAATAAAATAATTTTTTTACTCTAACGTAAGTTAATTTTAACTTGAAAAAATACACTAGGATAATTCCAGTGATTAATAAAATATTTTTCCT
>NW_005841983.1:1359801-1413814 GCF_000455745.1 Alligator sinensis
CATCATAAAATTTTGGAACACTTATATTACCTCATTTAGTAAAATAGTCTAGTCTTGCTTACAAACAATCTTCAGAAGATGAGACCCTATTTTCTTCCTAGATGCTCTAATTCTGCTGCTTACATAATTTGCTAAGTTCCAGTTGAAGAGAAACACAACCTCATGGTCAATTGCAGAGGTACGTGAAATAAACAAAAATAATTTTGGTGTTGAACCAAAAACATTTTTTTTTTAATTCAGTTTAACCCTAAAGTTTGCATTTTCATTTTTTAAGTTAAATTTTAAAATATGTATTGCAAGTAGAAAGACAGAAATACTTAATTTTCAAAAAACATTTAAACAAGTTCTTAGACATGATCTTTTTTTTGGAGGGGGAAGGTTTCAACCAAATTTATCAGAAATTAATTAATGAATAGGTTGTGAAACCTAATATTTTTTTCAGATGAAAACTTTTTTCACCAAAAAAATTTGTCTAACTCTAATCAGTTATATTGCTACTAATTAGAATCCGGTGGGCAACAGTCAGAGGCAACCTGAGCAGGGTGTGGGGCCCGGGGTAAACCAGCCCATGCAGGGCCCCGCCCCAGCTCCAATCCCGTACCCAAAGAAGCTGCCACCACCATCATAACACAACTTTTGGTGCTAATTCTGCCCAGAAATCTCAAGAACCAGATGCAGCTAGGTTTGGGCTTTATTAACCAGGAACAATGGTCACAAACTGACAGAGAGCAGATTTAGGCTAGATATCAAGAAAAACCTCTTCACAGTAAGGGTGACCAAAATTTGGAATGAGCTTCCAAAGGAGGTGGTGCTCTCCCCTACCTTGGGGGTCTTTAAGAGAAGGCTGGATAGGCATCTGGCTAGGGTCATCTGACCCCAGCAGTCTTTCCTGCCTAGGCAGGGGGTTGGACTCAATGATCTGTTGAGGTCCTTCTGACCCTAGCATCTATGAATCTATGAATCAGCAGCCGCTACTCCACCTGGCTCCACACCGCCACTGCTCCGCCTGGCTTCGCGGGGTCCCCCAAAGCACCTCAATTCCCGCCCACCCAGGACAGCCCTGGCAACATTAAATTGCTCTAAAATCAGTATCTGAGCAAAAGTATAGGTATTTACATGGTGGTTTAAGAAAGAATTTTGCAAAACAGTGGTCATATACAAGGATACACTTGCTATCATGCACCTGCAAGAGAAAAGACTACCTATCAAAGTTGCAAGAAAACACAACTTTTGGGGGAAAAAAGCAACAGCAAAGGGTTATATTTCTTTCTGATAGGGTACAATTAAGAACAGGTCCATTGCTCAGAATCATGAGAACTTTAGTTAAACTGTTTAAGCCAAGGCTTTCATAATAGTGCCTGGTTTAAGGCCATCCATGACTCACAAACATTATAGCACAAGGGAAACTTGAATTTTCGTTGCAAAGATAATTCTTTTCTTTAACAGCAGCATCTTAAAGTGCAAGTGGAAGAATCCCACAGCATCTTATATTATCTTAAATTCTAGCTCTCTGGAGGTAAGTGGAAAACACAGTTTCCATTTATAAAAATCTCTTCTGTGTTTCTAACACACACGGTTAACCTTTGTTAACCAGGTTAATCATGAACCCTGAAAAGCTCAAAAACCACAAGGCAAATATAGAAGAACCCCAATTTTTGTGTGTACCTCTCTCTCATTATTATGGGGATTTACTTATTATTCTTGATTAGAAGAACTGCCAATGATAGAAAGTTGTGGGGGGTGGAATTTCCCCTGAAAAACCCAACCACACACAGAAGTACATCCTTCTCAAACCTGTTCTTAAAATCAGTCTTTAACATGCATAATAATTCGCAATTTTATATAGACCATTTCCTCAGTGTAGCATGATGTCCCGGGGACACCCAGCCCCAGCTGGGCATGGTACACCTCTTCAGCTGGGAGCCTGCCCAGCTGACTGGACTCCCAGTGACAAGAGGGGGGCTCTGCTACACCTGCAAATTAAAGCTGGATAGCAACCACCTACATAGTACACATTTTCAAGGTCTAACTTTAAGGCTAGTTGGACCTCTTTATGATGTAATAGGTACTTTGCATGTGTAGCTGTCTCAGTTTAACTGCACAATGAACCTGTTAATTGCACAACAGCTGTAACATGTAGAGGTAGCCTTAGTTTAGCAAGACGCACACCCAGAACTTGGAAGTTCTTTTGAGAGGGGAATGGAAAGAAGAGCGATCAATAGAGATTACTTTTTGTCCATTTGCTTTTCCCCAGCATAACTGTCCATATGTAACACCCCCCCACTTTTCTTCTAAACTGTCTCCAGTCCATACTCTCAGGGAGATTGCCTATGGATGCCCATCTACCCCCTGATGATTCTCTCTTGCTTCCCTGATCTTTACCTTTAAATCGGGCAGGAGCTCCTCTTCACCATTTGATGCTAGACCAGCATCCTCTGGAATATCCTGTCCTTTTTCTTTGGGGATTTTTTTTTTCCTTTGCCATCTCTGCAACTCCCATTCTGGTGTCTTTGTGATCTCCTGTTCTCTCCTTCCACTGTGCCCATTGCCATCCCCTCATCTTTTCAAAGTCACTTTTGTTACACTCACAACTGAGGATGGCTTCTCCTTCTGGCTGTGGCTTCATCTGTTGCTCCTCAGGGTGCCGTTTCTTCAACCTGCTCCCCCTTCTCAGGGATCAATGCCACCATCTCTGGCAATTCTGTTCTGGCAGAAGTTCTCTCTGCAGAGGTCAGGGCTGCACTGCCCCTCTACGTTAGGGAACCAGGTTTATACCCCTGGGCTCCTCCCCTTTGGGCAGGTGTTCTCCTGACCAGCTGCAGCTACATCTCCTTAGCCTCCAGAGCAGCCTACTGCTGCTTCCCTGGCCAAGCTGCAATTGTTCCCTCACAGCCTCTAGAACAGCCAGTCTACTGCTGTTTCTTTGGCCATGTTGCAATAGTGCCCTCGTTGCCTAACCCAGGGTACTGCCCTATGCCCTACTACTAGGCAACCACCCACTCATTAGGCACTTACAGGCTACAAATCCCTTCCTACCTGCTCCCTTGCAGCTAGTCTAGATTCAGCTGCCTTCATCCACCTGAGGACATAAACCACAAGGGTGATTTGTCCCTTAAAGTACTGGCTCCCTGTTACGCTACCTTTGAGACATCCAGAATGTTATGATGCTAAGGCTCTCTCTTTATCCACTAAACCAAAACAGCAGGGAATGGATACTGCTTTCCTACCAGCTGATACTCCTCTTCCAAAAGCGTTGGGGTCGCCGTCTTGATACTTTCCTATGCATGCTTAGCTACCTTCCCCCCCACCCTTCAAAATGGGGAAAATATTAAATATCCTTGGGAGAAATCATCTTACTCCTCCTCTCAGCTCAACCTTCCACATGTACACTTGATCTTAACCAAAAGGCCGAGATGTAAGGTTAGCATTATCCTTTATATCTAACAGAACAGTCACATTCAAGTTTCTCAGATCTCCCCTTTTCGCTAGCAAATAGGGCAGCAGTGTGGAAGTGGAAACAGAGTTGTATTTGCAACAGCAGTACAGAATCTGAATATAGGAAGGCCTAGTGGGACACCAAGAACAGAACAAGACAACCTCCTCCTCCTCCTCTCAAGAATTTGTTCCACTTGGAAAAAAATAAAGTGACTGACATTAAAGACAAATCTAGGCCACTACTCAGAATTCTGTCTCATCTTCCTTTAATAGTCAAAGAGAGCAGAGAACTCTTGGGAAAGGCATGGTCATTATCTTTTCATATGGAAAATCTTGTACTTTGAAAACAAGCAAAAATCTGACTAGCGCTAAAAAGCCTAGCACTCAGTAAGTTACTTTGCTTTTAAAGCAAGCTAACAAAGAAGCTACCAAAACTAAAAATAAAGCTATGCCACCATTTTGTAATCCAGTTTCTTTTCCATTAGATTCTAGGCTACAAGCAGTACAGAGGCAGCACTTGTTGCTCTGGTGGATGGCCATCTTCTGTGAATGGGTTCTGGAAGTGCATAACACTCATTGAAAGTCAAATCAAAGGCTCACCTGCCTTCAGAAAGTTGAACCCATGCCTTCAGAGCCATAGCAAGACATTTAAGCCACTCTGCCATTCTTGTTACTGTACCTCACTCATTGCACAACACTCAATATTACTCATCCAAACTCTGATGTCTGCCTCTTTTCACCAAAGAAATTCCAGGAATGAATGGAAACTTCCTGAAATGGCTCCAGTCTGTCCTTTCAGACAACCCAGAGGAGTTTTATGGATATTTGTTCATTCACCTACAAACTTTTCTCCTGCAATGTCTTACATGGTTAAGCCCTCTCCATATTATTTAAAAGCTATATACAACTGCTAAGAGCTATCCAACAGATCTGGTCACACCTGAGTCAGTTCTTCTGAAGCTTACGTATTGCAATTCATACCTAGGAATGAACACACCCTGAAAAGCCCACCGAGTACTAAAACAACTAGCTGATTTACATTGCAACATAGGTGGCCAGAAACACAGTTGTGCTGACACACTATAGTAATTCCTTGTACTGACTTTACCCCTAAATCCAATCCAATTCAAGGTCTCTGTCCCACATTCTTAATCCTACATGGATTTGGCCTGCCTTCTGACAGATTGCAAACGGAAGAACCAAATAATAAGATACATATAGATATCTATAGATATAGATATCCAATTCAAGACTAATAAAAACTCTTGCGTGCTTCCAATCCCCATTAGTTTATTTTTATATATATGCACGCAAGAGTTTGTATTAGTCTTGAATTAGGTTATAGAGCTCAGACCCTGAGAAAAAGAATTACTGGAAGCCTTACAGCTTTCAAAACTAAATGAAAGCTGTGCCCCTGCCACTCCACACGCATTCTTCACATGCATAAACATAAATAATTTTAAATGTGAGCTCTTTTGCTTACACGTGGAGCGAAATACTTCTAGTAACAAATATTAGAAAAGGTCTCAGATGGGGACTTTATGAATGGCATGAGATATGCAAGCGAAAATTACCTCGTCACATACTAGCACAACAAACTCTGATTCTTTCCTAGAAAAGGAATCTGTCTATTCTTTCCTTGTAAAATTGCCTCTCTTTCTGGGCACCCAAAGGAAAGAGAAATTGGGGAATGGAGGGGAGGGAAATCAGCACACAGCATACAAATGGTTTAGAATGCAGACACATGATAATATTACCACAGAGTAATTTACTCTTCCATTTACTCCCAAGCAATAGCATGACCAGCTTACCTGAAGGGGAGGCTGGGTAACACCAGAGTGAGGGTGCAGGTAAAGATTTACCCACACTGTATTTCTCAACATCTGACTTGTGGAGCCATTTTTTTAAGTTGTAGGTACATATTCAGAAATAGGCAAATTATTCAGCATTAATTAGAGCAAATCGGTTCTCAGTAAATTCAGTTTTGTGCTGCTTTGATTATACTTAAGAAGTTACAGCACCTTCATAAATGCATCTGCAGTAGTGGCTTGAACCAATTTAATTATCAGTTTTATGTATGTTCTCAATTAGTAGGAGCAAAAGCAAATAGGGCTAGCACAAAGGGTGCTATCTAATAGCACCCTTTGTTGATATACGAAGCCCTACATATATCAACAAAACCCCAGTCCCTTGAAACACTCTGCTTGAATTAAGCAATGGATTAAAAGAAGTGAGACAAGAGAGTTTAAAAACAAGTATTTTCTATTCTCTTCTTGGAAATATTTGGATGATATGCCAGTAACCAACATTATCAGACTACAGAAAAACTTATTTCACAAGGGAGTAATGCAAGAGAGACTGACAATGTTATGTATATTGAGTAGACAGCATCTTAAATGCTTCAACAAGGAGAACATCCTGTTTCCTTAGACAGGCACTGAAGAGAAAGAGGACATTTCCCTTTCCTTCAATGAGCTAAACAAATCAGTTCCATCACTGTTATATCTGGTCCTCATTTTCCCACCGAGGTACATAGACAAATTGTCCAAGCTGACCAAGAAAATGTGACAAATGTAGCGAACAATTAGTGGAAGTTTCCAGATCACAGGCCTTGGTTTCTCATGGGGGACTTCAATTGCCCTGACACTGCTGAGAGGGCAATGCAGTAGTGCACAGACAAGTTTTGGGAGACAACGTCCTGGTGCAAATGTTGAAGATACTAGTTAGGGGCCATGCTCTTCTTGACCTACTGCTCACAAACAGGGAAGAATTGGTGGGGGGATGTAGAAGTGGATGGCAAGTTGGGCAGCAGCGACCACAAGATGATCAAGTTCAGGATCCTGAAAACAGGAAGAAAGGAGAGCAGCAGAGCATGGACCCTAGATTTCAGAAAAGCAGACTTTGACTCCCTCAGGGAACTGATAAATCCCCTGGGAGGCCAGTCTAAGAGGAAAGGAGTCCAGGAGAGCTGGTTGTATTTTAAAGAAACCTTACTGAGGGTGCAGGAACAAACCGTCTTGATGTACAAGAAGAATAGCAAATCTGGCAAGTGACTAGCTTGGTTTAGCAGAGAACTCTTTGGTGAGCTTAAACACAAAAAGGAATCTTACAAGAAGCGGAAGCTTGGACAAACAACTTGGGAGGAGTATAAGAATATTGCTTAGGCGTGCAGGGATGAAGTCAGGAAGGCCAAAGTGCAACTGGAATTGTGGCTACCAAGGGACATGAAGGGTAACAAGAAGGGTTTCTACAAGTATGTCAGCAACAAGATGAAGGTCAGGGAAAGTATGGGTACCTTAATGAATGGAGGAGGTAACCTAGTGACAGATGATGAGGAAAAGGCTAAAGTGTTCAATGCCTTTTTTACCTCCATCTTCACAGGCAAGGTCAGCTCCCAGATTATTGCACCAATTGGAACAGTCTGGGGAGAAGGTGAGCAGCCCTCAGTGGTGAAAGAACAGGTTAGGGACTGACCTAGACTGTTCAAGATATTGAATAGAACTGGTGTTTAGAGATAGACTCTTTGAGGACCTGCTCCATAATTTTTCCAGGGACCGAGGTAAGGCTGATTGGTATGTAGTTTAGATACTCCTTCTTCTATTTCTTAAAGATGGGCATTATATTTTCCCTTTTTCAATCATCCAGGACCTCTCCCAATCGCCATGAGTTTTCAAAAGATGATGGCCAGCGGCCCTGTAATCACATCAGCTAACCCCCTCTGCACCCTTGGATGCATTTGCATCTGGCCCCATGGTTCCATAGAGGATGGAGCTATACCGTTCTCAGTGGTGGCAGATGACAGAACAAAGAGCAACAGCCTCAAGTTGCAGCAAGGAAGGTTTAGGTTGGATATTAGGAAAAACTCTCTCACTAGGAGAGAGGAGAAGCACTGGAACAGGTTATCTACAGAGGTGGTGGAATCTCCATCTTTGGAGGTTTTTAAGGCCTGACTTGACAAAAGCCCTGCCTGGAATGATCTAGTTACAGATGATCCTGTTTGAGCAGGGGGGTTGACTAGATGACCTCCCGAGGTCCCTGCCAACCCTAATTTTCTATGATTCTATGAAATCAGTGACAGATCCAGAAAAATAACCCAGGCAGAGCTTCCTAGATAGCTCGTTTCCTACACTATTCCCAAACCAATCTAGGTTTTTGTATATACAAAAGTAAAGAAAAGGGCCTACCTATTTGGAAGATTCAGGGTTAATATTTTTAAAGTAAAATTGTAAAATCATAAGCAGGGACCTTTGTAAATCACATTGAAGTCTGCAGTACAGCAGTGCCTTTAATCTTGCTCTTTTTGCTGCTCCCAGCCCCCTGCCGCTGAGTGGTCAAGAGGCAATTAATGCCGCGATTTTTCCTCTGTGTCCTTATATAATGTGACGCCCCAAAATGAACAAAATACTTTAGCTGAGGCCTAACCAACACCAAGCAGAGTTGTACTGTCATCTCCCAGGTCTTACATCCAATGCTGCTGTTACTGCAACCCAGAATAGCATTTGATTTTCTGTGACAGCATCACACTTCTGACTCATGTCGAGTCTCTGATCCAGTCTAACCCCCACATCTTTCTCAGCAGCACTGTTGCCAAATCAGTTATCCTCCATTCTGTATTTGTGGATTTGTAGCACCTTACATCTGTCTCTGCTGAATTTCAAGTTGTTGTTTGTTGCCTGGCTCTCCAATTTGTCCACATCCCTTTGGATTTTAATCCTGTCCTCCTTATATGCAAATCTGATCAACATGTTCTCCATCCTTGCATCCAAGTCATTAATAAAAATGCTAAACAACAGCAGCCCTAGAACCAAACATTTAAGACCTTAATGTGGAACCAAACATTTAAGACCTTCTTCTGCCAGTTACTTTGCCTGCGGTAATTCTACCAATTCAATCCATTAGGTAGATACGTCTGGCCCACATTTTTTCCATCTTATTTATGAGACTGGCATTGGGACTGTGCCAAAAGCCTTATTAGAATCCAGGTACATGGTGTCCACTGCATTCCCCTTACCCTGTCAAAAAAAAGTTGGTTTGATGATTTGCTCTTTACAAGTCAATGTTGGCTCCTAGTGAACATCCTTATCCTTTCTCCAGATATTTAGAAGCATAAGGAAAAATAGTACTTTATACTTTAGTAAAACTTCATGTTACTTACGAGAATATTTTTGGAATAAGCTGAAGGAAATGCAATGCAGTTGAGTTAAAGGTGTAACAATACTCATTAAATAAAATTTAACAAGATCAAGAGACAGCATTTTAAGAAGCATGCCTTAAAATGGACACATCTATAGCCAAAATGCAGATTATGTGCCTAGTCCCAGTAAACTTAACTAATTGGTACAGTAGCCAAAGTCTTGACGAACTAGTTAGAAAGTCTTGACAAACTATTTTTTCAAGAGAAATGATATTTTTCAAGACATATGGTCTTTATTTTTAGACGTGACTCATACAATAAATGTAGGTTATTACAAATTTTGTTTTTGCTTGGAAATACCAAATGGTATTCTACCTAGAGGTACTATACTGATATTTTTATCAATTTTGTGCAATTTATAGTTTGTATTATGGAAAAATCTGATGAAACACTTTTAGATCACTAATACAATAAAAAAAATGGAGAATGATAGTCAAATGTGCATATATGTCATTTTCTTAACACACACACAAAGGTCTTGACAAAGAAGGAATGCATGGAATTAAAAACCATGGGTGACAGTGGTCGTCCATGTGAACAGCATGTCCCAATTCTTCTATTTTATGCAACCTTGTATCCAGCCAAATCTTCCAAAACTCTGTTGTCATGAAAAAACAGAACCAGACAATTGGGTTTAGAATTGGGTTTACAAACCTATCATCTCAGCTTGTTCTCTAGGAGAAACAACAAGGCAAATAGTGTGGTCCACAGAAATATCCTTTTGAACATCAAGGCTAAGTACAGACAGCCAAAAAGCCACAGGTAGAACTTATTCAATCTTCACAGTTTAGGCTAACCAGCATAGATTGAACCAATAAGCAAGTAAACAGACATTCACTTTTGATTCTGTAAATGCAGCTACATGCCTGAGGTGGCACAGGCCTGAAGCCGGGGTGGGGGACGACAAGGGGGGAATGCTACAGCATGCCTCTCAGCTCGGCTGCAGCAGACAGCTTGGGCCAAGGCTAGTTGGCCCACCCTGAGAGGGGGAGTTTGTGGGGGAAGTGCAAAGCATCCTAGGATGCTGGGGGACTGAGAGTTAACTTGAATCTGGAGGGGATCTAGGACAGAAGTTCAATAAACCAATTTAACCTAAATCAGTTAAGTCTGATATTATATCCATCCAGGTTTATCTTAAACTGGTTTCAGCCATTTTGAAAGTGGTTTATGTGCACTTCTGTTGTGTTACAGATTTGAACTAGCTTCTGATCACTTATACTGGTTTATATATAATTTATGTCCCTAAACACACTGGTTGATTCTGTCAGAACCCAGTAAGTTGTATGCCTATGGCACAGTGGAAAATTCCATTGGTTTGATACATGTGCAACAGTGGAATCTCCCGCCATAGTGGAAAAATCCCGCTGTCAATCATTCTGCTGTCAATCATTCTGAATGCTATGACACAGTGGAAAATTCCGCTGGTGGCAGTAACTAGGTCACGGTGGAAAATTCCGCTATGTCAGAACCCAATAACTATATGCCACAGTAGTGGAAAAGTACAGCTTAGAAAAAGTTCCCGCCAACTTTATGCAAACATGCACACCACCATTGGCCGGTTCTAAATTATTCATATTTGGTGACTCGCGATTGGCTTGTTAGTCATATAAAAGTTAAAGCAGTTTCCGCCCAAGTCGGAGAACTCCACATATTTCTCCAGGTTGGAGATCTCTGCACATCTTGGAGTAAACCTGGCGGACTGATCACCCACCAGTGACTCCCCTTCGCCGACCTACCGACGTATCCCCCGCTCTGAATGCTCGTTAAGCCATTCACAGACATCTCATTTCGTTCTCAGAAAGCTTTCATCTTGTTCGGTTTGCAGCTGTAATCTAAGTCAGTTCTTCCTGCGCTGTGTACATCGACGGCGTAAGTAAATAATCTCTTTGTTCAACCAATACGCTTCAGTGCCTAATTCCGCTCCATCGGTCAAAAGTACCTGCCTGCCGTTTCAGGCTACTGGCCATAGCCTCTGCCTACCGCTCGACCGCCACAGATTCCATTCAAGTAAAAAAACCTTTCTAATCCCTTTACTTGTTACCTTTAAATAGGCTTTATATTTCTTGCTTAGAGCCATATATTTACCTTACCATTCCCCTCTAATTCTTCTTTTATGCATTCTTTTTTAAATTCAAACATCCACCTCTGGTCCATCCATTAACTTTAAAAGAGATGCCCAGGTTTAAATTTTTAACAACTCTTACCTACTGTAGAAACTTCAGTCAGATCACTTTTAAAGTCTTTTTACAGGAATAAATCATCACAAGTTCATTGGTTTCTCATCTAATGGAAACTCCTCCATTTAGAGCTTTATGGTCTGTCATCTATTTGGATTGGGTTTTTCCCCTTCCTATACTGTCCTCACTCAAAATACATCTTCCACTTAAGTAACTGTATTTGGAAACCCTTCTTCAAGTGAAGCACAAGCATGGTTTAATCACTTAGGCCGGTAACATAAAACAAAATGCCACACCCATACGTTCCAAAGCCTATACACTTCCTTGGTTGCAACGTTATTTCAGTTTGTCCAGAATCTTTACAAAGTAAAATAGAACTGCAAAGTAAAACAGAACAGAAAGAAGAAGAAAAAAAATAGTTGATCTGCTTGCCCAAACTCTTTAACTAAATCAGCACCCCTTCCAATTCTTTCCAAGCCAGCACAAAGGAAGTTGGTTATATACTGGTAGCCTCCTTATTTCCCAGCAGACCTTGCACAGCCCAGGACTGTTCAAAGAAGTTCAAAGAATAAACTTCAATCTCTGGCTTTCATTCTTCAATAATCATACATCAGTTCTAACAACTTAAATTATCTTTTTGCAACTTGAACATAAATGTTCTGTGGATCATTAGCAAACCATGAATTTTACATCTTAATTATAACCCACCAAGTCAGTCAGCCAAATGCATACATTATTTATGCAGGTTTCGAACAGTAAAAAGTTTAATAAATGAGGGGAAGCTTATTTTAGAGAGTTGTTTTAATATAATAGTTAATATAGAATACTGCCCTGCCTAATCATTTCATACAGAGATCAGAATTCAAATCTACAAAACATGCAAGGTATACAGTCAAAAATGAGTATTTTAAATAACCCTTTATTAATGTCATAATAACTCTTAGTTGTAATTGCTCACTTAAGAATTTTTGCTTAATAAATCCGTAGTTCAATGCTCCCTAACAGAGAGGCCCAGTAGGACCAAATTGCTTTGTTTGTTGTTGGGTTATCTCATCCAGATTTAAAGAAGAAAGACAAACAAGTAATCTGTTCTCTTTGCATGCAGTATTCAAATTCCACACTTTAATCATATATATGAAAAAGCAAGATTCCAGAAATAGAAGCATAGAAAATTAGGGTTGAAAGAGACCTCAGGAAGTCACCTACGCCAACCCCCCACTAAAAGCAGGACCATCCCCAACTAGATCATTCCAGCCAAGGCTTTGTCTAGCCATGTCTTGAAAACCACCAAGGAGGTAGATTTCCACCACTTCTCTGGGTAGCCTATTGCAGTGTTTTACTACCCTCCTCATGAGAAAGTTATTCCGAATATCTAACCTAAACTTCACCTGCTGCAATTTAAGACAACTGCTCTGTGTATAAAGGAAGTACAGACACATAAATAAAGGAAGCACAGACATAAATAAATAAATAGATAAATAAATAAATAAATAAATAAATAAAAAGAAAGAAAGAAAGAAAGAAAGAAAGTATAGACACGTTCTAAACTGAAGGAGACATGGCCTCTGTCACATCACTAGGGCCTCTAATCAGGCTAGATCCAGACACAACCTAACAAAAGTCTTGTGTGAAAAGCTACAAGAGTCCCAGCATTATTTTTCAATCCTTGTGAACAGAGATTTGTTTTCCTTCTGAGAATCATTTTGTACAACTCTGCTGAGAGCTTCCTATGGAAGAAGGTTTGTCTCCAGTTACATAAACAATCAGTTTACAAAGCATATTAGGAGCTGCCGAGGTGTGCTGGGGAAAAAAAAACTGTCAGGAATTACCAGGATTTTGAATTTTAAAAATGATTATATTACTCTCCTTTCCCACCTCAAACTACTCCTTTGGCTCCCCCCCACTTTCTGAGCTTGTTCCTGACACACACAGACATGTTAGGATCCACTAATAGAGATCTTGCATTTTGACTTTTAAACTTGAGTTGGTAGCAGCATTGCTGAACAGGTGAAAAACAGACTTTGTACCTGTTACCAATTGAATTAGGGCCGCACTGTATAGCTTAAAACATTTCTTATAAGTAGGAACATTCTGGTTTCCCCGATTCTCAGGGTCAAGCTTGGTTTTCCCCAGTTATTCTTTCAAATTGGTTTTAGTCTGTTCAGTTTTAGAGTTTGCAAGTCAGATGAATTCGGAGATTTTATAGTCTATTTGGTACGTTCAGTAGTTAAACAAAAAACTTCACAGTAAGTGTACTGTTATAGGTATAAATCATTATCCCATAATATTTACCATCTGTGAGTCACTAAATAAAACAGAAGTCACTAAGCTGCAATTTATATACAAGTGGATCAAACAAAAAGGGAGACTAAGTATTAAATGGCAGCTAAGGCTTCTATGGTCTTGTAAGTCTAACCAGGAAATAAGACAAACATTCAGAAGACTCAGTATCAATCCGTCAAAACTTCTATTGGGAAGGAAAAAGTATGTCGCTCAAGTTGAATGCATCTGGTATTATAATGCCCAAGGCTGTTAGTCACAGCAAAACATGAAGGCTGGTCTTGAGAGACCAATACAAAGAAGTGTCATATAGACTATCAACACAAATCTGTACACTTCAAATGCAATTGATAAGTCATGATTTTATTGTAATCTCAGGACATAACTGAACTGTTTTACTAAAATCAACTCTATTGTATCAAGCTTTGCATGTAATGAGAACATTTTATGACTAATCACCACATTTTCACTGGGCACTTCTCCATATCAAAGCACATAGAAGCTATGCCATTCAACAAAAGGGGATGGTTCATCTTACTTAGCAAGCAGGAAATTTTGCTGATTGGCTGTCTAAATAGGTAAATTTTCTCCTGGTTTTATTTTGCATCTAATTCTTGCCAAAAAAATAGTGTCTTAATACTGGTAAAGGGTATACAGGTTGTAGCCATATTGCTTTACAGGCAAAAGGAATCAGAATTTGTGGCAGAGATTATATCTTTTATTAGATCAACTAGACATTTGCAAATAAAAAAATAAAGATTTATTTGCAAGCTTTGAGGCACACAGCCCCTTCTTCAGGCACAGGAGAATGCAAGGATTGTCAAATTTCTCCTAGGTGGAAATGAAAATTCATATTTCACAGGACAGCTGAAGGTGTTATAAAATTTCCTAGTTGAAATAGTTCTTTCCAACTTTTATCTAAGCCTAATTTGCACAAAATGAATGAAAATGTCTAGTTGGTCTAATAAAAGATACCACCTCTGCCACAAGTTCCGATTCATATACTGTAAATATTTAATACTGTAAATATTTTTAAATGAGTATGACCATATACAAACCTGTATTTTACAGTTAATGCTTGTTCTCTGAAAAAACAAACAAACCTACAACCAGAAGTCTTCTGAAAGAAGACTGCAACAACATCGACATAAAGTTCACAAATCCTGGATGACAAAGACAGATATCCTGAGGCACAAATTATGTTCCATATATAAGAGGGAGACGCACCAAAATTGGGCACCTGGTAGTTAATGTATAATCTTGACATTATTGATATTAGGTGTCCTCACTGACTTCCAGTAAATGCTACTACAAGGTATAAAGGTTGCTATCTGAAACCCTTAAGGAAAATGATTTGCTAATAACTCAATTTGTCCTAGGCTATTCCTGCCATCCCAAGAGCAAAGAGCTACACCATTTTTGTAGATGTAGCAAGGAAAACTAGGGAAGACAAACTCCTCACATTACTATATAAAGGATCTGGTATCTAAAGGAAATATTCAGGAACATAGCAAAGTTCAGCTGATAATTCCCTACTAATATCAGAGGGGTAAACAATCTGATGATTTACACACACAAGACCTCACTGCTCCGGAAGCAGAAAAATGACACCTGGACCATTTTGAGGCAAGGTCACCTTGGTCAGACTTCATAATAAAAGCAATCTGACCACAGGGATGTGGTTGTTTTCATATCAGCTTTGCATTTCTTGCAAACTGTGAGGCAGCTAAGGCACTGTTTTACTTTTTAACCATAAGGGAACAGTGAAGGTAAAATATCTAGATATATTTATATATCAAATGTGCAATTTTGGTCCCAGGAAGATATCAAGGAAGAAGAAAGTAGGAGAAACAGTTTATTGAGATGGAATTCAATGTTAACATCCTCAAGAATTAATCCAAAGGCAGAAGAAAACAAACGAACAAAACAAACAAAATCACCTTCATGGGAGAGAAAAAAAGATCACAGAGGATGTGATACGGTAGAATGTGAAAAAAGAACATACTATATCAATCATCTCAGGTGTGATGGCAATCAGTAAGACTTTGAATACTATTCTCCTTTCCTCACCCCCCAAAGAAACACTGTGTTCTCACTTAGGACCTCAAAAAGAAGTTCCCTTATGAATTATATTCCAGAGATCGAAGCCCCACTGATGAATCACAGGATAGAAAAGCACAGATACTCTAAAGGCAAGATTTGAGATCTGGACACAGGGTTTGTGATTATTAAATTATAAAGTGTGCTTCACGTTGATGAAATACCAGCTCCACACAGAGCCTATTAAAAGAAACACAAAGGAAAACCCTATTCATGTCAACTAGATAACTTCCTTCAATATTATGTTGAGGATGTTGTAAACGCTCTCCCCCCATTTTTTCTGACAAAAAAGAATCTTAGAATATATGCAAATTTATCAGGAGAAAATAGGTTTTCTGGTGACTTAAAAAAAATTACCAGTAAGGCATTAATTAACAAGCACTAAATAGTTTTATGCAGCATCCCCAAAACCTGTATTCTCTTAACAGGTATACAGACTACATTGCAAATTACTACTGCTGTTAGAATACGTAAGTGCGTAATAACGTTATCAGAAAATGCTCATACCAAACTTTAGCATGTTCCCCAGGATCCAGGAATTTATTCAGTACCTTAAGTAGGGTAGCAGACAAAAGTCTCCTAATCTGTCCAAAATCACGGAAGCAAGAAGCATGCCACAGAACTGACTTATCCCACAGCTCAATATATTAATAGGGCAACAAATTCTGATTCACATTTCTGTTTCAGGATGAACTACTCCTACAACTTTCAAGTAGGGAGTCCACCTTTCCTGTATCCATGATATGTTTGTTTCAATACACAAAAGCTCTAAAACCCCCATCCATTCACAGAATATGAAAAACACACAGACTTCTTTTAATCCAAAGTTTACAGGAAAGCAGTCTCTCTTTTAGGCAAATATTCTGCATACAAAATTTCAGGATGGAGTATATTTTTCCAACCACGTTATAACAGGATTTTAAAAAACACTGACATAAATCTAACGGACAGCAAAATTATCCTTGCAATAAGCCAGTTTTGCCAAGTCATCATGAAAATTGACTAGCCCAGTCAAAATATTTTTGACTACTCTTCCCAAAATGTTGAAAATACTAAGACACAAAGGTCTTTTAATAGCCTGACACAAAAAACACTCACCAGGGGTGGGGCAGGGGGAGAGGAAGAAGAGAGCTTTCGAATCACATAGCAAGTATGATTATGCTTTATAAATGTAACCCTGATGCTACTGTACTGATGTTGCAACCTCTCTGTGGTACTTATTTGCATTAATATGCAAGGTCAGATTACCAGACCGCCTCGTTTATCCAATAGCTTTATTGGTATGCATGGGGAAGGGAGTGAAAAACACTATTTTGTACTTTTTTTCACTGTGATAATGTTTTAACTGCTCTGAACATTTTAAATATAAGAGGCCAGTGAAGTCAGGTTTGTGTGCACTGGCACTACCTTTTAAAATTATAAAGTTCATAAGGGAACTGATACTGTAAGAGAAACTTGAGTAAATACAGCTGAAGGGTCAGTGTTCATCATTACTTGTGTGGGAGTCTAAGGAGAAGGGACCCCCCAGCTCATGAATCACAAAGGAAAAGAGAAGAGGCTCCAGATTGGAGCTCTCTAGGAAGATGGGTAAAAAAAGAGACAGTAGATGGGGAAGAGATGGTGAACATCATATAGAAGAGAGACGACTGGCATAGGTTGTTCAGAGGCAGGTTCCTCAAAGAAAGCAACCATGATGGCAATGGACACTACAACTAATACAATGAGTGCAAGGACTGGGGAAACAGGCGGGGGAGTTGGGAAGGGGGAAGAGTACTGAGATGGTCCTTTGCAAAATTGTAACGGTTAAAGGCGGCAGGGACAGGCACGTGTGTGTGCAGGGACACGAATGCATGATGTGGTTTGTAACAGGAATTAGAATGTTGGAACTGTAAAGGTGTGTTTTGGACTGTCAAGCCAACCACAGCGGTCACAATTTGGGGGGGGGGGGTTGTTTTTCTTTTTTTGCAAAAAAGAAAAGCATGGGGGCTGGTGTTGCATCTCACCATTCAGTCATAAAGGGATGACAGCTGGTGATGTACAAATCCCTTGAGTGCATTCCATCTGAGCCTGTTACGACTAGGTCCTAATGAGCTGAAATCCTAAGGGTAAGTAACAGGCAGAATCCTGCACCTGCTAGATCCTGAAGAGCTGAGATTGCATCTAAAACAGTTAGACTGCCTCTGCAACCAGAAGAGGAGCAGCATCCTCCAGCAGCAGGGAGGAGTAAGTGCTCCCACTATAACCCCCCAGCAATGAGGTCCTGAAGCCCCCAGCAGTGGTGAGAAGCACTGTCCCTGAGCACCAACTCCAGCAGTGGTAAGACAAGGGAAACCTTGGGCTAAGAGTTACACCAGCTCTACTGACTACACTGTTCACCCTGAGTGGGACTAGGCAAGAACTCCAAACCTATCGACTGTGCTGAACTCTTAATAGTGGGTTGTGGTAAGCTACTGGTTATTAAGGGGTTATGTTTGTCATCCCATCTCCCTATCCCCACCTTAATAAACCCTGCTATACTTTGATATTGCTTGCAAGTGGGGAAATCTGTTCATACTAGAACACCCAGGCAGAAATTATTTCCTCAGGTTTCTGGGTGGGGGCTTGAGCCAAGATAACTGATTTGTGAAAAACCCCCAAGGTAAATTTGGCCCTTGTTGCTGCCATCTGCTGCCTGGCAGAAAGTTTACACAAATACAGAAAAAACAGATTAAATTAATTTTTCCATAAATGGATCCAGTATTATTCCCCTCCATCCTACCAGAAACATGGTAAAACATCAGTAGTGTTATAACATTTCATTAATAGGACTGGAAGCAGGCCATGTGCCTTCAAGTGAGTATACTGAATGTTTGTTAAAACTTGCCAGAACAATTTGAGGAATCTTCTCTCTGGGGATCGGACATTTAATTAGATATCAAATTATATCAGTAAAGATGGGCTGTGGCATGAATATAATCCTTTATTTTTCAGGCCATAAGAAAACCTCTAAAGGGAGACAGAGAAAGAGTGCATTAATTTCTGTAACTTGGTTTCAAAAACACTCTGACATCTATTCGATGCAAAGTCACATTACATCCTTAAGCAGAAGTAAATCTTCATATAGTAACTGGCTATAGGATCAGAAAGTCATAGTACAATAGCATCTGATTACTATTCATTTTTACAAGGTTCACAAGGGCATCTACAATACTGGCCAAATCTTCATTTCTTTTTGAACACCAATTTAAAGCAGGGTATGGAAAATCTGAGTAAAAAGGGACCAATTCAATATAATTTGTAACTTGGGACAAACAACCAGGGATAGCCTTAACGATAAACAAAAAGCTAAATTATTAACACATTCAAACTGTTAGTTATTAAAATCAAAAGCATCTTCAAAATGACACTGCCTATCAAAAAATCATAATACATGTGATCATGTGGGGTTCATTACAGGATACAGATGTCTCTTGTGTAGGCACTGAAACTAGGAAGAAAGAATGACCCTGATCTTTTTTAATTTTTTTCCTTTATTTTGCCATGGGGGTGGGGAATGAGGGGCGGAGAAAATCCTATAGAATCATGTTGTATTCCTACACAGTAGTGCTTCCACAGTGGCACCCATAGCAGAACAAAACACCTTGTTAGGAGACAGCCATAAACCTAGGGACCCGGCCTGGTCAACAGTAGCTCATCCCATCCCATCCCATCCTGCCATCCCACATATGATTGCCGCAACTGATCTAGGCTGGCGTCCAGCAGGGCCTAACCCTCTATCCACTCCATGAGACTGAAGTGGTCAGTTGACCCACCACATCCCCCATATAAACCCTTGTCTGGGCTATAGGCCTCAACCTGCCTTAAGACTGCTTTGCCAACACTTCTGGCTTGTTCCTCATCTTTGCTTAATCTCCTGGCTTTTTGACTTGGCTCACTTCTAAACCCTGTTCTTGGATTGACTTTTTTACTTCCTGATCAGGTTTGTCCCCAAATTCTGTTCACCAGTAGCCTTAAACCAAACTGCCCATATCCCAGCATGACACACCTAAACCAATTCAAGAAAGCCCTATGGTGCAATAGCACAAATGTAATCTAATTACCTTTGATAAAGGCGGGGAAAAAGATTGAGAGCAAATGAATGCTGACAATGAAATACCAATAAATGCTGGCTTTGAGCGGGATGTTGTCCCTTACAATGCTTTTTTTATTTTTGATTCTCTAAAGACCTTGTGCTACTAATGCCCTTACAAAATTTCACAGGAAGACCAAACAACCAAGGAAAGGTTCTAAAGGGTTAAAGGAACTAAAATGCTAAACTAAAAACTGTGTTGAAAAGAAATCTAACTTGCTATTTTTACTGCTTACAAAAATACCGCAAATAAATAAGTCAGGAGTATTAGGGGCCTGATAATATCAAATTTGGAGGAGTCGAGTACACTTTTTATGGTTCTTGTGCGGGGGAGGGGGGAGAGAGTCTTAGACTTCTAGTGAGAAAAATACAGTAGCATTCAGAAGGGATAACCTTCCAAAAAGTTTGTAGCTCCTTTGAAAGCATGTGTGAGCTTTTCCTCTCCTCTGCAGGGCTTAAATTAGCTCCAATACACTCACATCTTTTAAAGGCAGTAATTAGACCTGACTGAACACTGACATTCAGATCACATTATGGAAAACTGTCTGTGGTACCCAAAAAAGGAGAAGGTTTATTAGTGATGCAGTTTTTATCTTCACCTGAGAATGATGGCTGGAGAAAACAAGAACCCATCAGAGATTCTCATTTGCTGGGCTTTTCAAGAAGCCGTACAACATTCATATTTTTCCCTCCTTCGTAACAGGTATAATTTACAAGGAAAAGAAAAAAAAGCAAGTTTTTCTTATCAGAGAACAAGGTTTAGGACAATTCTTAAAACAAGGCTCCAGGTGTTTTGTAAATATGCCAATATGGTGTCACTTTGCTACCTTGATGTTTTCTTGGTAAATTCTGCTTCCTGGATTGCTACTGGTAATTATAGCAAAAAAAAAAATCGTATTGTGTATTCAAGAATCAATAAATAAAAGGTTCACTGCATATCTGCCACATTTTATTTTTAATAGGGTTTTAATATATTAATCACTATGGCCAAGTGATCAGTCTATAACGACTGGAAGGTTTTAACTATAGCTTATTTAAATTTTTTATCATTCCATTAACTAGCAGATCATTTGCATAACAATGTAACGTTTAATACAGTACCATCAAATATTAAAAATCAACATTGCAATTCAGCTTTTAAACTTGGGTACCTCTATCTACAGAGAAAAGGACCACTTCACAAACCAGTATGCAGGCTTATATTGAGGAGCCAGCATTTTAACTATTTTAAACTCTTTTTTTTAATTAACTTTGCTAATTATGGCCTGCTTTGCAGCTTGGTTTAAACCAAAAATGGGAAAAGGAGTGCCGTTGTTTGTTTTTTTCTCCTCTGGGTAAATGATGCCTGTTATGAAGCAAGGGGGGGCAGGGGGAATATTATTGGTTTGTTTATATTGATTATATTTAAAGTGCTGTATGTTTAAGTTAGTAAGATTTTTCAAGGTAAAAAAAGTTTTAAAAGTTTCTGAACCCAAGATTTAGGTCATCTTAAAACAGGCTGATCTTCCCAAGCTGGTCATCTTACTGGGTTGGCTACAGCAATACATCTGTTAGTTAGTTCCAGCACCTCCTCATGCCCTATGTAGACAGAATTACTTTAGGTCAGCAAACCTCTATCCAATCAAAGTGCTGGTTTTAACAGAAGATTTTGGATGGAGTTTCATCATAGTGCCTGAGATCAAATACACAAAGATCATTAGTCCTCTCCACCAGAATGGGTCTATCTTACAGTACTTCCAGGATGCTAGCTCTGAGCTCATCAGGGTAGCACCAATGGGACTCAACCAAAAGCAAAGCCCAATTTACTACACATACATGTAGGTTAAAATAATCCCTGCAACGAAAAGTTTATAGATATATTTTCATTGCAAGGATTATAGATACAGATACAGAAAGACAGACAGAGCTAGAGCCAGAGCCAGAGCCAGAGCCAGAGCCAGAAGGGATATATGTAGAAACACTTATAAATGTTATCCTTGCTCAGGTGCCTGTTACTGCTTATGCTATTTGATTGTAAAGCTAGATATTCTGATTTATCCACACTATTATCTACAGTTTAGGACAAGGTTTAGGACAGTTCTTAAAACAAGACTCCAGGTGTTTTGTAAATATGCCAATATGGTGTCAATTTACTACCTTCATGTTTTCTTGGTAAATTCTGCTTCCTGGTTTGCTACTTGTAATTATAGCATTTAAAAAATCATATTGTGTACTCAAGAATCAATAAATAAAAGGTTCACTGTGTATCTGCCACATTTTATTTTAAAGAGGGTTTTAATATATTAATTACTATGCTGAAGTGATCAGTCTACAAGGACTGGCAGGTTTTAACTATAGCTTTGACCTATAACTAGACCTTCTACTGTGGAGGTCCTGCACTTTAATCTCCTGACTAGAAACCTATATTTAGCTTCCAGGAACTCTCTTCTATTCTTCCTTATGCCATTGGTACCCACATAGGCCACAACTACTGACTCCTCCCATGAACCCATTAGCAGCCTATATACATCTTGTGAGGCTTTGGGACTTGGGCTTACCTGCACGGAGCATGGAGTTTAGTTTGCACTGAATAGTGGAGTACGCTTTAACATTATACACTTATGCAGCCAGTTGCCTCTGACTAAAGTCAAAGTTGTTATTATACACAGCAGAGACGTTTTCAATATTAAATAACTTAAAGGCTCCGTTATAGTAGTCAATGGCTCAATGTCTAGTCGGCAGCTGGTATCAAGTGCAGTGCCCCAGGGGTCCGTCCTGGGGCCAGTTTTGTTCAGTATCTTGATTAACGAACTGGAAGATGGCACAGAGTGCACCCTCAGCAAGTAGGCAGATGACACCAAGCTGGGGGGAGTAGTAGATACACTGGAGGGTAGTGATAGGATTCAGAAAAACCTAGACTAATTGGATGACTGGGCCAAAAGAAATCTCATGAGGTTCAACAAGGACAAGTGCAAAGTCCTGCACTTATGACAGAACAATTCCATGCACTGGTACAGGCTGGGGGCTGACTGGCTGGGCAGCAGCTCTGCAGAAAAAGACCTGGGGGTTAAAGTGGACAATAAGCTGAAAATGAGCCAACAGTGTGCCCTTAGCACCAAGAAGGCTAACGGCATACTGGGCTGCACTGGTAGAAGTGTTGCCAGCAGATCAAGGGAAGTGATTATTCCCCTCTATTAAGCACTGGTGAGGCCACATCTGGAGTACTGTGTCTGGTTTTGGGCCCCCCACTACAGAAAGGATGCAGACAAATTGGACAGAGTTCAGCAGAAGACAATGAAAATGGTTTGGGGGCTGGGGCACAGGACTTCTCAGGAGAAGTCAAGGGAACTGGGCTTATTTAGTCTGCAAAAGAGAAGACTGTTCCAGAGAGGATGGAGCTCATCTGGTGGCAGATGGCAGAACAAGGAGCAATGGTCTAAAATTGCAACAAGGGAAGTTTAGGTTGGATATTAGGAAAAATCTCTCTCACTAGGAGGGAATTAACACTCTGGAACAGGTTATCAAAGAGGTTGTGGAATCTCCATCCTTGGAGGTTAAGACACGGCTAAACAAAGCCTTGACTGAGATGATACAGTTGCAGATGGTCCTGCTTTGAGCAGCGGTTGGACTAGATGACTTTTCATGACAAAAGTCATTCCATCCAGGAAGAGCACACACCAACTGCTGAAGCTTCCTTAGCCTGACGAAGGGTTTTTGAACCCAAAAGCTTGCTTAATAACTATTCTCCAACCATTTGGGTTGGTCTAATAAAAGATATCAAATTCACCCAAGGAACCTTGTCTGCCTAGTATGAACAGAACATTTTTCTAGGGGGTGTTGTAACTGACATGTGCAGTATTATCCATACAGATTGTAAGGCTTGCCACTTTTCAAGATGACATTGAGGGCTTTGCTTTCATAGGGTTCTCTAAATTGCATTACCCGCATTCCTACTCTTTTCCCTCTGTATCAAGCCTCATGAAATGGATACCCCTCTGCCTTGCTTCAAGCCTGAGCAGAGAAGCATGGCGCGTTTCCAGCACTAGTGGAGAGTGTTCTAGAAACACTCGCAGATGACTGTTCTTCACAAAAAGTGTTCATTTCATAAGAATAAGCATACTTGCTCCTGTAGGCACTGTCAATATTATCTTCTCCTCCTGTAAAGAAGACCAGCCCCAAAAAAGTAGGTGCGACACCCCACTAGTGGCTAAAGTAATCCTGCCTCCAGTCTAGCTCCTCAGGGTAACCTCCTCATTATCCCGTGTGTCAAACCTTGATGGAACTGTATATTTGGAGGCTGTTCCTCAGAGTCCCCAAGTATCCCCGTGGTCTACCTTGGCCTAGCTTCTCCTGCTGTACTGGACCCCCTCGGTCTGGCTCACAGATACAGATCCCAGGATCTCCTACCCCATTCTGTGTCCCACTGACTCCTGCTTCTCTATAAGTGATCAGGCCCTAGGTTTCTAGCTTCTTTGCAGCCATTTCAGTAGGCAGGAGCTCTTTTCCTTCAGGGGATCAGGGCCTGGCTGACTGCTCCAGCTTGGCACTGAGCTTGTAGCTCCCTGTGCTCCCCCCCATTTCTGGTCCCATGGCACAACTTAGCTCTCTTACCAAGCCCAGGTGTCCCCCTTTTGCTCAGTGAGCTGCCTGCTCCTCTGTTGCAGGTTATACAGCTCAGCTGTTACACTAACGTAGCTGGCCTAAGCTCAGCTGGCCTCCATTCAAACCCAGCTCTAGCCTGCTGTTCTCCCTCTGAAAATAATAAGGGCCTTGGCCCTTTGTTAAACCCCTGCCAACTCTAGATGACCTAGCATATACTTTGACACCCAAGCTGATGAACAGGGATCCAGGTTTTCTCCAATTAAAAAAAATCCCCAATTTTCGGTTAAGAAAAGTAATAACAAATCCACATTTTCCCTGGATTTAAATGAAACACCACTAATCTATCTACCTATATTTCATTTTAATCCTGGAAAAATGTGGATTTGGGGTTACTTTTTTTTTTTTTTTTAATCCCCAACTTTCAGTTAAATCAGAGAAAACCAGGATCCCTGCTGATGAAGCATTCTAATAAATAGTTCTTTTCTATGGAAAGTTCAAATAGAAAGTTTGTACAAAAATGCAAACAGCTGAATAAAATGCAGTGAAACTGATACACAGTGCAATACTAGGAACTTATCAGTGCCCAGTAACATACAAGTTCTCAAAATTACAAGTGCATACACATTTGGCTTTGCAAGTTACAGATGCGGCTTGCTGAAGGTTTCTTTCTGTTAATTTGAGAAGGGGAAGCCCCCACTTTTTGTTGGAGTGTCTAACAAGTAGGTTCCCAGAAGACCTAGTTTAATACTCTGTGCTGGGGTAGGAAAAAGTAGGAGTGGCTGTCTATGGGGAAAATAGTTGGCTATACCAGAGCAAGAGGAAAATGAGAAGGGGCAGCTTTGAGGCAGCAACATTTCCAGAATATGATTTGCATCTTCTTGTCCTTTTCTACTCTCCCAAGTTACTCATTCAGATCCTTGTCCTCCTCCTCCTCCTCAGCCTTAAGGAACCTCTCTATTCCCAAGCTATCTGGCCCTGTTTCTTTGAGGGCATTAGCAATTCTCCAGATAGTCCTCACATTTGCCCAGTGCTACAAAGCTGGTATGGGTCTGCTCCTTAAGAATCACACTGGCTCGTATATTTGTTCCATTAAGCAGCAATTTTCAACTGGGATACCGCGAGATCCCGGGAAGGGTGCCGCAACACCCAGCCCCTGTGCCATGAGGTAAACAACTGCTCTGCCTCCTACAAGACACCCCTGCATCCCACAGACAAGCAGCCCCAACAGCTGCTCCCTGCCCACCACAGCCCAAGCACTGCCAAAAACATTCTCCGCAGCATGCACAGAGGCAGATAAAGAGATGCGGGGCTACACTTTGCAGCCTGACATTCTCCACTCCCCTCTCTTTGTATCAGGGTCAGTGGGAGTGGACATGTGGCTCCAGTTGCTGGTATACAAGTTGTCAGAGAAGCAGCCGTGATGGCAGGGCAGCATGTGCCCCTTCCATACAGATCGGGCAGGGAGGGGGCAGAGGCTGGAAAAAGCAGGGCATGTTGGAGTTGAAGTCCCTATCATTCCCCCTCCTCATCTTCACCTGGCACCTTGCCTGTTGGATCCAAAAAGTTAAGGCCTGGTGCCTCAAGGTTAAGCAGGTTGAGAGCCACTGCATTAAAAGGCAAGAACTGCAATATTTGTCCTTCAAAAACTGACAAGCAGCCTCATAACCTCTTACCATTAATGAGAAAAGAGATGGTAAGCCATTATTCATTTTACTCCCCTTGTGTCTCATACACAAATGTAAAAATTTTGGATTCTTGGTCACAAAGGTCCAGCACTGCGCAGTTGCTTTTGCAAGCTGCCACAGAGGGCAAGTTGCTAACTATACGTACACCTCTGGAGGCAGTCCTCCACTCTGATTCATGTCATCATAAAGCACTTCAAATGCTTCTTTAAGATTCCGACGGCAGCCCAACCGGAAGACAGCCTCCCTCCCCACAGGTCTGCCGACACTGGAATGAGAGAGAGAGCAGATCTCCCTTAAAAATGTTTAAGTACTTGAATTTAATTCACTATGCCCTGCAGACATGAGCTAAACCCACAAGGTAATTAATAGAATCTGGCAATGATTGCTAAACTCTACAGTTCTAGACAATGTCCTTGTCTTACTGGAGTTTTACAAATGATGTAGGACAGAGGTTATTTACTGCTTACATTCTATGCTCTGTACCAAAAATAATACTATGTCTCTCTAGAAAGCTGCAGTGAAGTACTCAATGGAATATACTTCATAGAGTTTTAAGGTACAGTACGAAAAAACCCCAAAGTGTACCTCACGACTTACTAGGAAAGCTGTAATTTCAAACTACAAGCACCAATTTAAGCAATATTCTGTTATCTCAGTATGCAAACATTAGTTTATTTAATATTTCAATATTTGAAGTGGGTGTGGCAAAGTGACGGTACAGGCACAACTTCGCGGTTTTGAGCATAATAGGAGCAGCAGGGCTGCTACAGCAGGTGGCTGAGGCAGAACGAGATCAGGAAACAGAAAAAGAGGCACAGTAATCCATGACATGGGAAACCCACAAAGATTTTTTTTTAATTCTTTCAGCAACAATACTACAGCATTTCATTACATGCAAGCATTCCCCATCTCCAGCAGCTTGTTGTTCAGAGAACATAAGAGAGAGATGGGGAAGAGTGAAAAAGGTCAAAATTAACATATAATCATAGAGAAATAGGGCTGGAAGGGACCTCCAGAAGTCATCTAGCCCAGTGGTTTTCAACCTGTGTGCAGCAGACCCCTGGGAGTCTGCAGACTACATCTAAGGGGTCCACAAAAAGATAACTACGATCAATCAAAAGTATGTGAACACCAACACTTACAATTCAAAGGGTCCTGGCAACTCCATTAAAACATTTTTAGGGGTCTACAAAAGGAAAAAAGGTTTAAAACCATTGATCTAATCCAACCCTCTGCCTAAGGCAGGATCACCCCTATCCAAACCATCATGTACATCTATAATCTAAACTCTACATAAGACTACCATCAACTGTGACAACACAGACCTAACACCCTAACCTGCCACAAGTAAAGCAGGGGAACCATGGCAAGCAATGTCCTGCTTCTATAAAATGTTGTAAAGTATATGCTCAGGACATACAGGAAAGAGGGCCACACCCCCACTATAAAGGCAGGCAAAAAACCCCTGAAGTCAGAACAAATCTGACCATGGGGTAAAATTATTTTCTGATCCCAAATATGGCGATCAACCCAGCCCTGAGTGAAGGGGCAAGACCCTCTAGCCAGGAACCTCTGGCTCTATTCCCAGTAGGAGTATTGGCACATCCCTAAGAACAGCTTGATTTATTTCTTGCTGGGATCACTTGATCCCAGCTGACTTCCCGCCTGTGGCTGGGGGGCTGGACCCGATGATCTTATGAGGTCCCTTCCAGCCCCTAATGTCTCTGAAATATATGAAATCTATCAAAAGTCCCCATCCTTGGCTGTATCCAACGCTCAATGCCTCTGAGGCAGGATTCAAAAACACCCTGATATATCATAGAATCATAAAACATTAGGGTTGGAAGGGACCTCTGGAGGTCATCTAGTCCAACCCCCTGCTCAAAGCAGGACTGTCTCCAACTAGATTACCCCAGACGAAGCTTTGTCTAGCTGGGTCTTAAAACCTCAAAAGATGGAGCTTCCACCACCTCTCTGGGTAACCTGTTCCAGTGTTTTACTACCCTCCTAGGAAGAGAAAGTTCTTCCTAATATCTAACATAAACTTCCCTTGCTGCAACTTGAGACCGTTGCTCCTTGTTCTCTCATCTATCGCCACAGTCTACCTTGATCCTCTTTTGAGCCTCTCTTCAGATAGTTGAAGGCTAATATTAAATCCCCTCTCAGTCTTCTTTTCCAATTTATATATAAGCCCAGTTCCCTCATCTTCTCTTCATAAGTCACGTGCCCCAGCTCCCTTTTTTTGTTGCCCTTCACTGGCCTCTCTCCAATTTGTCCACATCCTTTCGGTAGTGGGGGGGCCCCAAAACTGAGCACAGTATCCAGATGTGGCGTAATCAGTGCTGAATTGAGAGGAATAATAACTTCCCTGGACCTGCTGGCAACACTCGATACCAATCCAGCCCAGTAGGCCATTAGACACCTTTGCAACAAGGACACATTGTTGGCTCAGATTCAGCTTATTGTCCATTGTAACCCCCAGGTCCTTTTTTGCAGAGCTGCTGCCCAGCCAGTCAGTCCCCAGCCTGTAGCGGTCCATGGGATTGTTCTGTCCTAAGTGCAGGACTTTGCACTTGTCCTTGTTGATCCTCATGAGGTTTCTTTTGGGCCCAATCCTCCAATCTGTCTAGGTCACTCTGAATCCTAGCCTTAACTTCTAGCATATCTACTACTCCCGCCAGCTTAGTGTCATCTGCAAACTTGCTGAGGGGTATAGGTTGTAGCTGTGTTGGTCTAAGGACATAGGCAGACAATGTTCTTTGGGTAAATCCATTATCTTTTATTTGACCAACTCGAATAGTTAGAAAAAATTCTTCTTTGCAAGCTTTCAGGTACAAATACCCTTTGTCAGGTTGAGGAAGTGTCTGCACACACTTGGTGCTGGAGTATTCAAGAGAGTCTGACGGAGGGGTCATGATTGTTGAATTTCTGATAGAAATCAATCAGAGATTGCAGGTTTTCAGTCCAAATGATGAAGATGTCATCGGCACACCTTAAGTATAGCAAGGGTTTGATGAAGCAGTCCTTGAGAAATTCTTCTTCCAAGTGGCTCATAAAAAGTTTGGCAAACTGTGGGGCCATTTTGGTGCCCATCACTGTGCTCATGGTCTGGAGGAAGTGTTAGGGAATCCATGCCGACTGTTCCTAATCACCTTCTTCTCCAAGTGCTTAGAAATGGATTCCTTGAGGATCTGATCTATAAAAGAATCTTGCAGCTCCAAAGGGCAGTGCTGGCTGGCTGATGGCCCACACTGAGCCTTGAACTTCCCAGGCCAATACACAGGCCTCTGCGCCACAAGACAGGGGTGCAACAGGAAAGGGGGGGGGGGGGGGGAGACAATCAGCAAAGCCCAGAAGCACAGGAAATACCCATAGTAGAACACAGATATAGCTATACCCTGATCATCTTTGACCAGTGGCTGTTCAACGTCTTCTTGAACACCTCCAGTGATGGAAAGTCCACAACTTCGCTAGACAGTCTATTCCACTGCCTCACTATTCTCACCTGAAGTGTTTCCAGATATCCAATCTAAATTTCCTGTGCTGCAACTTCAAATCCGCATCCTCCTCTCTGCAGCAAGACAGAAAAAGGTACTTTTTCCTTCTTCTTTCTGGCAGCCCTTCAAGTGTTTGAAGACTGCTATCATGTCCCCTCTTAAGCACCTTTTCTGCAAGCTGAACATGCCCAGGCCACTTCTCATATGACTTGCCTAAGACTTTTATCATCTTTGTTACCCACCTCTGGATCCTCTGTTTTCCACAACCTTTAAGATGTGGAGCCCATAAAGGCACACACTACTCTAGATGAGGCCTAGCCAATGCCAAGTAGAGGCACTATCACCTCCCATGTCTTGCACCCAATGCTTCTGTTGATGCATCCCAAAACTGTATTTGTCTTTTGTGCAGCTGTTTCATACTGCAGATTCCTACCAAGTCCGTGATCTACCAAGGCTCCCATAGTGCTGCCATTCAGCTAGGCGTCCTTCATTTTATATTTGTGTTTTTAATTATTCCTTCTGAAGTGTAGCACCTTGAATTTGTCCTCACTGAACTTCATTCTGTTAGCTCTCACCCAACTTTCCAATCTGGCAAGATCCTTCTGAATTGTGCTCTCATCCTCCAGTGTGTTCACAATCCTTCCCAGTTTCGTGTCATCTGAAAACATGCTTAAGCAGCTTTCTATGCCAGCATCCAAACTGATAATAAACATGGTGAACAGCAGCAAGCGCAGGACATCCCTTGTGGGACTCCACTCAAAACCTCCTGCCATTCTGACATGGACCCATTAATAATTACCTGTTTCATAGAGTCATAGATTCTAGGGCCAGAAGGGACCTCAGTGGGCCATCTAATCCAACCCCCTGCCCCTGGCAGGCAAGAAAAGGGTCACCAAACCTGGAGTCATGTGAACCCAGCCAGGTGGCTGCCCAGTCTCCTCCTGAAGACCCCCAAGAATGGGGTGAGCACCACCTCCCTTGGAAGCCCATTCCAGATCCTGGCAACCCTGACCATGAAGAACTTTTTTCTAATGTCCAGTCTAAACCTTCTCTCTAGTAGCTTATGGCCATTGTTCCTTGTTGTTCCAGGGGGTGCCCTGGCAAACAGATCATCGCCCACTTCATGTTGCTCTCCCCTTATGAATCTGTACGCTGCCACAAGGTCTCCTCTCAACCTTCTCTTGGAGAGGCTGAAAAGGTTCAGGTCCCTTAGCCTTTCCTCATAGGACCTTCCCGGCAGGCCTCTAATCAGATGAGTGGCTCTTCTTTGGACCCTCTCCAGCTTGTCCGCATCCTGCTTGAACTGCGGCATCCAGAACTGGACACATTACTCCAGCTGCAGCCTGACCAGTGCCACATAGAGAAGGAAAATCACCTCCCTGGTCCTGTTTGTGAAGCACCTACAGATGCACAACAAGGTGCAACTGGCTCTGCCGACTACTTCATCACATTGACGACTCATATTCATCCTGGAGTCAATAGTGACTCCAAGATCTCTTTCTGCCTCAGTGGTGCTAAGCAGGTTGCCCCCCAGCCTATAGGTATGATGGCAGTTCTTCCTCCCTAAATGCAGCACCTTGCACTTGTCCGTATTGAATTGCATCCTGTTGCTCTCTGCCCACTTCCCCAGCCTGTCCTGGTCAGCCTGGATCTGGTTCCTCCTCTTCAGGGTGTTAGCTGCACCCCATAATTTTGTGTTGTCCGCGAATTCCCACCCCCTCGTCCAGATCACTGAGGAAGATGTTGAACAGCACTGGCCCCAGGACTGAGCCCCGAGGGACTCCACTGCCCACATCTTTCCAGGTTGACACCGACACATCCACTACCACCCTCTGAGTGCGACCCCTGAGCCAGTTTGCTTCACTGGTCTTCGTATTTTTCCAAAATAAAAAATGAGTAAAAGCTGAAAGCTTTCTAAGCAGTGCCTCGAGTCTAACGAGGCAGAGAACCCCTGAATTCGCTCTGTAACTATGGGCAAGCAGAGGGTACTCCGGTGCATATTATGCATATTAAAAAAAAAACCAGCTAAACAATTTGTTGCAGTCACTGCCCTGACTGTCCCTCCTTGGGTCATGTATCTCACCCGCTTCCCCACCCCTTTGCTTTTTGGCAGGAGAAAGGCAGCCTTCCAAACATCCAGGACCTGATCCGAGCACCATGAGTGCTCATATATCCTTGCCAGAGGTTCAGCTATGACACTCGCTAATTCCTTCATTACCTGTGGGTGGAGTCCCTCCAGTCCCAGTTATTTGAACATGTCCAGCCCCTTCAAGTGTCTTTTTACTTTGTTTTTTGTATGTCTTTTTGTCTCAGACCAACATGGCTACCAAGTATGCCCCCAAAACATGGAAGATGCCAAATTTTAGCCGATTTTGGATTTTAAACTTCATTGCAGAACGACAAGGAAGTTTTTTTGCCTCCCTGCCTGCCATCTGACACCTCCAGGGAAGGAATTCTACCTGATCAACACATTAAAGAGCTACTCAACACAGCTCACAAAGACACTCTCACGGACCCAGGGGGACAGACTCCATCTTCAGCTCCCTCTGTGCAAAAATGAAGTTTATTTCCTACCTATGAGGACTTTTTACCATCTTGTACCATCTACACTTTTCCCAGAGCCTGACAAAGGGACTTTGATCCCAAAAGCTTGCAGAAAAGGAAAATTTTCTTGCCATTTTCCAGTTGGTCTAATAAAAGGTATCATATTGGAACCAAGAGTTCTAGTTTTTTGTGTCTTTTTGTCTCATTAGCCCCCCTCCCACTGCCCCTGCCACTGCCACCCACTCCACCCTGTCCAGCCCCCCTCCCACTGCCACCCACTCCACCCTGTCCAGCCCAAGTGCAGCCTCCAGGAAGAGCCCAGCACAGCCTCCAGCTCAGTTTGGATGCTGGCACAGAAAGCTTCTTAAGCATGTTTTCAGATGACACGAAACAGTACATGCTCACTCAGAAGCAGATCTTCAGGCAATTCTTGAAGTCTTTACCAAGACTGCCATTTAACAATTGGAAGACTAAGGTTCTCCCTCAACAAGCTCTTAATGAGCAATCCCTAACTCTGGTAATTCAAATTCATGGTAAGACTCAAGAGAACGTCGAATATAGGTCAGTTGCATCACACACGCATTTAACTTACACGAATTCAACTATACGCGGGGTGGGGGGGGGGGTGGGGCTTGAGTTTGCATGTGGCACTGCCACTTACCTGGAGGCCCATTATGGCGGTGCCGGCCACTGCCTCCAAAACCTCCTGCTGTCGCCATAGAGCTGTGCCCGGAGCCCGCTGGGGGGCAGCGGCGGCGTGGTGGTGGCCGGGCGGCACACAGCCATCCCTACCACCACCCTGTGCTGCGCCGCTGGTGCCACCCGCAAAGCTCCAAGCACGGCGCCGCATGCAAACTCAAGCCCCGCCCCCCCCACCCCACATATAGTCACCGATTTTCACCTTACGCACTGACTTTAGCACCTAACCTCTGCGTAAGATGCGACTGACCTGTATTTCCCATACCTCAAAAGCTCTCTCTCACAGAAGGCTGACATCGACGAAGAAATCTAACATCGCCTAAAATATGCAAGTGCAGCCTTTAGGCGCCTGAGGAAATGGGTGTTCAAAGCTCCGACATCAGATTTGAAACAAAGCTCAAGCAGTCGTGGTCCTCTACCTTACTGTACAGAGCCAAGATGTGGACAGTGTATAAGAAACACTCAAGTCACTGGAGAAATATCATCAATGCTGCCTGCAGAAGATCCTTCAAATCCAGCAAGAAGACAGACACACCAACACTAGCATCCTCTCACGAGCAACCAATACAAGCACTGAAGCAATAATCATCCAACATCAACTTCACTGCGATGGCCACATCATCCAGATGTCCGACTCCAGACTTCCAAACCAAGTTTTACTCTCCCAACTCAGTCAAGGTGTATGCTCAAGAGGAGGGCAAAAAGTGCCTCAAGGATGTCCTCAAAGCCAACTTAAAAATGCAAAATCAACATCAAGTCATGGGAAAATATTACGCAGGACCACCCCAAATGGAGGAAGAGTCTACTGCAAGGATTTCAGTACTTTGTAACCTCATGACAACAGAAGATGGAAATGAAAGAGCAGCAGAATCAGCGTGTCGCAGACCAAACCAAGAACCCAGAACCACCCACCCAGCCCAGAAACATGTGCCTGAGTTGCAACATAACCCATTGATCCTGGATTGGTCTTGTCAACCATCTTTGGACCCACAGATAAGGCAATCATTGAAGACTATCATCCTTGACTCTGAGGAATTGTCAACGATGATAAACATTGTTTAACAAAATATATACTTAACTGCCTCATAAAGGTCACAGCAATTATTTTTAAACATAAAATGCAGAGAACTTGTGAAGAACTTTTTTGTGCATGTGTTCTGATAGAAGGAAAGACAGAACGATACATGGGAACGGATAACTCTGAAACTCATGCTAAACTGGGGCCTACTCACAAAAGTTAAAATACAAAATTCTGATGCTAACTGCATAGTGCAATAGGATGCGAGTTCATGGCTAGGCCATTCAATAAGAAATAATGAGGTATCCCTTCCAGCTTATCTTACTATATTCATGATGATTTTAAGCAGGCTCCTAGTTGTCTGGTACCTAACCATGTGAAATGTCTATCCTTGATTAATTAGTACAGTAAATATTTCTTCTGCAATTAACTTGTATTTATGTGCAGGAAGAGACATTTTCCATATGTGATAGGTGTCTCCCCCTGATTTAGTTTTGTTTTTGCTGTTTTCTTGTGATTTCTTCCAAGGACACTTGTGTTTTCTCTGGTTGTTAATCAGTTTCTTGATATGTTTCAAACTTAGTAGAAATGGATAACCTCTTGTCATCGAGAAAGGTAATTCATTTAAATTGCAACTTTCTGATGACCAATAACGAGCTGTTTGATTAACAGGATTTTCCTGTCAAATACTGCTTGGAACTTTCTTTATGATTTACACAACTACAAGAATGCTTTGAAGATGCTGAACTAAGGGTATAAAAATGAAGTACAACAGCTAACAGCGCACGCTCCAGGAATGAAAGTTCTCTCTGACAAAAGCTGCTGCTGTACCCCAGCTATCTTGAGAAGCTGTAAGAAACAGACAGTCTCTCCTGTTGCCTGGTTGGTGAAAAATCACCACTTTATAGCTAATTACTGGACTTTGCTTTGGTTTGGGCTCACTTGACTTGACTTTGAATACTTGTAGTAAATAAAGCCTTTCTGTCACTCAAACAAGGAGGTGTCATGTCAATCCCTAGGCTAGTACAGATTCCTAGGTTTTTATGGCCTAACAGAACTTTTCACCTCATATGACTATGTTCCTTTCTTTCCATCCATCAATTTTAAATACACTTTGTAGTAAATGCACATAGTGATGCCATGTGAGAAGATCAGACTGTATTAGTTTATGCTACTTTTAAATGGGCGATGATAGGCCAGATGCCTATTTAGCACATCAGAGTTGAAAATTTCCTTTAACATTTTTTTACCATTTCTTAAAAGTCACAATTGCCAGATTTCCAATCAGTCCCAACATGTATTTTGAAAACAAGGTTAGAAAAACAAGGTTAGAAAAAGTATCTTATATCTATTTTCATCACAGAAGTCTAAAGTTTCAAGTAATGCCAAATTACTATTCATGTTCCCAAATCAGTGTACTTAATGTGTACAACTATAAATACCCTCATCAATTAACACACAAAGCAAGAGAAAGAAAACCCACACTTTACACTTCATCTTTAATAACAGACAACCATTTATTGTATTTTTTCTTCCCCTTTAGATTAGCTTTTCTGCTTGGCTAAATTTTTTTTGTAGGAATAAATCTTTAAAACTACCCCATTTTCCGAAACTCAGGGTACATGTAGCTGTCCTATTCTTCACAACTTTTATCATGCAGTAACACTCAGTATCTAATCCCTCTAGCCCCATGATTATCCCTGTTTCTTGAGATGTTGGATCAATAAAGACGAGTGGGCTTGTCAAGTATCTTGTCAATGATATCAAATACCTGAACATAGGCTAGGGTTCAACTTTCTTGAAGCAGCAAGCTGCTATATTTATGTGACAGAGAATTAGAATTGATGTTACAAGAAATCTGCCAGCATTTTCAAGTGAATAGTCTTTAGCATGGCAAAATCCAAGAAATTAGAGATTAAAAAAGAGTAGGATGTCTAATTTCTCCGTTTTTTTTATACTATGCAATTTCTGTAATCTAATCCTATGCATCTCAAGCATCAAAATTTTCTCCATTTCCACGTAGTTATTCCAGATACTTAACAGATTCTAATTATTACAAATTCCTTCCTAGTTCTACATGCCATTGCTAAATTTCACTTTATAGCCTTCATTTCTTGTAGACTTGTCATCTCTACCCAACAACAGTTCTCCCTTGGTCATGCTATACATTTTTTAAACACTTCCTCAAAATGCTTAATCATTTACGTTCCTTTCTCCAAATTTCTCTACCAAAGGTTCTGCCTTCCAGTGACTCTGCATTTCAGATTCCCCCCACCCCCACCCCTTCTGTATCACAAGAAAAATGTTTTTGTTGTTTTTTAAAATCAGATCCTGCAGCCTTGGATACAATATCAGTGCTAATACATTTGGGCTGAAGTATCTTGCCAAATGAGCTTATTAAAATTGAGTTAATAAGCCACCCATTGAAATAATACAAAATTTTAATTGCCTTTTAGTAATCACATTCAAAATGCAGCTCTTATATACCTTTTGCTTGTTGTCAACCAATTAAAAAAAACATAATTAATAAGGAAGTTAAATATGGAAGGTGCTCAGTATTTTGACTGAAATCTCTAGACAGAAGAATCAACCAATTTAACTTAGAGTTATCATGAACTGAAATTTAACTATAATGAGCTGGAAAATAAATGTTCAGATATTTAAAGAAAGAGTTTTTTGCAGTTAAACAATATAAGACAAAACACACATAAAAAGGTCTTCTTCCTTTCCAGAAATGTTATTTAATTCTCCTAAAATTTATTTTTAAATCAGATTTAGGGTAAACAAAAAACAAAGTAAGGAGCAATTTTCAAGCTATTATTCCAGTCCAGTGATTATCAACATTTCTATACTCAACACACCCCTTGTCACACTCAAGGCACCCCTTAAAAATGCCAGCTCTTAGTTTTGATTGTGTTTTTTAACAACAGAAAAATAATAGAGCAATTATTTTGTTGCAAAGAACTCGGGAAGACCACAACAAGCCATAATGTTTTTAACGTTCTAAATTCCTATTTGAAATCTCAAAGTTTACCTTGGGGTTCACATTTGCACACCAGCAGTGCTAATAACATTGTGTGGCACCCTGTGGCACCCTTAAAAGGATCTCAATGTACCCCAGCTGAAGGGGTGAGGGGGAAAAAAAGCACTCCTTTCAAATGAAACCATGTTTAGACTAATGTGTTTTCCATTCATAACAACTCAAAACATGTGTAGTAGAACCAAAACTGATTTGTAATAAAGTTGCACTTAAAAAACAACAGATCCATTTTATCAAATTCTGTCTGCTATCTTTAGTAGAGCTGCATGTTTACAGCAAACACTTTAATATTGCTGCCCAAGCTAAAGAGTGTTCTGTACCTACAACTGTGATGGTGTAGAAGTGAGTGACCATCACATTATTCTGGCATGGAAACTGAAGGAGAGTCCTCGATATATGGAGTTCATGTTTGAGTTCACTGCATTTTTAAATGCAAGTTTTTGTGGAGCCAAGATCCAAGCTATATTCATTCTAACAATAAAACATTTGGGCTTGCATGTCTACAGTACGCAACTATCAACAAAAAGATTATTCATGATCTTTTATGTGCAGTGCAGCAATCTATTAAATAGCATAAATAAAACTGAGTAGATCAAAGTCAAAGCATTTTGTAGTTCACTAGACTTCTGTTTCCCTTCCCTCTTACCTGTCTAGTTCGTGTTTGTTGCTTGTGTCAGAACTTAGTAGTTAAGTGCCTCGGCACAGCGGAATTTTCTAGCACAATGAAGCTTTTCGGCACGGTGAAATTTCCGCTATGGTGGAGAACCCCGATGCAGAAGAGCTCCCGCCATCCCTATGTAAATACGCACACCATTATTGGTTGGTTCTAAATTATTCCTACGTGGCGACTAGCAATTGGTTCGCTAGCCGTATAAAAGTTAGAGCAGTTTCCGCCCAAGTTGGAGAACTCCACATCCATCTCGGAGTGAACGTGGCGGACTGATCACCCACCAACGACTCCCCGTCATCGACTTTCCTGACGTACCCCGTATCCTGCATGCTCGTTGAATTGTTGTACTCCGTGTTCTGCATGCCCGTTGAATTGTCACGGACATTTCACCTCGGTTTAAAGAGCTCTCGTTCAGTTGTAACTGAAGCTAACTTTCTGCCTACGCTGTATTTATCAACGGTGTAAGTAAAGCAATCTCTTTGTTTAACCGATACGCTTCCGTGCCTAATTCTGCTCCATCAGTCAAAAGTACCCGCCTGCCATTTCAGGGCTACTGGCCACAGCCCGGCCTACCACTCGACCGCCACAGCTTGGAACAAGACAATTAATACCAGCTTCTCAAAGGCATATCCACTGCTCCAAATAAACAGTGATGATCTGAATTTGGAGCATAAAAGAGAAGATGCACAAACACACACACACAAAAAAAATCACACACACTTTAAGAATATATCATTCTGAACTCTAGTTTGACATCCATTGAATGTTTAAGAAAGAATGTAACAGGGTGAGAACTTGGAACGGGATTAACCACCATACTCCCTCTCAAACTAAATGCACTCCGATTGATTATATTGATTGTAGTAGGGCTTAGTAGGGAACAATTCTGTTTGGCCACTTAAAGTTATTTGCTATAAGGAATTCAGAAAAGGAAAGTAAGTAAGTAACTGGCTAACTGTTTAGTTTACCATTTCAACAAATTCCTCTATTCTTTTATGTCTAGAAGTCACCACTGCAGGTTTAAAGTAAATATTTCCTTTAGGATGTGCATATAAAAGTGAGGGGGAAAAAAATCAGTGCTTCATTAAGTGTGTTATAAGAGTGTAGTAGTATAGGAGCTTTATATATGTGAAAATGGACAGACAGTCTAAAATATAAAATTTTAAACTGTTCTCTGCTGACTTCTTTATCTACCATTAAAATGAAACAAAACAAAACAAAAAAACAAATCTGCCTTTAGACTTCAAGCTTAGACAGAGGGAGCAACACCCACAGAGAAACTTTACTTGTTAAATTCAGGGTGGTTTCTTCTTGTCCTAATTACAAGAACCAAACTGTTACCTGATAAAAATGCATAAAGTTGTAGAACAGCTCATGTTTAATAATTATGACTGATTTTTTCCACTTGAGCAAATCATTATAGCAAGGATCTCTCAGCTCGAGGTACTTACAGCAGTCCAAGAATAATAGCTCACTTGTCACACACAAAGAGAGAGATTAAGCAATTATGTTAGAATATGCATTTTTACTGTCTCCTCATACCTGTTTCTAACTTTCTTTAAAGAAAACTATTCCAATCAGACAGCAGATTCTAGACCAATACCTAATTAGCCATTGCTTTTTCACAGAAGAAAAAACTTGGGGTACTCAAGTACTCCTGGAGGATGGAATTATTAAGCCCATTTTACAGACTGGAAAACTGATGCAATGATTGAGCAGCTTGTCCAAGTAGACAAATAAATTTGGGCAAGAAGTTAGATGAAACGAAGTCTAGCTTTTAGTATTGTTGTTTAGTATTTGTTAAGAACCAACCAACAGGTTGGTTGTTTGCAAAGTGGTGTGCATTTTAAACTACAATATTCCAGAGTCTTCTTCAATAAATACGGTATACGTTTTAGAATTTATCGAAGACAAGTTTTTCCCAAATCTGTCTGTGCATACACGTTCAAGTGATCTAGAAGTATTCTCTCAGGTTTGTTTTCTTGGTAGAAAAACCTTTCTGGAAGCCATCTGAACAGACATTCACTGGTGGCCATCTCTGCCCCCTCCTACACACTCCTTTGGATGGAATATTGTGTGAAAAAACAATTGTATGGAAGAACATTGCATGGACTTTCCTTATTCCTCAAAAAATCCACTGTGAAGTACCTGGAGGAAAATACGGTGGCCAGCATGGATTCATCAAGAGCAACTCAACCTTGACCAACCTGATTTCATTTTATAACAGGGGTGGGCAATCATTTGGGTTGGAGGGCCACTTAAGGAGTTTTGGTTAGCTGTGGAGAGCTGGGGGGGCGGGGTGCTAACCCCGCTTCAACCCCTCATCATAGCTGTTTACACCACCCAGTGTGGTTGGGGGGTAGGAGGGTGCCAAGGGGATGCCACTGGTCATATCCAGCCCCAGCCACTACACACCCACTGCCAGGAGTGCTGGACAGAGGCAGGGTCTCCATGGGGATCAGCACAGGACCCCTGTGGGCAGGGTGCACTTGGCTGGGCAGATGAGATGGGGCCACAGGTGAGCAACGAGTGGTGTCCAGGACCAGGGGCAGGCAGGGCCTGGGGCCAGGGCAGAGCTGCAATCCTCTCCCTGCACACTCCTGTGACAGGTGCCAGTTCCACAGGCAGTGGCTGGTCTTCATGGAGACCCCATCTGACTACCTGCTCTGTCCAGTGCCCCCAGTAGTAGGTGCAGGCAAATGGGCCAGGGTGCCTGGGCAATGGGACTGAGTCCATCAGCAACACTTAAGTGTGAAGACGAGAGTGAGCAGGAAGCCAAGTATAGCTGTGCACTGCCCTCGCCCTGCCACATGGCCCCAAGAACTACAGGTCCCAGTATGCCCAAGAGCCACATGCAGGGATACGGTGGGCTGTGCTCCATGCCAGGCAGCACCTCCACACCGAGGGGCAGCAGGATCTGCCGCCTGCACCATGGCTTGGGCTGTCCTATCCCCCACACCTGGAGCTGTAGTCCAGGGGGCGAAGGGACCCACTGCGGACTGGATAAAATCATTTGGCAGGTCAGATCTGGCCCATGGGCTGCATTTTGCCCACCTCTGTTCTATAAAGGTGCCAGGTTCTATGGACAGGAGAAAGCAGTGCGTGCAATATATATACCTTGGCTTGAGCTAGACTTTTAACATGATCTCTCAACACACTCTCGTTATCAAGCTAAGGAAATACAGGGGGCTGGACCAGATGACCTCATGAGGTCCCTTCCAGGCCTACTTTCCTATAATCCTATAAACACTAGTAGCCTACACCTACACCTTCCACAGAGGTAATGATAGAGATGCAATATATGCTTCTTTTCCTCCCCACAAAAGATACTTCACAAGTACCTTAACCAAGCATCACTAATACAGTCTCTGAAGGTGCATACACAAGTCTAAAGCTGATTTAAAATAAGACAACTTAACTAAGTTGTTTTAACTAAGTCGCCTTAAGGAAGCCTATGTTGACGCATAGACACATACAGTTCCTTGAACCCCACTTGATACCTCCTTCCAACTAAACAGTGAGCCATTGATGACTACTCATTGAGTATGGTGATCCAATCAGTTATGTATCCACTTTTGAGTAGTTCTGTCTATTCTGTATTTCGACTTAATACACCTTGAAGATGTATCATCTCGCACCAAATTTAAATCAATTCTGCTTCACATATGTGTATACACTCTGTCAATTAAGTTGACTTAAAGATGTTAAGTCGACTTAACTGTCAGGAAGTTAGTGCATGTGTGCACACACAGTGAAATGCTCTGCCATCTATGAGATCCCCCAATTTCAGACCACAACAATTAACCCTATCACAAAGAGAACAGAGACTATGATAAGTAACCCTTCCTGAACCCCACTCATTATTTGGGGATCCCACACAACACAGAGAGCTACAAAATACTTCCCTGCTGCCTTTCATCTCCCAAAACAAATAATGCATTGTTGGCAATTGGGTATCCAGTCCCCAAAGATGTGTGCTCTAGATTTTTCCAGCATGACCCTGATAAAACACTGCAAAATATTCAAATGTAACAGTGGATATTTGTAGAAGGAATGAAGGAAGTTAGATCACTGAGCACAAAGAACAGAACTAGCATTAAATGGGTTTCCAGAAAGGACTTTGGCCCTGCAAGATTCCATCCAGCCATCCTAATGTCCAAAAGGAAGAGGGCCAATGGTAAAATAAATAAAAATGGTAAAATAAAATAAAAAATTATGGTAAAAATCACTGTATGAGAGACCAGAGCAATTATGATTATGTATTCTACATCTAGAAACAGTCATTTAGACTAATGTCAAAACATGATGGTAGCTACATATGTTATGATACTTGTACCTATTGGCAATCTTTTTGGAGGATACAAAGTGTGTACAAAATGAACCAGAGAAGAACAGTAGCCCCTGTAAGTGCAAGAGCAAAAGAGACTTTGCTTTGGCTATAGCAGGACAAGTTCTAAAGGTAAAAGCCACATAGCTCCCAATATACAATTAGGAAAACTTGTACATGTTGAAAGAAGTGATACACCTTTGTACTAGAGATTAAACTCAAATATTTGCATTTCCCTGACATGTTTCAAAAATACATCTTATATGTCTTACAAAGTTAGAGTAACTTGTTGTGGAGTCAAAAGAAATGCGTGCAATTTAATATCTTTGTCAAAGCTTATGCTAAGCATGGCCAAGAAATAATAACTCCTTTTACCACATGGATTTCTAGTGGCACCCGTTAAATTTTATAGTCAATACAGTCTCAATTTGAGCCACGGAGTAAATATATGCAATACTTTTATGCAAGTGATTTTTGTACAATTTATTATGCGTACTTGTGGTGATTTTAAAGAAAAGCCCTGTACAATAAAAACATCATTATTTTTTTGTATCAAGACCTAAAGGGGAAAAAAGTCAACAATTTCAAGCATACAAAAAGAAGAATCTTAAAGTATTTATTTCTATGAATGTTTTCCCAAAAGGTGTTACAAAGACTGACACGCCTTTCACTTTATGGTAAATGCAGTTAAAGACAGCCAGTAGGCAGGCAATCTAACACATTCTACAAAAATATTTCAAACCAAGTTTGATTTTTATCCTTAAAAAACCTCCTTTCTAAAGTTGAATGTTTGTAATAGAGCCACTGCAATACAGCAAATTAATCCTAATTCAACCAAGATGTGCTCAACAGAAGAAACGGATTTTTCATTTGTATTGCTGACACATTTACTGGGATCTACTCTGACAAACATTTTCAAAAGGCTCTACATCAGATCTCTTATTTTTCTAGACATCAGTCCTACAGATGTTCGTATACAGCTGCATTTTTTCAAAGCTCTGGCCATGAGGATCAGGGCTTATGTTAGATTGTTTATTTAGAACACTATTGTATTTTTCCATTCACAACGTCTAACCTCAAGAAGAATTTGGAACTTAGTACATGTTGTTCCCTTAAGACAAAGGCAAGGAGAGCCTTTCCAGAGTATTACTGCTTACTGCTTTCCCATATCTTCTATAAAGGTAATCCCATTTTTGTGTGCGTCATCCTCTATGACTGCTTCTGCCACATTATTTCTCAGCTGGTGTCAGTATAACATATTGTATTTTCCTATATACACTACAGACACCTTTCCCCCAAAATTTTGCCACTGGAAATTGGGGTGTGCATACACATGAGGAAATATGATAATGATTTTTGCTTCTGATGGAGGAAAGCAGAAGAAACACTGCAGACCCGCCTAGGGGCTCCCAAACTCAGGGTTGTGGACACTTCCTCTTTCCTCTAGCAAAGGTTCCTGCTGCAGAAGCTGCTACTCAAGTTACTTGCTGCTCCTCACCAGCGTTTTCAAAGAAAAGATCCTTTTTTTTTTTTTTTTTCATTCTGCCTTGAAAAAAAAGCATTCGTCTTATTCAGGAGGATGTCATATGTGAGAAAATACAATATTTTAAGGTAGAACCTGACAAAGTCATTCAGTTTTCTTTCTGTACAGTTAAGACACAAAAGTGTCTATAAATAACAACATAAATAGTGTTCAGAATGCCTTCTGTATTAGTCATTCAGATTTAAGAGGAACAGATTGTAATCAACTCATTGAAGAAACACATGGAAAATTAATACAGAAAAGATGCACTAACGCTACAATTAAAGTCTCTAGGAACTAATTAAAGTGCAGTCTCTTTCCAAATTTTGACAGTCCATCTAACATTTGGAAGATTTAACTTCTGTCATTTATTTCACTGATACATTTAAAGAATTAAACTTGGCCGAAGTCTGTGGTTTGTGTGCCTATAAAATCCTCTTACAAAACTTTCTTGAACTATAGTCTATATGGTGGTCATCACATGCTTGTACCTCTCCTGTTTCTAGCTGCTACATGGCAGAGAGCTAAAGGTACCTAACATACATTCGTAACACAACTGAAACGGTAGGATGATAATCTATCTATGTAATGACAAGAGGGGCACAAGAGTCTGAGAACTAGTTTTGAGCACAGTAAGAACACCATCTTTAAAGAGGCTTTTTTTTTTTTTTTTCAGCTGACCAATCTTGATGCAGTTGAAAAATGGGTTATCGTTAAACTAATGAAAATCTCTTTTTTGTAAATGGGTTATGTTGTTATTGAATCAATAGTTTAACTATAATGAAGAACAATACAATTAAACAAACTAAGTAGTTGAAACAATGGATTTGGTTTTCATTTAAATCAAGCCAAAACTTGATTTACGCATTACAGGGCCTACAGACACTTAAAACTATGCTTTGCAGTTTTCCTACCACATTTGGTTCGCTGAAGTCAGAGAAGCTTATGGGACCACACATGGTAGTAAATATCATGCCACAGGAATAATTTTTGCAGGCCAAACCATAGCTGTATGTAATATACACTGACCAAAGATTTTCTATAGTTATATCACCCCACAACGCAAAGTAGGACTGGAGTCATTGGAAAACTTTAAGGTTCCTTCCAGTCCGATGAACTAAGATGCCAAACCTCTATTTAAAAAAAAAGGAAAAAAGTGAAGTGTGGCTGTAACATTTAACTTGTGTTTAAACTCCTATACAAGACATATTTGATGTTATATCTATCACAGTAACAGGAGGACAAGCTGTTCTGGATAATTCACTCATGTGCAAGTTTCTTTCATAGTCCATGCAGATCAGCTCTTCCCTCAAGCTAGCTGCATGTAACAGATATGAAAGCTCCTCTTCCTGAAATATTTCTGACCAAATATATATTTTTAAAATGAAAACATTAGCCTGGAGAATAGAAGACTGAGAGGGGATTTGATAACGGTCTTCAAAATACCCAAAGGGCGATTATATAGAGAATGGAGATGGGCTTTTCTGTGTGGCTGTAGGGGACAAGACCAGGAAATGCAGCAGGGGAAATTTAGGTTGGAGATTAGGAGAAACCTTCTAACTATGAGAGTGGTCAGGCATCAGACCAAGCTACCTAGAGAAGTTGTGGGATCTCCATCCTTGGAAGTTTTAAAGGGCAGGTTAGACAGACACGTGGCTGGGATGGTTTAGTCAGGAATGACCCTGCCTTGAGAAGGGGGTTGGACTAGATGACCTTATTTCCAGCCCTACCTTCCTGTGATGTTATGAACTTGAGCTTGGAGCTAGTCTATCCTTCCTTCCTTTTAACCTGTCCCACTTTCTAAATACAATTAAAATGGAACTCCATTGGGCGAAGATTAAAAGAGAGGAAAAAGAAAATGAAAGCACCCGACTCCATGAATGTCTAAAGAGACTTTAAATGCAGGCAGCTCAGAATGAATCTCTTTAAACTAAATGTTCTACTAGGCATCCCTGTTACAGTAGAAGAGAGGATAAAAAACAGAGCAACAAGCAGCAGGTAGTAGCAGCAACATGATCAGTAGATCTGTTAACTACCTAGACTGCTAAAGTCTACACCCTGCTAGGATGAGTAGGAGAAGAAGAGGAGAAGAGATGAGGAGAGCAAGATGTAAAATGATCTCTCTACAGTGCTGGCAAAAGTGGATGGAGTTCACCCCGCACTGAATCCTCAAATCCTTGGCCTTTTAGAATATAAATGAGTAAGCATGAAGGCCTAAGTAAATAATGGTTCAGTTTAACTTTATTGCCAAAGCGTTATGCTACATAATTTTAATAGGGTAAAACTTATTTTGTCTAATTTTTCCACTTTACACTTCCTATCACTATCCAATTTCTGCCAACTAATACAGATCTAAAAAAAATACAAGTACTGAATTTAGGAGAAAAGCAAACTTGCAAAATAACAAGCCTTAATTTATTTGTAATGTAATAACATCTACAGGCACCAACTGGGAGTAGAATCCCACTATGTCAAACAGACAGTCTGACGTAGACAGTCTCTAGTCTGAAGATCCCACTGCGTAAAATTGTAGTATTTTTTAATATTAGACAAGCACAAGCCTAAATTCTACCAGAGAATTTACAAAGATACTTTACTGTTACAGTAATCCCACTGTAAAGTTAAATTATACAAAAACCATGGTTCTTTGTAGCGACTCTGAGGTAGTAGTTGACAGTAGTCCCCAGTATAAGGACACCCGCATTCAGAAAACTGATCAAACAAGGAACTGTTCCAAAATAAATACATGCTAGTTTTAAGTAATTAAAAAAAAGGAAAGAAACAAAATGTAACTACAGCAAAAGCTCTGTTAATTGGCATCAATGGGGAATGGGGCGTGTCGGTTAATCAAATATGCTGGTTGTCTGAGAGTTATACTTATCCCTAGCCCGGCAGGTTGGAGGCGTTTTTGCCTATTCGGGCTGCCACCCCTTCCACCACGTCCAGTGTGCCAGGGCTTTTAGTCAGTGCGTTGGAGGACACGGAGCGGGGCCCTGTGCAGGCTGCTTTGCCCCCGGCCGTGGTCTGCGAGGAAGAAGTGGGACTCAGCTTGCGGTCGTGAAACCAGGTGCCATGGTGGGACTTCCGGTTTCAGTTTTGCCGCATCGATCGGCAGGTGGTACATAAGATGACAGATGCCGATTTAAAGAGCATTCCGGATGGTAAAGTGCGAAATAACAACTTTTACTGTAAATAAAAGATCACTGACAATTCTATAAAAAGAACAGAACAATCCATTTTTACATTTAAAATTATCAGACAAGTATGCCTTTCAACCTAGTATATTAGGGCAGTTGAATTATACATTACCATAATCCTAAAAACAAGCACTTACATTTCCCAACACTCCCAATGAAAACTTAGTATTCTGAATGCAAGAAGTACTTGTTGCATTTAGGAAACTAGTGCACCTCTTCATAAGTATTGATCTTTAACGGTGACTACTAAATTAAATATTAAGCCTATTTTGTAGATTTGGGAGGGTGGAGGGAGGGAAGGGAGAACGGTAAAGAGCCACCATAACTTATTTTTTGAATTTTTGCGTGAAGTGGAAAATGACAAAACTCTGAACTGAATAAGCATCTCCCAATTGTCAGACTCCTGCTTAAACCATATAATCATGTTTTTAAAAAGTGAATTACAAATACAGATGGATCAATTTTTTGTGAAATATAATAATCTAATTTAATTGACAGACAGCTGAAGAAATTAGTAGGCCAAAGAAGACATATTGAGCAATAGCTTACATCTGAAACAATTTGAGCTGTCACAACCCAGTGATTTTGGTGCCTCGGCACAATGGAATTTTCCCACCACATGAGAGCCTCTTGCACAGCAAAAGGGTTTTGTTGCAACAGAAAAACCTCGGTGCAAGGGAGTTCCCGCCATCTGAATGCAAATTTGTGTCCCACTATTGGCCAGTTCTAAATTATTCCTACGTGGCGGCTAGTAATTGGCTTGCTAGCCATTTAAAATTTCGTGCGACTTCCGTCCAAGTCGGAGAACTTTGAGCACGCTGCAGAGTGCCTCTAAAGAGATCTGACTTGCAGCTGAGCTGATCGATAGACTGATCACCTATCGATTCTTCTCCCCGTCACCAAGCGCAATCCTCGACGTACCCTTTCCCTGCCAGCTTAATTTGTGGATGGATTAGCTGGCCTGAGCCTTGCCAGCTGGAGCAACTCACATAGTTGTTTAAGCGACCAGACCACCTGCGTCGCGGCTACAAGCGGCGTAAGTAAAGATTTTGCAACCAATAAGCTGTGTCTGCCTCTCCATTCACCAGCCTGCCCAAACAACCAAGTGATTTTTGAATCATCTCGAGTCGGCTCCGGCCGGCCAAGACATGAGCCACCCAGAAAATTCTATCTATAAAGAATATACAAGAAAAAGTTGTTACAATAACTTCTTACAACTCGTAAAGCCAGAAAGTGTCAAATGGGGTGGGGAACACACCCAGATTCATTAGCTGCCTTGAATTCATTATTACTGGTAAATGTATACCCACCTTCACTTTAACACTGGATGTGATTTTATGTTAGGAAAAACACTAGAGTACTAATCGAATACGTGAAACATGGCCAATTTATTATACTGCTGCTGCAGCAATGGTAACTCTTAAAATCTTAAACTAAGCCATATTACATGATCTCTTAGTTTGTCTCTTATCCAAATAGGAGTGTCAAGAAAAGCATTGCACAGTAATTTGCTCCACTTCAGCTATAGCAAATCTATCGCTTCAGCCTTCCTGTTTTTAGTCTATACAAAATCCTAGGCTCAAAGTCCTTGCATGGCTGACTTCCATTTGTGTTCCGCACCATGTTCAAATTTCTGGTCCTAACTGTCTGGGGTTTGTGCAAACTTTTACCTACTTATATGTTGTATCATGCTTTCCACTCATCCTGTACTTCTCTTGATTGATCCCATTGTCCTTTTCTCACTCCCATACTCTTTTTTATGTCAGGTTTTATCTGAAAGCGTCTTTTAAGTTTTGCTTAAGCCTTCCTCTTTTCAGAAGGTTAAACACACTAAAAGCCAAAAGCAAACCAAAAATCCTTCACAAAACATTCTAAAAAGCATTAGCATTCCCTTAGCACTGTCATCCCCTATTTTGTTCTTTTCAATTTCTAGCAGGTTATATTACACTAGACGTTGCCTTTAGTTTATGAACTTACTGGAGAATTGTTTTAGTCATTGTATAATATGGATGTGCATCTACAGTGAACCATAAAAGTCTGAACATCATCCTTACCTAAACAAGTTATCACAGCTAAGTGGACAGATACCTTATGAAAACACTTCTGCCAGTATATAATATATTCAGTCCAAAATAATAAAAATAAAAAATGGAGTGAAAGATGTATATGCAAGTTTTAAAAAGGAAAATGATGATAACAGAGTAAAAGAAAGCTATTCCAAAGTAAAAGATCTGCAAAGGCATCTCATATTTCAACAGCAGAAACAGAAGATGTGGTACAGTACTAGATAAGCAGATAGAAAACATGAAGCAGTCCGTAAGGTAGGCTGAAGCTTTTAAAACATGAAACTTGTGAAGTGAATATGGAATCTCGTCTGGATTTGGATTTGGGGATATGATATTGGAATGACTTGCAGTAAACAAGGCAAGAGAAGGGGGGAAAAGCATATAGAGGCATTTCTGCTAAGATTAAGTGAAGAAATAGTAATGCTGTCGATGTGGTGATAGACTGACAACAGAGGCAAAATTAAGATGTTTGATTTGATAAAAAAGGAAAAAGAAAAAGAAAAATGGAAGGGAAGAGGGGAGAAAATGAGGGGGCAAGGAAGTTGACCAGAGAATACTGTTCTGGCCCAAAAGAATAGTTTTGTCTTTGATACTTAACTAAAGATTAAATGAAGCTACAAACATTTCTTCATTCGCACTGTTTTGGATAAATAAGACTCATTAAAAAGGTGTCAAAAGCTATATATTAAAAAACTACAACCTAAGAGTGATAATTAGAAAAAAGTAAAATCAAAAGGACAGCGCAAACACAAATACATTGAAAAGAGCACAAGGAAAGAATTTAACGTCATGCAACTCCATAAGACTGTCAGAGACGGAACTAGAGAGAAATGAATCAAAGTATTTGTAGAAACCAGAACTGTCTTGTGCAGCTATGGGGACTGTACAGGTGGGAAAGTGATCTGAAGCAGAGAGATAATCCTAATAGGGAGCAGGGCCTGGGGCAAATCAGCTTGTGCGGGGCCTGGACGTGAAGAAGCCAGTGAGGGCAGGTTTGGGGGGGGGAGAAAGTGGCAAACGGACGGATGCGAAGCCAGTGGTGGCGGTGGTGAGTCACCAGCACTAGGCGGGCCCTGCAGGAGGAGCTGCAGCCGCTCTGCCTGGCTCCACGGGCCCCCCAAAGCACGAAGCCCAGGGTGGTCACCCTCATTTGTCCCCCAGGGACAACCCTGAGCACAGAAGGCTTCTCCAACAGCAGGGAGAATAAGTCATTAGAGAAGAGGTATCCCAGGAGTTGACAACAACAGTTGAAAATTTACTCACCTGTTTCATTTTTGACTTTCCACCTAATAAACTGAAATTTTCCCACATTAAAAAGACAGTTCTGGTCAGAGGTACCAAGTACATGGGGCCCCAAGGACTCTGGCCCACCTCAGGAAGAGGGCTGTCACCTGAAACGCATAAAGCTTTCCACGTGCGCATCATCCTAGCCCTTCCCCTGCCCCCGACAAATACAAGCCAGTGCCTATGGTTCTGGTTTTCCTTTTATTCTTAAGGGATTTTTTCAGTTGAATTGAAGAAGTTGTTACAATCACTAGAGATGGTTGTTGAACAAGGTAGTTGTTTTGTTTGTTGTTAAGGGGTGGCATTTATGAAGCGATTCACGATTTCTGCTTGGTTAAATTTGAGCTTTTATTTTAAAGACTTGCCTACTTGCAGAAACAGATCTATTCTAACGGGAAGGGAAAAAAATGCAAATCAATACAAATATGTGTGTTAATTTGCTTGACTACCATGGCAGAAGAGAAAAATGTGATACCCCATACTATAGCCATCTCCTCACTAGAATCAAAACCCCTTTTGAAGTCAAAATGGGTAGACTTTTATAGTTTATGCTTATCAACTTACTCCACTTCCCAAGATCCTTACACAACAGTGAGCATCACTGTTATCATGCATGTGTAATAGCAACTGGCTTTACCATTTTGACTTTAGGCTCCCCTCTCCCTCAATTTTATAGTCTTCTTCTCTTTTAAATTTTCCCTCATCCCTGTTACTGTATGACAGGGTCATATGAGCTGGAGAACAACAAGGTCACTGCATACAATTATACATGCAAGCAACAAACTATTTCATACTTGGTATTCATATGCATCAAGTTATATACATGCATAAAGAAGGGTTTAATTAACTTTAAAAGGATGTGCTTTGTATACAGTGCATCTCTCATTTTCAAAGTAAAAACCAAAGAGGCAAAATATTTTCCCTCTCATCTATGCCAGTTATAGCAAACTTAATTGTTAAATTTTAACACTGTTTTAATTAAGACAAGCGTAATATTTAGGTTTGTGTTGCCCCTTACAGAAAAATTGACACCAAGGCATCTTAAGTGAAACCAATCACAGGCTGACCAAAATATCTAGAAAAACAGAACCAGAAGCTGTAGTGTTTATGTAAAGTGAAAACTTTATCTACCTTCAGGCAACTATTGTAAGGGCCTGTAATTAATATGGTACAGTATATAAATATAATTTAAAGCAAGATTTAATATGTCTGATAACAAGTAATAACTATTAAAGTACTCTGAACTGCACAGCAACAGGATCCCTTGCAATGAGGTTCTACAGCATACATCCACTGCAAGAGCCTGCTTTCAAAATGAATCAACACACAGTTTGTTAAGATAAAGGTTTTCCAAGTTATGGAAAGAAGATAATGCTGTAACAGGAAGCATACTGGTGTGAAGAGGTTACAAGTGCAGTTTTGTTTTTATGTTTGCCCTCTACAGACAAATTCCACAATAATAGGAATAAATCTAACAAACCCTACCTTCTATATTTATATCTGCTATCAATGGCATTAAGTGTATGTAACAGTTGTAAAATGTCTCTCATAAAAGTTATATACGTTATAGATTGATACCATCTCTTAACCTTAAAGTAATAGTATAGAATTTAAGCAGACGTGTTTCCTAACAAAAGATACAGATATAGTTAATTTTACATATGCACATTCAATTTCTATGTGACATAACTGTACCATAAAAGTAAAGTACAACCCAAATCAGCACCATATAGCCCAAACTGAATGACCTACTCAAGATCATCAAGATTGTTCTAGCTCAGTGTTTTGCTTGTTAGAGCCATCCAACTTTCACCTGCAAAGGGGTGTGGGAGAGTGTGAGCGCGAGAGATGGGGCAAGCTAGAGCCAGGAGGGCCAGAGCCTGTACTCGGAGACAGAAAGAGACACGCACAACCAAGAAGAGGTTGGGACTGAGAAACCATGCCAGAGCAGTGGACCTAGGCTTAGGAGTCCACAGCTGAAGCAAACAGTGGGCCAAAGTCAAGACAGCTGAAGTCTGTACAGATGGGTGTTTGGATCAAGAGTGATAACTCTGCTGGAAGCATGCTGGAAAGGCAGGTGCCAGGTCTTCTGGCAGGGGAGCAAAAGCACCTAGAGGGGGCAGGGGGAGAGCTGCAAGTTCCGCCCCCAAAAAACTTAAGACGCACCCTCTTCCCTAGCAGCCATGAGGCTTCTGCTGCTAGTGGCAGCAAGGAGGTGGGAGCAGTGTCTGCACCTGCCCCACCTCCACTAACAGCAGCAATACTAATAACCCCAGCACCACCACCATGACAAGCACCAGCCTGACAGTCTCCTCTGCCCCAATTTCAGTTCCCAGCCTGAGCCTTCCAGTGCCAGAGGAGGAGCTGGATCTGGAACCAGGAGAGCTCAGTGCTATAGCCAGAAGAGTTCTGGGAAAGGAGGGAGAATCTGAGTTTCTGCTCCACACTCCTCTAAGTTCCCCTAGAGCCAGGTCTCCCTCTCCAGAAAGCACCTTGTAGGAGGTTGAGGTTGTGAAGGCAAGTGGCTCCGCTGAGTCAGGTCCTCCTATTGTTGTGCCTCGGCCTGCTGAGGAGGGGGATAAAGCAGGATCCACACCTCAGAAGCGAGGGGGTAGTGTAGCGTGGGATCATTCTGAAGTAGCATACTTGGGATCATCTGCCATCTGCCTGCACTGCTAATGCAAGACCAGCTGAGGCAAAGACGAGAAACACTTGAGCATTACAGGGATGCTGATGCATCTCTGCAGGCACCACCCCCTTGCCCTTACTCCTCCTCAGCCTGGCACCAATGGGAGCCTGCCTAAAGGAAAGTCCCCTTCTCGGTCCAAAGCCCCCATACCCAAAAAGCAGAGGCAGGTCACCCTGGACCAGTGGGGGAAAGGTGGAGGGAAAGGGTGGGGTGCATTCCCAAGGCAAGCAAGGTCACCCAGAGCTTTGGGGAGATGCTTGCTCTGGATTGCCAGCCTCTCTCCTTAGTTGAGTGGCCAGGATTCAGGCAGCTGATGACACTCATGGCCCCATCCTACCAAGTGCCCGCAGGGAGTACTTGAGAGAGGAGCTGCACAAGGCAGGTCTGCAGGTGGCCTTACACTTCACTTGGACATCTGGAGCAGCTGGGGTGGGGATTATGCCTACCTCTCCCTCACCGGGCACTGGTGCGATCAGTCAGGCCGTTGGTGGGCTCTCCTTCAAGCGGAGGTGACGGATGAGTCCCACACAGCAAGGCAGATCATGGTGGCCATGAACTGCATGGTGCAGGGGTGGCTCATTGGGCAGGGTGAGCTCACCGATAATGGTCACCGACAATGGGGCCAATATGGTCAAAGTGGTCCATGATGCCAACTTTGTTGGCATCTGCTGTGTGGCACACAAGTTCCATCTTAGTCAGGGGCACCTTGTGGGGGGACAGGGCTCCCAATGATGGCGTCATCACAACCAGCCAGTTCATTTAAAAATGCAGGAAGGTAGCAGGCTACTTCCACCGGAGCATCAAGGGGGACAAGATACTGCAGGACAAAAAGGCAGAGCTGAGCATCCCACAGCACAAAATGATGCAGGATGTGGATACTCAGTGGAACTCCACATACCTGATGCTTGAAAGGCTGGTGGAGCAACAGAAGGTCGTCCATGAGATGGCCTTGCTTGGGAAGATTGGGATCAGTGGCCCCCTTAACAAAGCTGAGTGGGATACCATCTCCCAGATCTTGGTGGTCCTCAAGCCATTGCTTGAGGTCACAAAGAACCTCAGCACTGCCAATGCCCTTAGCCAGGTGATACTCATAGTGAAGGAGCTTCAGAACCAAATGGAGAAGTTCCAGAGAATCAATGTTCCTGGCTGGGGCAAGCCGCTGTCACCAGAGGTACAGGCACTGGTGAAGCGGCTGAAGGAGGTCGTCAAGAAACGACTGGATCCGTTGTGGTCCAGTACGGTCCACTAGCTGGCGGTCACATGCAAACTAAGGATAAAGGGAAGCGTGTGCGCCAGCAAAACCCTGACACCCCACCGCACCTCTCTGAATCCTGGTTTGGTGGAGCAGCTGGTGTTCTTGAAGGTGAACCTCCCACTGCTGGGGTTCCCCAAGCTCCACATGCAGACGGAGTGAGTGCCACCCTCCTCACTCCATCTGCACCTATTTCCATTTTTAATTTTTTTTTAAAAAAAACATTTAATGCCCTGGCTCTCAGAGCTGCAGGCGGCACTCACTGTATCAGCAGCCAGCAGGGGAGGAACATCTCCCTGCTGAGCTCCCGTACCAGGACAAAATTGGAGGTATGGCCTTGGGCTATGGGGAAGAAGGAGGTCCCAGGTATGACCTAAAACTGCACCCTGCAAGGGTCGGGAGGCCTGGTGGGACTGCCAGTGGTGCGGCAGTCCCCAAGAAATGCCAGGACCACAAACCTCCCTGTGAAAGGCGGGTAGGAGGCACCTTATAACCTCCAGCCACCACACACACACACACACAAACACGACTTGTAAGATCTCTGAGAGGCCTGAGGCTTGCCAGTTGCAGTGGATTTGTGAGGCTCCAGTTGAGCTTAGCTGTCTGGGATGCCAGCTGTGAGGCATGGGCCACAGTGTAGGGGAGATA
>NW_005841983.1:1413845-1421334 GCF_000455745.1 Alligator sinensis
AACGCATGTCATCCCTAGACACCAGGGGCCTAAATGCATAGCCTAAAAGCTTAGCAAGCTTTCGGGCTTAAAAGCCTTCATCAGGCTGAGGAAGTATCTGCAGTTGGCACATGTGCTCTTCCTGGATGGATGGAAGGAATAGTAAAGAAGCCAGCGGCTGGCATGCAATTCAGGCAAGAAAGCCAATCAGTGAAAAAGTAAATTGAGGTGTCAGAGGGTGAGGGACAGGTGGGGGGGGGGGAAAAATGCAGGAGGGGGAATGTAGCAGGTAAAAGTGGAGAGGTACGTGGGGAGTCAGATGTCAGGCTGGTTATAGTGTGTCATAAATCCAATGTCTATACTGAGTCCATGAGTTCTTGTATCTAGGAGGTTGATGAAGTGAAGTTCACAGCCATTCTATTTTGGACTACCATCAGTCTTGTTTTGACTTTGAAATCAGCTTTAACACATCAAACAAAATCATCTTGCATATGTATAAATGTAGTAAGTATACATGTTATTGCTTCACAAATAACTCAATTGACCAAAATCAACCAAAAAGTTGAGGATAATGCTCTAATTAAAAGTTTTTAAAAAGTGTTAACTATTTTTTCAACTTTGCCTGCATTTGTTAAACTATTACAAATAAATTACTGCTTTGAAATACTGATCATTTTCAATGGATAGGCCTACTATGGGAAAATATTTTGTACTCATGGTCAAAAATTATCTTTCTTTGTACAGTGAATAATTTCATAAATATTTGGTTTTATGTCCCCTTAGGATCAGAAATGAATGAAACATTATGTAAGCAACATCTGCAATTCTGTAGTCCTCTAAGAACAAAATAATGGAGACAGTACTACAATTCACCAAAACAGTGGAGCTCTCTCTAGCTGGTATATTGAGAATTTGGCTAGAATTTGTTCACGTTATTTTTCCCTTCAGACTAACTCATTTCTTTCACATTGTGCCAGCAAATTATTTCATCTGTATGCCACCCACAGAAAGACTTTCCCTCTTTCCAAAACGAATTAGTGTCAGCATTACACTGAGCCATTTATTTCATTGTTTTAAATGACTGAAACCTTGACTAAACCATTAATATTTAGATTTCAATGGCTAATTCCAGTATTCGGAAACTTGGTCAGTTCAGCATCGCAGCAAAGATTTTAAGCAAATTAGAGAACACCAACATGTACTGAGCTAGGACTGAGCTTCCCAGAACAATACCCTCCCTCCACATTACCTACAACACATATTAATACTGATTCTCTGCAGAGACCCAAATACTAAAGCAATGGTTGTCAACCAGAGGTACATGTATCCCTAGGGTTACTTAAAACGGTCGTAAGAGGTATGCAGAACGAATGAGAAAAAAAAAAACAAAATTGTTTTATAGAGGTAAACCGATACATCGGTCCCACATCGGATCAGCACTGATATAAGGAAAACTGGCTGTATTGGCAGTGGGCTTTTTTGGGCTGATGTGGCTGATAAATGCCCTGTGCATGCACACAGCCACAGCACACCATGCAGGCAGCCAGGAGAGCAGCCGGGTCTGACTGGTAAGTCTGTTGTGGGAGAAAGGGGCGAATGGGGGGGCTGCAGATCAAGGCCCCAGTAATGAGGGAGGGAGTGGTGCTGGGGCCAGGGTTGCCCAGCCAGGGTGGGGTGGAGCGCAGGATGGAGCCACAGCTTGTCCACGGGGCACGGGTGGTGGTTCCTACCCTTGCAAGCACCCCAGGAGGGCATGGGAGAGGCATGTACCCCCGGATCTGTATGCGAGGCAAGGGTGGGCTGCTGCTACAGGCTGGGGCTGCGCCAGGTTCTTCCTGGTGGGGGGCTGAGCCAGGGCTGCGCTTGGGGCAGACGGCAGCAGCGCTGGGAGGGGGGGCCACCACAAAGAATAGGGTGGCTGCAGCCCCCTCCCATATTCTCCCCTCCCAGCACTGCTGCTGTTCACCCTGAGCACAGCCTGGCCCAGCCCCGCTGCCAGGAAAAGCCTGGCACTGCCCCAGCCCCAGCCCACAGTGGCAGCTCACCCTGCCCTGCACACAGATTCAGGGGCACACCCGCCCAGGGAGCGCATAATGGCAGGAGTCATCCCCCCACCCTCCAGATGAGCTGCTCACAGCTCAGTCCTGTGCCCCAGCTGTAAAGGGGCACATGAACTGAAACTTTGAGACAGAAGGGGTACACTTGTTAAAAGTGGTTGAAAACCCCTGTACTAAAGTATTGCATATAAGAATGTTAACAGTTCCCACCTATACAGAGAAATGCATAACTCATCTTCAATGGTACTGTTGCTTCTCCTTTATCACTAAAGGGACTAAATTAGGTTTCATTGTTATGCTCACCAATCAATGTTGTTATTAATTAAGGAATATGAATAAACCTTGTTGTAATCAACAGACTTTACATTCAGATTGTTATTTTGTTCTAAGATGCGTTTTATGAATGGAATGAAATAATTGGAAGTTCTCCAGTGGCTAATTTAATCCCCTGAAATTCTTTAACGTTAGACTGTATAGCTGATGGGCTGGGGGTTCACCATTTTTAAAATGTGTGAAATGTTTTCAAATTGCTATTTGATATTTTTCTCAGTTGTCAGCTAATCAAAATATTTATAACCATTTAACCATCTTTCATGATTATTCTTCACCAAAAATAGTAATATATTTTTATTAAAATAAAGAAAGAATATTACTGTGAAATTCTGCACAGGGCTGGTTTAATGTCTCAAAGTCTTTGTCAATGTTCTTCTAAATAATGTATTGCATAGGCCCTGCTGCATGGCTCATTATAGGTCTACAGATTTCTCATATTTACTCAGGAGAAATTAATCAATCTTTATTTTAACTTTCATACAGCCAGATTAACTCTCCCCACTTCTGAAAAAGGAAAATACTGTATCACTTCACAGATAAGCTCTTTCTACCTGGACTCTTCAGTAGAGGAACTTATATAGCTTAATACAGATACGTTCAGAGAGAAAGCATGATATTATAGCTAAAACACGTGTGAAACCAGAAAACATCAAATCAACTGTGCGCGCACACAACTGGGCAGGTCACCTATGTTCCCTGCACTTGTTTGCCCAACTATAAAATGTACATTCTACCTACCTCATGCGAGAGTCGCAAGGCATCATTACTCACTACTAATAAGGCACTTAAAGTCATGAAATGAAAGATGCTATTTATAAATAAAATTAATTGATTCTTAAAATGGTGAGTGTGCAGACAGTTTGTTGATGACTTGGCCTATCTCCTGATCTCAAACTTTTTTCAACTGTGCATGCATGTGCAGATGTACACAAGGCATAGTTCTGGGAACATGCATATTCAATATTAAAAATACTCCAAATCAAATACCTGTCAACAGATCGACTCAGAAAATTCAAGAAATTCAAGATATGCTTCTTCAAGCCAAACTCCTCAAGAAAAGACTTGTAAGAGTAACTCTTCATTGCACATCACAAAGGTGTTCATTTGTTAGGCCAAGTGGGGAAGTAAATTCTGGACAATCCTATATCATTAGTAATCTGCTTTTAGCTCTCCATAATTACAATCTGATGATTGGTCAGAAAATCTTCATAGGTAATCCCAGTTATCAGTGACAGGATGAGGAAGTGATTTCTCAAGAAAGCTATAACCATGTCATACACTGAATTTTAGTGGGAGCTTCAATCCCATAAAAAAAACCCAACTAGTTCCTTTCAAAGTATTGTTGCTGAGTGTCACACGTACCAGGCAGCAGCACTAGCATTCTAGTCTGAGTAGTCTTCAAGGGCATCCTTACATCTATAGCAGCTCTACTAATTCTTTTATAAACAGAGCTGAATTGTTCTTTTTCTAACTAGGCTTTTCTGTACATGGAAAATATTTTTGATCTTACTTTGTACTGTAGCCTTGAATCTCCTCCTACTCGCTCACTCTGCTCCATGCAGTTACAGAAATAGCCATGGCTAGTGCCAAACCATATTAGAGCTCCAGATGAACATTACTGCTGTAATGGAAACTTCTGATATGCTGGCTCCCTTGATACAATAACACCCCTTGATGATTTTCCGCTACAATTATTGTCATGCAATGTTACTGTGTTTCAGTATCTATATGCATTTTCTGGCACATTTACTGAATTACAGGAAAATAACCTTTCTTCTTTTAAAATAGGGTAAGAATATAAGTTCTTAGTAATTTTAACTTGGTGCTTAAAACATATTTAAGATTTATATATAAATATATGAATATAGATAGTTATATCTAATTTATATATCTATATCACTGTACAAAATATCAAAGCACAAAAAACACAAAATAAATATATATGTTTATGTCTGATATTTATCTAGCTATACACACACACAATATATATAGATATCTCTCTCAAAACACAAAATAAGCATGTATATAAAAGTTATTTTTGCAGTGTATACTAACAATATGTATACTGCTGTTATCCAAAAGTAATATATGCTACAATGTTAATTATTTCATTTGTGTGACTTTTTTTTTTACTATAAGGTCAGACAAAACTGATCTGAATTTCCTGGTTCAAGAAGTAGTCTAAACATCTCAAAGAACTAGTTTCAGGATTGATTACTTTTGAACATCTTAAGGGTCAAACATGGTAAGAAGGTATCTTGTTTAATTCAAACCTTCATGAGAATAATATAGCATTAAATTAATCCAGACCATCATAGTGCAGGGGTTGTCAACTGAGGCTACGTGTACCCCTGGGGGTACTATGAAAGGTATCAGGGGGTACACGGGGGTGGATGGGGATGGAGCACCGCCACCCTGCGCCACTGCCTCACAGGAGCAGAGCCAGGGCAGAGCGAGAGCAGGGCCACACAGATGCTGCGCTCCTGCCGCTCAACCACTTGCCACCACCCCCGGGAGTACACTTACTAAAAAGGGGGCCACCAGGGATGCACTTATTAAAAAAGGTTGAAAACCCCTATCATAGCGCATTCAAATAAAATTAAGTATCAGACTCAACTCATAAACATTCAAAGTAGTACAACATTTAAAATGGTGTGTGGCTGTGTGTGCATCTGTGTTGAAACTAACTGCTTCCAAACATGTAACTAATGTTTCATCTAAGTTGGTTCTAAATTACCAATACAAATATTCAGGCCTTACAGCATTTTAATTATACATCTACTAGTTCTATTTTGCACACACCAGAGTGGTTCAAATATAAGTTCAATATTTTATATGCACTAAGTATTTGTGAACCCTGAAAAAATTTAAAAGGGACACAGTAAAACCACACATGTCCAGAAATATAGATGTGGTTTTACTACATGGACACTGTAATACTGGGTAAAATAAGGACCCGATCCTGCACGTTGTTCAGTGCAGGAATCTGTTTGGGGGCAGGGCTCTACAGCTTGTCAAGAATATAAGTGAAACTGCCAAACAAGCAGAAAACAAGAGACAGAAGGAAGAGACATAAATGTCATTAAAAAAAGTTTGTTAAATAGAAAATCTCACTTAATTTATGCTAATAATACCTCGTTATTTCTAGGTGTTTTTTTAAAAAAACCCAGATCCCATACGAAGATAGGATAGAAAAACAGTATTGTGGTATTGTGATGTTTTTGATGTGTTCAACTTGACCTTTAGTATCACTTAAATATATTGTTTGAATCCAATTATGAAATGTCACGCAACTACTTCAATCTACCCCCAACTAAAGGACCTCCAAAATTATTTTAAGCCAAAAAAAAAAAAAAAAAAAAGTCTAAATTATAGTGGCTAAGGACTGGAATCATATTTTATAATATAATTCCCGTCAATGGAAGCACAAAGTGCTAATGTAATAGAGGTTAGGTTGTAACAGACATAAGGTCAAAAAACTGGCCCATTTGCTATGAAGTCACCATGCATGCTACAACCAGAGGGAGACTAAAATTTATAGATGATTTTGCTTTTGGTGAATCCAAAATGCACTGTGGCAATGCTAAATTACATCCAATTCTGGAAGGACAAAATATTAGCTTTAAAGATGCATCTTGCAGAATAAGAGACAGCAGCAGGAAAAGACTAGGGCTACTGCACAGGTGAAGCAGTGCATCCAGGAGACCATGACTTCAGCAGCAACATACAAGCCTGTCACTGACCTTAGCACAAGCTGCAGGTGCTCAGTACCTCTTAAAAGAATTTTTTTTTTTAAAATCAGTCCAATTGTTCATTTGAAAATTGTGGCCCTTACACCTGCAGAACCTGGAGGCTGAGGCACCAGACCCCTCAAGTGAAACCTTTCGCTTGCCAACAGGCGAGTGGCCAAGTGGGTTTTTCAAGCCTTGCTGTTCTCTCCAAACTATTTCATCAACTATCAAAGCTTTTACTTAAAATATATCTCTATATATATATTTTACACCTCGTAATCAAGAAAGGATAGGAAACCTTCGAAACATTGACACAGACCCACGCAGCACCATCTTCCCCAGCCTGGAGAGCATCATCCATTCCAAACCGGTGACAGCAGCAGCAGCAGGGAGAAATGTACATGTCTGTAACCTGTTTCACTATGGCAGTTTCACAGGGATGCGGCTGGAGAAAGCTACCTGCTGCAGCAATGGTAGGCACCAGCACAATGCAGAGGAGGAGGTGGTGAAAAAAAAAGGTAGGAAGCTCAAGAAGGAAAGCAGCGCTGGCACCATGCCACATCCTCCTTAACAGAACCCAAAGAAGGGGGGGCAGAGAGGGAAGCCCCTTTCCCTCCCTCCAACAGGCTGCAAAAGCCTGAGAGGAAGGGGGCAATTGGGAAAAAAAAAAGGAAGATGGAGCCATGTGAGCATGCAGGGGTGAACGTGTGTGCATGTATGCACGGAGGGCATGTGTGGATGGGTGTGTGTGTGTGTATATCTTATTCAATTAGCCTAATAGATATCTATCTATCCATTTTAGTTGGTTATGGTAGGTGTGTGCATGCAGTGTGCTACATGTGCTCTAAAGGTGTGTATGCACACATGGGCTGCGTGTCTGTGCATGCACATGGGGGTGCACATGCATGTGCGGGGACATGTGTGGATAGGGGGTGTGTGCATGGGGGATGCACGTGTGCATGTGTGGGGTGCATACATGTGCGCGCGTGTGCAGGGGCATGCATGCATGGGGAGTGCACGTGTGCACGCAAGGGTGCATGTGTGTGCACATATGGGGTGCGTGTGCAGGGGGCGTGCGCCTCTTAGTCAGCTGGTCCTCAAGACAGACAGACAGACCTACAGACACAGATCTCTACATCTGTAACTTACCCATCCTACATCGCACGCCCCCACCCCACCCCGCGTCCCCGGCGCTGAGAAGATGGAGCCGGCAGCGGGGGGGGCCCGGCAGGGGCCCCGCCAGCCCCAAGCCCCCACGTCACCCCAGGCCGGTAGCACCCGGTGCGCTGCAGCCCGCGCACTGGGCGCGGGCACACGGGCTCGGCGCGGGTTACATTTACCCCGGGGGGCGCGGGGGCGAGGGAGCCCGCAGCAACCCCGGAGTAACCC
>NW_005841983.1:1421657-1463650 GCF_000455745.1 Alligator sinensis
GCAGTTGGCGCTGCAGATCCCAGGCACCCAGCGACTAGCGCGGGCGGCGGCGGCAGCGGCAGCTCCTCTGAGGGGGTCGGGAGGGCGGGGCAGGTGCCCCGCCCCGCGTTTCCACCTGTGCCCCGCGGGTCCGGGCTCGCAGTGCAGCCTGGGCGCTCTCCCCCTGCTTCACTTAGTCCGGTATACAGCTATCCACCCACCTACCTACCTACCCACCCACCTACCTGTGGGTGTGTCTTACTCAGGTAGTCTAATGCAGATATCCCTCTCATTCAGTTCACTTGATGTCATATGTACATCAGGGTTCAAATGACACTTTCACTCTTAAAGGGTCTGCAAAAAAAAATTGGGCTGCCCATCCCATGCCCTAATAACATGGGAGACCCAGTGGCAGACTGACAGGGGTGGGAGGGGGCCATGGGCACCAGCCAGGCCTCTCAGGGGTCTTATCACACAACGTGACTTTAAGTATTGCTACAACAAAGTGGGGGGGACAAAAAGAAGCATTGGCCCCAGGATGCTGGAAACCCACGGTACATCACTATGGAGACCCCCCTCCCACAGGTTATGATTTTCAAATCTTACAGGGGGGCTCTCAACTCTTACGGGGGGCGGGGCAGGCTGAGCTCCCCTGTCATTCGGACCCTGATGTATATATATTACTCAGATAGTCTATTATACAGGCAGTCCTCAACTTGCAACATTTCGAGTTACAACGTTTTGCACTTGCAGTGTCTATAAATTGGCACCCTGTTTCGACTTTCTGACATTAGTTTTGACTTTACGACGTTTGATCCGATGCCATGCCATGCCATGCCAGCGAACAAGTCACTGTGTCACCCATCTCCCTGGAGAACATCTGTCCAAACTTCCTTGGACACTTTCTTTAAGAAAGCAGACAAGACTCCACAAAAACCTGCAGCCAGGACTTCTGAGAAGACTCCAGCCAAGAACCCTTCAAAAAGTCCAACCAAGAGCCTTCAAGAAGTCCAGCAGTCACCTCAAAGAAGTCCTTCCAAATCAATATGATTGCTATTTACAATATAAATACATTAATGTAGCTATCTTACTCATCTCTAATTGATTGAGTACGAAATTCTGGGTTATTTTTGGTGAAAACAGGGTATCGGGCCTTGGTTCAGGAACCAATCCCCCATTTATAACATTGTTTCCTATGGGAAAATCGGTTCTGAGTTACGTTTCGACTTAAGCCACCATTTCAGGAACCAATTGTGTCGTAAGTCCGAGTACTGCCTGTATATTATTTATATGTAGCTAGAACTTATTCAGTGTGTAATATAGATACCTCTCTTATTCAGGCAGTCTAGTATAGATATCTATCTTATTCCGTTAATTCTGTCTTGTATGCATATATCTTATTCAGTTGGTCTAATAACAGATATCACATTTACCCAAAGAACCTTATCTGCCTAGCTCCTTAGATCAACACAGCTACAACTAACAACCCTATATCTTATTCAGGTATTCTATAAAATATATCTATATGTATCTACAATTTATTCCATCTATAATGTAGATATCTATCTTATTCAGTTAGTCTATTTTATATCTTATTCTGTTAGTGTGCAATATATATCTTATTTAGTTAGGCTATAATATAGATAACTATCTAATTCAGTTAAATATATATAAATATTTATATTGATATATTTTTATTTATATGTTTATATGTATATATATATTTATTCAGGTAGTCTGCTATATATATCTATATACATCTATCTTATTCAAGTAGTCTACCATATATATCTATATCTCTTATTCAGGTAGTCTACAATATATATCTATATGTAGCTGTATCTTATGCCGGTAGTCTATAATATGTATCTAAATCTTATTTAGTTAGGCTGTAATATAGATATCCAGTTCAGTTAATCTATTACTATACATATCATATATATCTATATCTCATTCAGTAGTCTATAATATAGATATCTTATTCAGGTAGCCTGTACTATAGATATGTATCATATTCAGTTAGTCCATTATATAGATCTACACCTTATTCGGTTAGTCTGTAACGGGTATTCAACCTCCAGCTCATGGGCCAAATGTGGCCAGCTGACCCATTGCATCTGGCCCACAGAGCTCCCCGCAGGTTAAGAAAGTTGGCAGTAGGAGTGCGGGGAGCAGTGGCCACCCTCCCCTCACTACCAGATTCCCACACCCCCTCCCTCAGCACAGCCAGATCAGAGCCAGCCTGTGCCCCCTTCTCTCTACACCACAAGGTTAGTAATGGGCCATAATCCCTTTCTTCCCCCCCTCCCCCCCCGCTGAATCAGAACTGAATCACCCCCTTTTCCCTGCACCCAGGCCACACACCTTCCCCCCACAGGGCTGGATTGGAGCTGGGCCACACCACCTTTCCTCCACCAGGATGGATCTGGCTGGTCTGCTTCCCCCGACCCCTGGCCCTCTCTGTGAAGCCAGATGGGGCTCCGCAGCACCTGCCCCGGGGCACAGGATCAGGATCACTGACCACATCTGGCCCATGAATAGACCGGGCACTGCTCATCCAGTTCACAAAGGAACAAGATTGAGCACCCCTGGTCTATAATATATAATCTGTATCTTATTCAGTTAGTCTATAATATCTATTTATCTAGCTATCTATATAGCTATCTAATTCAGTTAACCTATTATATATCTTATACTCAGTAAGTCTAAAAAGGTGTATATCCACTATGCATTCTGATTGAATTCACAGTAACACAGCTCTAACTACCTCTCTCAGCCAGGGGCACAAGGACACCCCAGGGTGCGAGCACATCCTCTGAAGGGTGTCAAGGGGTGTGGGGAGATAAGGGATGTGTAAGGAGTTAAATAGATAAGCCAAATAGATCAACAAATAGATAAATAGACAACCTATACCCAAATAGATAAAGGCAGACTTGGGCTTGTTGCTGCCTCATGGATCCCCTGCCCCCAGTGTCCAGCCCCTCTGCAAAGTGGTAAACACTGCAATATACACATTAGTTTTCAATTGCCATACAAGCACCAGCATCCTTGCTGAAGCCAATATGACCTGCATTGAGTCACTGATCCTCAAGTACTAACTTCACTGGACCAGACATTGTGTGCCTGACTCTCAACTCCCAAAACAGATGCTCTGGTCCCAGCTTAGTAATGGCCTGAGATCTTGTGGTGGCCAGAAGAAACATTACAAGGACACAATGAAGACATACCTCAAGAAAACCAATGCCGACATCAGGGGCCAGGAGGAGCTGGCTGCCAACCAACTCCAGTGGTGCCACAACCTCAACTAAGCAGTAGCCCATTTCATGGTAAAGCAAGCTTGTCCTTGAAGTAGAGAAGAGAGAATGGAGGAAGGAAAAGGAGAGGAATCCCAGCCTGTGGCCTAGTCTCCCTCTGCAACTTGTGTGGACAGATCCTCAAGGTTTGGACTCAGACATCACCGCAAGACCCATCAATGAGCCATGGTAGAGATTATCCTCAAATTGAAGGATTGCCAACGACAATGAGTTTTTGAAGTTGGGCACCACTTAATTCACAAACATTAAGGGCAGCGGGGAGACATCCAGCGAGGGCTGCCTCAAGTCCAAAAAAGTTGAAAACTACACTGAGCTACAGGTTGGTGCAGGTTCATGTGACTACAGGAGCTGGGACCAGATACTACAAGGCCCACAGCAGTTGTAAGAGATCTGGTATTGGGCAGCACTTCAGTTGTCTTTTGTAATGGTTTTTACCCAAATGAAATCAGTAGAGACCACTAAGATACAGTGAGATTTGGGACTGCAGGATGTTTATGGATTAACATGGTAGCTGAAAAGAAGCCCATCAATAATAATAATATACTGAAGGGAGTTATTCAGATATTGTGGGGTGAGGGGGTTTATAAGTACCTACATAGACAGATCAATAGGAACTTATCAAATGAGGGAAACTCCCTATCCAATTACATTAGCGATTGTCCATCTCCTGATGCAACCCCTCTCACAACCCCTAAAATGGTACCCTGCTATAGGAGTAGATTATATTATCCATGGGCAGAAACATAATTTGAACTGAGATTCAAGCAGAAACATGAGCCTGTTTTCCAGAGTCACACACATGCTGTGACATCTGCTACTCAGGGCACTATTTCTGTATCTTTATAATCCCTTATCTCAATGTACAGATCCCAGGATACAGGGCTGTTGTGCCACCAGTGAAAAGATAAGCAAATGTTACTTCTTAAAAGAACAAAATGAGTTTCTTTTAACCTATGCCACAATTAAAACAAACCTCATCTCTCACAGTATCTTCTTTTTTGTGTAATACCAGGCACCATTATAAGTATGGCAGTGAAGTAAATGTAATTTTTTTGGAACAGCCTGGAGTTGCAGAATCAAAAACTGAGTGAAGGACTGAGATATTTTTGTGTTAGTTATTTACACAATCATTATTTCTATTTTTTAGATTGGATGCTTCCCCCAGAGAACTGATTTTACAAGTTTATTGGTAAATATCAACTATGTTTACTATAAATAATGCCAGCCTTGGTTCTGATCATTCAAGATACAAGCAGAACTCTGAGTCTAGTGGAGACATGGGAAGGAGGGAGTCTACACAAAAAACAATTGCAGGATAACTGCAACCCCTACTTTATACTGGGTGGGAAGCATAAGTAAAATGTGGTACAGTGAATAGAGCACTTGATTATGAAGCTTAAATCTCATTTTGAGTTTTCCTTAAATAAAGACAACAGTGATCCAGTCCATAATATTTATTCCTCAAAACAAATCACATATCATAGATTTAAATGTCTTTTAGCCTTTCTTGAATGGTTGTCACAACATTTCTCTCTCATACTGTGAATACATAATCTGAAAAGTGTATGTATTACCATTTCACCAAGAAGTTCCATGTTTACTTCCTCCCAGCATTCAGGACTGCTTGCTCAATTTACAACTCAAAAGATGGGCTAATTCAATGGGAGCCCTTACAAATCTGCCTGCAATCTAAAAGTAAAACTGAGTTCTTTCTGCCTCAACCAATAATGCGGATTTCACTCTGTCTTGTGTTTTTGGTGCTGTACACGCTAAAATAGAACCCGTTTCACTCATCCTAATTAATATTTCCTCTGCAGGTTCTAATCACAATAAACTTCAGGAAAATTTACTTTAATGACTATGACTAAAGTTGAACAAATTTGAGCCTTCTGTTCTGGGACAAAATTGAGGGGCAAATGGCTCACTCCAGCAACTCTTTGAAACAGCATGCAACTAGAAGAAGGATGAACGCTGGCTATGGCCTCCTCTGTAGTCCTATGTTGTTCCCCAAATCAGCTGAGGAAGTGTTCTGGAAAATGGTGCAAATGCTCATTCCCTAGTGCCTCTTTTGTCTCAAGAGCCAGAGCGCACCAGAGTCAATGTAAACAACCCTAGGTCTTATGGGGAATCCTGATGGGCTGCATTCACTGACACAAGAACAAGATATTCAAGTCCTATTGCATTTTAGAAAATTATCTAAACGGACGTTGGGAAAATCACTGGGAGGTTTACTTAAATGAAAACAACAGGAAGTGGCACATGGCTAGGAGCAGATTATTAATTATTCTTTCTTGCTTTGACATTTCATTTCATACATGGGACACAAGGAATCTGAAAATGTTAATAGGTATTGTTTCCTTCTCAGAGTCTTGAGAGAAACCAATGCATTAGCAAAAGGAAGCAAACCGCTTTATCATTTTCAAGGGACTGGTTGCTGCTTTTTCAGGGTCCAGCCTCTCAGCTGGCAAGTATTACTTTAAAAAGCATTTTTATAATAACATTCTTTTATGCCAGATATAAAGATTTAGTATACTTAGTGAATAACATATGGGCATTGAGGACTGGAATCCTCAGGTGGTGCAAATTGGTATAACTGCAGTAAAGTCCCTGAACCTTTTAAAAAGTTTTTCTTAAAATATATCTGCCAAGTTTGCAGATGACACCAGGTTATAGGGAAGCATGGTCATGCTTTAAGGTACAGGAGGGTCCAGACAGGCTAGTAAGTTGTGCAAGTCAGAACCAGATGAAGTTCAATGTTGAGAAATGTCAAGTGCTCCACCTGGGGACAAACAATTCCCTGCACACCTACAGGTTTGGAAATGCCAACCTGTCTAGCACTATGAATGAAAGAGGCCCCAGGGGTAATAATAGGCCACAGCATGAATATGAGCTGGCAATGCAACTCTGTTGCCAGCAGGGCAAATAATACTCTGGCATGTATCAATTGAGGCTTCTCCAGCAGGACCAAGAAGGTGATTCTTCTGCTCTACTCAGCACCGGTGAGACCCCAACTGGGGTACTGTGTCCAGTTCTGGGCGCTTCACTTTATTAAGGACATGGTACAACTTGAGAGAGTCCAGAGAATCACCACCTGTATGACTACAGGCTTGCACGGCAAGCCATACGAGGAAAGGCTGAGGGACCTGGGACTCTTCAGCCTGAAAAAGAGAAGGCTGAGAGGGGACTTGGTAGCAGTTTACCGCTATGTCAGGGGAGCACATCAGGGGCTCGGTGAGCAACTGTTCACTAGGGGGCCCTTGGGGAGAACCAGGAGTAATGGCTACAAACTTCTGGAAGACCATTTCAGGTTCAACATTGGGAATAACTTCTTCGTAATTTGGGTTTCCAGACTGTGGAATAAGCTCCCTCCAGAGGTGGTGCAATCGCCTACCCTGGAAATCTTCAAGAGGAGACTGGATAGTCATCTTGCTGGGGTCACCTGACCCTACCTGTCTTTCCTGCCTGGTGCAGGGGGCTGGACCTGATGACCTTCCAACTTCCCTTCCAGCCCTTTACAATCTATGAATCTATAAATAGATAGATAGATAGATAGATCTATATACAGCCAACCCCCGCTTAGCACTCTGAATTGGTTCCTGAAAAACTGAGTGTTAAGTGAAATGAGTGTTAAGCGAAACCGGAAGTATTTGACAGCCCAAAATGGTGGCCTCAATTGTTTTTAATGACCCAGGAGGGCAACTGTGAGTGTTACAATGAAACTGGCTGGGCACTAAGTAAAATCAGGTATCAATTTCAAATGAGCGTTATAGCAAAATAGTGCTAAGCGGGGATCACCTGTAGATATACATAGATCTATATAGATTTATATAGATCTTTCTATAACTACAGGCGACCCCCGCTTAACGCTGTTTCACTTAGCACTATTTCGCTATATAGATGTATCTATATCTTTATCTATCTATATCTGTATCTATCGATATACATATCTAGATAGATAGATAGATAGATAGATATTAAAATGCAGGGATGGCATGGAACATTCTTTAATTGAATAATTTCACTTTGGGGAAGGAAGGATCAATGCTATAGATGTCTCCTAATTAGATTATTTCAATGCAGGGACATCAATTACTTCCATGTTCTTCTTTTGATAAGTAATTGGGTAGATACCCTGACACTGCAGAAATAGCAGTAGGTCTATCCCATGGGATCTGCAAATCCTCTGCAATCTATTCTGGATTTAAATGGCTCCAAGAGAGACCAGAGTCTTCTGCACAGATGTCCCCTGCAAACTGCTAACAGAATTATTTCCAAAGAAGCCAGATTGTCAACATTCCCAAGCCAATAGCTGGTGGAAGAGGCTTTGCAGAATATACAAGAAACCTAAATGTGCTAGTGCTGGGTTAGGAAGAAGTTAACTTGCCCTGATTTATCCTAAGAGACTTGTTTGAGAGAAGGAATGATACTGTGGAGGATGACTGTTTTCAAGTCCAATCATTGATCCTGACATCAGAAACCACTGTCAGGAGGATGTCAGAAGTATGCTATATGACCTGCACTGTTTCCTCCAGGATATGGATGTTTTGGTTTGTGAAAGCATGGAGAAATATTTGGACCTTCATGTTTAGGTTTATTTTCATTGCTGTTCTTTTGATCTAACTTCAAGTGATTTTTGCCTGGTTGCTCACAACGGTTTATTGTTTGGGAAATAGTAATAGTAATGTGTAATGAAAGCTACTTAGATATGGAAGTCAATTTTCATTGTGCCTCTTGCCAAAGGTAAACTGAGTTTATAAACAATAATTCTGTTGCTCCTATGATTCTGACTTTGATACATTTTGATAATATTACAAAGATAAGAAAAGAGTTTATGGAATGAAACTAAAACTTGTTCAGACTATGTTGTATTTTGAGACAACCTGGCAACTCAAAGAACTATACAACTCTTTTAATAGTAAAGAGAATAACAATGGTTATTTAACTTGCTGCATCCTAACAGATCCAACAAAGTGGAATATGTACCCTCTGCATGATGGCAGATCCAGGATGTTGAAAAGGTGAGTGCGGGAGCAGCAACTGGCACTGAAGGGGTGGTTGCATCCCCTTTCCCAGCCTCTTCTCCCAAACTGGAGGCAGACAGACTGCACCATGGGAGCAGCAGCCAGGGTCTTTTTAAGTCCCTCAGTCAGGTAAGAATCTTCCCTCATTTCCCCTCCTCTTCCCTGCTGCTGTTCCCACAGTCCTGAGCTGACCCAGAGGCAGAGGGAATAGAGAGAGACATACTGCAGAACTACTCCTGCCCACTCCAGCCAGGCTGCACATGGAGCCAGGCTTAGCCAGACAGCAGTGGTGGCATCAGGTGGGTTCCCTTCACCTATACTTGCTCCTTGGCTGGGGAGGAGCATCCAAGAGAAAGGGCAAGGAGAGGAATCAATCTGCTGCTGCCATTCTCCCTGGCTGGAGTGGGAAGGAGTGGATCTAAAGCCTCCCCTATCCCTATGGCAGCCAGAGACAGCAGTAGCACTGAGCAAGGAGGCAGGAAAGGGAGTGGAAGGGGCCATGGGGCTTGGGACAGAGGGATTCTTACCTGATTTGGGGATTTTTAGTTAAGTCTCCAGCTGCTGCACCTGCAGTGTGAAGTGTGCTTAACTGAAAGAGGGGTGTGTCCACACCACTGCACCCCCTCTGAATCAACCCTGGTTCTGCGCCTAAGTTGACACCTGTGCCCCAAAAGGAATTTCATCCCTGAGAACAGTACCACTCCTACATTGTATAGGTTGGAGAGGGACTTGCTAATAGAAGAGGTCTGCATCCTAAGTTCTACCAAAGTTAGGGAAACCTGGCCAGCTGAAATGCCACAGTATGTCCACTGTTTATTCATAAAGCAGATATGGAGAGCAACAGGTGGCATAAGCAAGTTTACTTTAGGGATTCCCACCCTCCACTGCCCAAACAGACATTCACTCTCTTATGGAAATAAAAGTAATCCGGGGAAGAGTGTGGTGACTGGTGGAATCCAAGTCCAGTACAGTCCTTGAACTTTCTAGTAAGGTACTCAGCAATTACTTTCTATTCCTATATGGACTCCTATAGGTCCAGATCCAGATGACTTCTTCTTCCAGTCTTCATATGCATTCAGATACCTCAATTGAGAGTGCAATGTTAGAACCTAGTCTTGCTCCCATTGACATTTCCACTATTTTTCGTAAAATGAATATTTGATTTTTAAAAGTCTGTAACTTTACGCCTATTTTTTTCAAAGTAAGCCCCTATCTCATTAACTAGTTTCTTTTCCTTCTGTCACTATTTCTCCTTTTGCAATGCTTCTCCCAGCATCCCCACTGTTACCTTGATCTCTTCTAAACCATCTTCCTGAGATTTCTGTGGGCTCCTCTAACCCATTCTAACAGCATCCCCTAGTTGATGCTGCTATGGTAATTTATCTTCCCTAATACCTGCTTCTACAGGAGCTCAGTTTCTCCAATGCAACAGAGTGTCTAGACATCTATTAAGGCATCTGTGGAGAAAAGATTAAACCCAGCAATGTACAACCAAATTGCCAACAAGGTCTAAGTAGACAATTGGCAGATTACCAATTGAGGATCACTTATTTGTGAAAGTGCACAGTGTTTAGAAAAAATATTAGTTGTATGCAAGAGTAGAAGATAGTAATGAACCACATTATTTCCTGATGTAAATCTGTTGACCACAATAGATTTATACCAGGGATAAACGTGGGTCAATAATCTGCTTTCTACAACAGAATGTAGTAAACTTAAGTCATTATTTCTGTGCTAAGTCAGTTTGGACTGCAGAAGTCATATGAACAGGATCTATGCCCCAAGGACTCTCAATATTTTCACGGTATCCAGAAAGTAGGTTGGGCCTATTCAATACCCATTATTGAAGTATATGAGTAAAATCCTTACAAGCCTTAGTATAGTCTAACCGCATCCTCACTTTTAAGAAAGGAAAGTAAGACGCACAGGACGCACAGCACAGCCATGAGGTATGTGGTGCCACAGGCACATCTGTGCCACCACATTCCTTACATTCAGTTCTCCACACTGCAAGGAGATGGAAATGGAGAAATGAAAATGAAGTAGAAAATTAAAAAAAAATGAATTTATGAAAAAATGGAGCAGTATATCTGTGGGTCATCCACACAAAGTATGTAGCTGAATTTGTTTATGGATGAGATTCTTTTCTCTCTGAGATTTACTGTTGGGTAAAGGTAGACAGAATGGTAGTTGGGAGTCCCAGCTATGGGAGAAGAAGAGACAGGAATGGAAGTGAATGAAGCATGGAGAAAATCAACTGGATGAAAGAACAGGAAGATGGGCAGGTAAGAGAAGGCTGAAAGCAAATGGTTCTGATACAGTGGAAGTGACAGGAAGACTGAGGGCACAGAAAGAAGTGCAGCTTACCGCTGTAATTGAGAACGCTCCACAGGAAGTGTTCTGAGTTACAATGATTCCCTGGACAAAACAGAAGTTCACTGTTGGTTGTGGGGTGGGGGGGAGGAGACGAATCTAGCTGCTAGCAGCCAACCTGCAGCCAGTTTCCCCTAGCCACAGCCCCTCCTCTCTCCTAGCCTGTGCCTGTTTTCAGAATGGGAGGGGGGAAAGGGAGCAGAGAGAGCTCATTCTAGGGGTTCTCCAGCTGGCACTGGAGGGTGGTGTGGGGTGGGTGAATTGTAGTCCTCCAACTTTGGGGGGCTCCAATACACCCTCCTCCCTCCACTGGGGGTAAAAAAAAACCCCAGATCAACCCCCCATCTCCATTCCCTTTCCCTGCTCCGATTTTGAAAACAGAGATAGGCTGGGAGGCAGCACAGACACAAGTTACAGAAGATGCTCTGTTTAGAAACATTTTCATCTGACCCCTCATGCAATGAGGGTTCAGATTTCCACCCAATCGTCCATTTTTTAAACTATCTGCAGCCATGTTTGGTCATGGCTACAGAGCACTCTCTGTGGCCTGATCAGGTGAAAATTGTCACTTCTGTCTACATCCTGAGGGACAGAGTTTATGGAGAAACTGATGGATGAAACTGAAAGTGGCAGAGTTAGGATCAAAGAGGGGTAGCATGGCAGCAGAGAGATCAGAGAGCACAACACTTGGGGAAGACCACATCAAGTAGACATGTTTTGGTGAGTGCAAGAGTTGTATCAGGGCTGCAGACCAATTGAAAAGGGGAGGATGAGGAAATGTGTAGCTCTTGAGTTGAAGGGATCATCAGAACAGGAGTTAGTCACAGAAGATTGGTGTAGGAGTGCAAGAGAGGCAGTCGGGGATGTCAATCAGAGTACAGGAAGGCTGTTTGGGAAACAGGACAGTGGATAGTAGATGGCAGCCATGTAGGGCGCATCCAGACGAGCGCGCACATGCCTCTCGCCCCGTCTCAAATGCCTTTGAGACAGGTCAAGAGACACGTGTGGGAACGAAAAAATGTTCTCCGTGCTGCAAACTTGCAGCACAGGGACAAAATTAGACCCCTGGATAGCCAGGGGCCAAAAAAACCCACTCTGGAGAACAGCAGAGCAAGGCACAGTCCCAGACCATACCTGGAGCCAGCACAGGAGTTAGTCCTCCAGAAGAGACGCTCTGGTTTTGGCCAGAGCATCTCTTTGGTGTTCCTGCTGCCTCCGGCGCTGTCCAAGGTGAGTTAGGGAATAAGGGCGCGGGGGGGTTATGGGTGGTGTCAGAGGGATATTGGGTGGGTGTTGGGAGTGGCAGGGGGGATGTCCCCAGGGCTGTGGGGGGCGAGTGGCCAAAGCAGCTGCGGTGAAGCTGGTGGCACGCAGAGGGACCTGGCCTAGACCAGTGTGGCTCACTAGTCTGGCTTTGCATCAGAGCGGGTCGCACAGCTCCAGGAGGTGCACACAGGAGCTGCGCCTCCCGGAACCATGTGACCTGCTCCAGTGCAAAGCTGGACTAGCGAGCTGCACTGGGCTGGGCTGGGTTGCACTGCACACCACCTCCCTGTAGGCACAGCAGCGGGGCAGACGCGGGACTCCTGCCAGCCCTGGGGCTGCTTTGCAAGACTGGCCTGGTCAGGCAGCATGAGCAGCCTCAGGGCTGGCAGGACCCAGCTGGGCTTGCCGCGCAGTCCCTGAGAGTGGGGAACTGGCAGCAGCAGGTTTAGAGCACCCCACTCCCACTGCTGCTGCAGAAGGTAAGTTATGGGTCCTTGGTTGGGGGGGTGTGTGGCCCTTCAGGGTGCCTGGGACCCTGGCTGGGGGGGCTGCAGCCATGCAGGGTACCTGGCACTCTCTTCCAACATCAAGTGCCAGTGACGTTTTCTGTTGGAGGGATCCTTCCCCAGCTGCTTCTGCATAACAACACAGCAGTCATAACCAAAAGTCTGTCTTTTCATGATTAGAAGTAGCAAACATTTCAGATGCAGACCTTGCCTTCACCCTTGCATTTTTCACTGTGATTCTGGATTTCTGAAATGTGGTCACATCAGTTTATAGCTGAAGACTGTCCAGGAGCTTCATCTAGGGTAGAACACAGCAGCCCATATGCTTTGCAGGGTGATGCATTGGTAGAAAATTATGCTTGCTTTCTATATTCAGCACTGATTTCCTGTTTAGTTTCATGTGAAATTTGAGGTATTGGTTTTGCCAAGCAGAGCTTTGGCTTGGGGTCTGGCTCCCTAAAATACACCTCTCTTGTGTCATATCTCAGATGACCTGAGATTCTTCAACAGACATCTCTGATATATTGAGAAAAGGTCTGCTGGCAAAAATCATCTAGTACTTCTCATCAAAGATCCCCCAATACTGGCATCTATACCCAGCATTGGTCTGACAGAACCTGAATCTGCTGACCTGTTAAGCCTTCCACAAAACTCATATATGTTCTTCAGGCTTTGGGAAAGAGAATGGGTTAGTGTGCAGGGTGAACTCTATGGGTAATGGAAGTGGCTTCTGGTTATTTTATGTAAATGACTGTGGGAGGAGGAGTTCATGAGTTGTTATTTAATTTAGAGGAATACTTAAAATCATGTTATAAGCAGATTCACTGTTTTTGTTATGTCTCTAACAACAACCAAGTTAATTAGAAGCAAAAGAATGTTTTTTAATTGTAAATATTTAAACTTTTTTATTATATTCCTATAAGCTTGGGCACCTAAATATCCACCAAAGCATTCTATTTCAGTGTTTAGTACTGAAATGTTTGGCATCCAAGAATTTCAGGGATGAATATTTATTTAAAATCTTTCTTTTCATCGGGTTATTGGGAAACATTTGTTTTTTTGTTGTTATTTGTAAATAATTTAAATTATGAACCAAAGTGAAATGGAAGAAGTTTATTTTAAGGCAAAATTTTCTTATTGTATAATAACCCAGGGCATCTTAAAAGACATCAATCTGAATAAGTCAATCTGCCAAACAGGTAGCTTTCATATTACAAGTACTAACATATTGAAGAGCCAGAATTCAGTTGGAGATGAGAATTAGGTGTAGGCTGGTTAAAAGTTTAATTTGTGGCTGAATAAAAGCAGACATTGATGTTAAGCCCTAGAAGGGTCAACATTTCATAAGATAGATACTGTTACTGTTTTTCAGTTCAGAATGATTCATTTGAGAGTCAACTTTTCTTGGGAAAATTGAATTTAATCCAGTTGCAAACTAGAAAATGGTTTCTTCTCATTTTTGGATCCAACCATGAACCAAAACCACAGGGAGAGATTTGAATTTGCAGACTGGTATTGAATCCTGTTCAAAACCTGAAGCCATATAAGGCTTTGAATCTCCAGAACTGATTCCATTCCAGTTAAATTATTCCCTGTCTCATCAAGTTATTTAAAGAAAGTGTAGCTTATTTTATCCCTGTACTACAGCGACATCTACTGAATGAAAGTAAAAGAACTATTAATGCCTTCATGAAAATAACATTTCCCTATCTTAAACCATGTAAATCTACTATTGTAGCCTGTTTGGTTTTTTTCGTTTTATTTCTGTATGCTTTAGCCTTATTATTATCTATTTGGTGCCTCAGGATAAGTCATGAACATATTTCCACATTGTAAAAAATTCTGAGGTATTCTGTGACCTGAGCATACTGCTAAGTAAGTTTTATAACTTATTAGCTAATCTCCCAGCATGCATCATTTCTTGCCTGCAATTAAAACAGCCAATTGAAATTTGAATCTGCATTGAAGGAGACTCATCTAGCATAATCTATCTTTCCTTCTTATTTGACATGGGCCCCAGTCTCTGCCCTTTCCCAGTGTCTGGCTGCAGTTGAGAATTGGATAGGTGTGAAGCAATTGATGCTGGTTCCAGACAAGACAGAAGTGATGGTGGTGAGCAGCCTGCATGATTTAGGAGGGTTGGGATACCTACCATGGATGAGGTTCGAGTCTCTCCTTGTCACTCAGGTTTGCAGCCATGGCACACTTCTAGATCCTTTGGTTCACCTGGATATGCAGGTAGTAGCTAGGAGCACCTTTTAGCAGCTCCATTTGATGAAAAGGCTGCAACCCTATCTTTCAGATTTGGATCTGGCCCCACGGCATCCTCGAAAGGATCTCAAGGAACCTCAGAGTACCATAGCACCCTGGTTGTTAATCACTGGGCTAAACTATTTCAATGTGCTCTATGTGGGGCTGTCCTAATGACTGTCAGAAAATGCAGCTCCTGCAGAATGCAGCAGCCTGCCTTCTGACAGGAATCGCCAGGAGCACATGCTTCCAAGGCACTGGCTCTAAACAGCTTTCTGGGTGCAATTCAAGGTGCTTGGCTTTTGACCTATAGGGACCTAAATGGCCTTGGCCTTCCATACCTAGGACTGCCTTCTCTCTTATGCCCAGTGCAATCCCCAAAGTTAGCCAAGAGCAACCTCCTACAAGTACCATCAACTCACCAACCTCACTTGGTGAAAACACATAAGAGGTTGAGGTCATTCTCAGTAGTTACCGTTCAGCTCTGGAACTCTCTTCCCCCTGAGGCCTGCCAGAGGTCAAGCCTGGACAACTTCCAGAAGTGCTGTAAGACTATTAGAGCAGGCATTTAGCAAGCAAGGCTAAGATGGGATAATTTTTAGGAGGTTTGTGCTCTGTAGATTATAGTCATAATGGATTACTATAATCATGATAAATTATTTATTTATAGTGATCATAAATAAATTATATTTCTAAATTATTTTTCTTTCTCCTGCTCTATTCTTTTGTTCGTTTCTTTTATAAGTTATTTTGCTCTTTTCTGCAAACTATCCTGAGCCTTTATCAGGAAGGGCAATCTCTCTCTCTCTCTCTCTCTCACCATTTTGTATCAACTTCTTCAATGACATGTAGTAAAATTCTATGTTAATGTAAAGGTTCTCATATTTACAGATAATTTAAATCAGGATGGCCATCTAGCCTAAATCTCTGTTATACTTTCACTGTCTTTTTCACCTTTGAACCAATCTAAGACTTTAATTTATGACAAAGATTAGGTTTTACTTTTGCTACTCCACTCCACACTATGGAATCAGTTCCTACTCACTATTGCTGTGATTTTCTAGCATTGCCACAAGATTCTTTCAGGGGTTCCATGCAATGTTAGGTATACAAACACTTACTTATGATTCACAATATAAACCCAGAGATTTCAAATCAAAATCCATAGTGTCAAAACCTTTCTGGCTTATTGTGGTCTTTCTGAGTCCTTTGCAGCAGAAGACTTGTTTTATTTTCTGAGGTCCAGAAATGGGCCTCCCATACTAGGACCAAACAGGCCTCCCATACTGAGACCAAAGCTAAGAGCTGGCATTTTCTGCAGGGAGCCCCAAATTAAGAAAGGATGTCCTGAGTCTTAAAAGATTGAAAACCACTATTCTGTTTTTATAAATGGGCATCTATGATTTGAAATCCTAATGAAAGAAACGTGTGTGTTATGTTATTTACTAGTTTAAAGTGTCCTACATTCCTTCATTATATGCCCATGAAACTCACATTTCTTCTGTGTATATGCACAGTGGAAGAGCAGTTGGAGACACTGTTCAATGGAAGGCACAGTCTTTGAGGTGATATATAAAATCAAAATCCTAAGCATTTTTCATCTTTAACTGCCAACTGCTTGCTTCGTACAACTCACCTGAATACGACTTCCCTCAGCAAGGCAATAACTGGCGGCAAATGGTATCTAGCAAGTGGAATTTTCTGTTGATTCCTTCAATTCCATTTCCTTTTTTGGCAGACACAAATGGAACATTATTTTCTCGCAATTGCTATGAGCTGAGAATAACAGCTCTTAAATTGGCACTGAGAAGGTGGAAAGGTGCATATTTTGTTGTTGCAAACACTCTCTAGCAGTCAGAAGGCTGCAATGTAGAAATATGTCTTATCATACAGATTAAACACCACTACCATTTGGCTTGTTGATGGGGTCCAGTTATATAACTGGTGATCAACTCACATAACAGTATGCATATGCTACATAATAACACTCTTTACTCTTGGGTAAGTGTGACTCCTACTGTATTTTAAGAAGAATCCTTATCATATCATTAACCCATGTGTTTAGTTTTTTCCTGTTTTGCCAAGCCAACAACCTATTTTTGGTAGAATGGACTTTTCAACAAATTTTGATTATGAACTGTTGTTTCAGTGACTGACGTAGGTTGCTGGTAAATCTGGTCCTCTATGGAGGAACAGAATTAAACAGTGATGATCAGCAATATCTCATCATTGCCAATGGACCTAAAATATGACCTAAAAATCCCTTCAAGGTCAGTCTTTTCATATATGTTGGGCAACGAACGTGTGAAGCTGATTGAGGAAAACATTGTGAAGCGTGGTATAGCTTCAGCATCAGTATGTTGGTGACAGGCAGTTATGTAATTTATGCCATGTGAACCCTATGAGCTTGGTCTTAACTCTGGAGGAAGTCCTGAATGATACTGTTAGCTGCATGCATTGCAACTATTTTGTCTTAAAAGATAGGTGGGAAAATGAGAAATGTTGTTGTTAAATACAGTTGTTTCAATAAGATGACTTATTCCTTCTTCATTTCTCCTTGAACTTGGAGGTTATGAAGTGAATTTAAAATCTCTGTTTCATTTATTATGCCATGAATAGACATGTGTCAACTGTTTTTCCAGAAATCTGTTTTCTGGCTACAGACTTTGAAAATTTACTTAGTATACGATGACCTGGTGACAGCAGTACATGCAGCTATTATAAATCCCTTTTCACCAGCTTATGAATGAGGTGTATTCAGAATGAGGCACAACAATTGCTCATGCGTTTGAACTATTGTATTCAGCCTAATTTGTTTTCCATGTTTCCTGACTATGAAGTGACAGATCCAGTTTAAATTAATCCTATTGTTGCATCAAGCTCTATATGGAACTGGCTCTGATTATTGAGCCTGATGGGATTTTGCACTTGCATATTATCTAGTATGTTAGGGATCTACCATCAAGCCCTAAGTTAGTAGTGTTGATGGTAGATCTCTGCTACATGGGAGTTGGTCCCTTGTGAAATTTGACTCATTTCATATCCCCCAAACCCCCACTTCTAAGAAACACAAAAAAGGTTATTTTGAGAGCAATTTTACAATTCTTACTCCTGCTGTCATTTTACTTATCTTTGTTAACCATCACTTCAAATTTTTTTGTTATGAGAATGTTTCTAGCTACAGTAAACTCTGGTTAATCGGCCATTCCAATCTTATACTAGTCTTAGAGTCAGCATAAGGGTTCTGCACTTGGCCTAAATCTGCTTACTTAGCAAGATTCACAATTCTACTTATGACATCAGACCCTAAGTCAGTGGTCACTAACCTGGGGATCCCAATCTACAGGTAGATCCCGGAGCCTCTTGTTACCAGATTTGCCTGTCCTTTTGGGGTGTGCTCGTTTATTAGAATTATGTGTCTGGGGTCTCTGTAATTCTATCAATGTGCTGCTTGTGTCACTTGTGTTTCTATATGGAGCTCTATCTCTCCCTTTTGCAAGTCCTCACCCCCCAATGGAGCTACCTTGCAGGGTTTACTTTCAATGGGGCTGGGTTCCTCCAGCTACCGATTCAGTCAAACATACATACACACACACACACACACACACACACACACACACAGAACCACTGGGGCTGAGTGGTGCCAGGCTCCGGGTAACACATGGAACTGCCCCAGCTCCCAGACAGTGCATGATGCCCTGCCAAGCCACACTGTACCTGCGCCATGGGGCAGCTGTTGCATGGGTGCCAGGTGGGGGGGGGCCCACCCACTGCCCCCCACTTCCCTGTGCTGTGCAGGGGGGCTCTGCCATGAGCACCCAGGGACCCCAATCACTGCTTCTGCAGCCGGTGAGTGCAGGGATTTTTATTTGTAATTGCTGGGGGGGGGGGGGGGGGGGGGTGATCAGGGAGTGGAGGCTGTGCAGAGGGGCTCTGCCAGGGAGCCCCACAGCCCCCACAGCCCATGCTACAGCTGTTGAATGTGGGTCTTTTTTTTTTTAACTGCCAGGACTAGGCTGAAGAAGTGTGCAAAGAGGGCAGTATTCGATGCAGATTCAGATTTGGCCCAATTCGGCTGATAGTGATTCAATTTGCTGATTCAGATCACTGTCCCAATTTGATTCGGCTGAATCTGAAGTTTCGATTCTGATTCAGAGAATCAGAGATTCAGCCATAGACACATTTTTATGTTTTTTCTACGTACCTCAAGGTACCAGGCGTGGCTCATGAATGCTGAGATGGTGGGGCAGATGAAGCATCCCATGGGAGCGTGGGGAGTCCACTGCCGAGTGCATGGGGGACTCCCCTCCACACCTCCCTGGCTTGGCAATCAGCCGCTACATAGGGAATAGGGAGTTAAGGTCCTGCAAGTAGGGGGCATGAGTTGAGGTCCAGTTAATTTGGGGGACCAAATTTGGTCCAGGTAAGCCTTTGGGTGACTGAGGCCAGAGGTGGGCCTGAGGCCATTTGGAGGGTGGCAGAGGAGAAGTCACAGAGGAAAAAGGGGATGAGTCAACAGCCCTGTATGGAGAGCAGCTGTGGGGAGTTACCCAGTTATGAGACGGGGCAGAGTCAGCACAGTATTTTGCAAACCACCCAGAGCTCACTTGGATGAGGGTAGTGGTAGATGCCCAAAAGGTTGCATGCTTGCTAGCTGGGGAGTGAAGGGAATCAAGCTGGAGGACCCTCCAGGTGAGTGCAGGGTGAGTGTGGTCCCAGGGAAAAGGAGGGGCGGTAAGAATGAGGTCCAGCAAGGGCAGTATGAGAGATAGCATGTGGAAGATGCTGGAGTGTCATAAGCCTCAGTGAGAGGGAAGCGGTATGAGTGTGGCCTGTAACAGGGCAGGTTGTGAAAGGCCTGATACTGTAATGAGTTGGGCCCAGCCCCAGGCCAGAGCTTTACACAGTTGTTAGTCATCTGTGAGGTATGGGACATGTACAGGGAGGTAGGAGCGTGTACTCAAGGCCCTAGACACCAGGGCCCAGAATGGGCAGTCTCCCACCTAATCAAGATTGTAATTACTTAATAGTAAGGCATGGCAGACAAGATGGGCAGGTGGCGTGCCCAGAGGCAGTGGGAGACCAGCACTGTGGCTGGTTGGGGAGTGCCCACATTCACCACACAAAAAGTGATCTTCACCATAAAAAGGTTGGAGACCACTGCTTTACAAGGGCACCTTGAAGGCATACCTTAAGAAGGGTGGCATCAACCCTACAAATTGGGAAGTGCTGGCTGCTAACAGCTCTCAATGGCACTGCACCATACATCAAGCTACAGCCCACTTAGAAGAGAACCACCTTGCTCCGGAAGTCAAGAAACGGCAGAGGATGAAGGAAAGCGTGCAGCATCCTGGCCAACTGTTGTACCCCTCTCCCCCCAAGGTACCTCTTGTCATATCTGTGGAAAAACTTGCAGAGCATGGATTGGACTCCTCAGCCACCTTAAAACTCACCAGTAATTCCCTCCCTGGTAGACATCATCCTTGTATTGAAGGATAGCCAATATACTTCAACCATACTAGCCTGAGTGGCTGTTAAGTTCTATTAACCATTTGACTCTAGCAGGATTTTGCAGTGAGAAGAAGAAATGTTTTGATCCTTAAAAGGAAGACTGTATCATAAAAATGTCACTTAACTTCTTTTTGAGATTTTTTTCTTTGAAGAAAGTGTTATGGATTCCTGTGTTGTTAACTCCTATGAGAAATGACGTGGTCATATTTACAAACTTTACAAACATAAACCACCTAGCAATTTTGTCCTGTAATAATTACATTTGTGCACATGTGTATAGTGGCAAATAGAGTGCTAGCAGCTAAGACATCATGTGCTTGGTGGCCCTAAGAGTCTGGCCAGGTGCAGAAGCCGGGAGGAGCGAGGAAGCATGTAGGGGGAAACCGCCCACGCGGTTCGTCAGCCATGTCCATATCCAGCTGCGGCCAGGTGACGTCATGGAGAGACGCCACCCAGCAAAGATAAAAAGCAGCTGCGAGAGCGCGGAAGAAGGAATGCCAGGGACCGGAGAAGTGGCACGAGGCCGCGAGGAGGAGGGCATTCGGCCGCTGTGCTCTGCAGCAGCGGCAGTGACAGAGGCAGTGGCAGTGGTGGCGGCAGCCGGAGCTGCGGAGGATCCCCAAGCCAGGGAAGACTGGCAGGGGCCGGAGGTGTCGGCAGGGAGACCGGCAGAGGCAGCAGGAGCTGCGAGAGATCCACATGCTAGAAGGAGACCGACGGAGGATCAGCGAAGCTACCGGTGAAGTCAGCAGAGGCTACAGCGAGAGCCGGTGTGGGAGCTCCCACCAGAGGCAACAGGGGCTGAGGCTCCAGGGTGGAGGCGGGTCCTGGAGGGAAGGGGAGAGAGACCCCACCTGGGGTGAAGACACAGACCCCGACCCAGAGGGTGCGCCAGCCTGGGGCGTTAAGGGCATTAGGGGATAGGAGAGTATGGGGCTCCCCCCACAGGGCGCTCCTTTTCCTTTGGTTGTCTCTTTGGTCGCGCTCCCCTAGTAGTTGCATTGCTGGTTCCATTAATTTGTTTACGGCAGGGCAAAGGGTTATGCTGAGGGTATTGTTTATGTTCCCCTTTTAGGGTTAGTTTATGGTAGTTCCCTGGTGAGAGTGGATTAGCGGAGCTCTTAGCATCAGGCTAGGGTAGCCGGGACGTCGCCCGAGGGTGAGAGAGGAACCACGGGTGAACCCTGTGAGGGTCAACAGCATCAGACATAAGGCTTAGGGCGCCGAAGAAAACAAGCCCAAAGGCTGAGAGTCGCCAAACCCTCTGAGTCCGGTCAGGCCCCAGCGTACTCATCCACAAGAGGAGATGCAGGGACCAGGGAGGGTATCAGCAGGGGCTTGCCGCAAAAGATTCGGAGGCCCGTCTCAAAGGTTGGCACTTGGCCGGGGTGTAGGGGAGGTTGGAGCCCCGTGTACGTCCGCTGTGACGCATGACAGCTCTAGAGGCATCCTCAGAAGGGACCCCCTTCACTGAAGGATCATTCAAAGTCACGGCAGGCGAGTTTGGGGGTCACTCTGAAGGTAGCTGAGAAGCCCCCTGGGGTCTGCACGAAGGTCCCCGCCCAGCGAAGTCAGCGGCTCGGGCAAAGGCGGCGCGAGAGCAAATCATCACAAGGAGGTGGGCACATCTGCATTGCTTTAAAAGAGCATGGCACCATGCTGTATAGGACATCGCCCAAATTCTGTTACAAGATTCCTGGATTGTGCAGTAGTCTAGAATTTCTGCAGCATGTTCATGTTGCAATGCAAAATAAATTACACATAGTATGGAATGATAAATTAATAATGAACTTAATGTTGTAAAAAATTACTAGAGAATGCAAGTAATAATATAATATGATAACTGACATCTGAAAACTGGGGCCCTTTAAGGTGTCTCAACTTTAATATCCAAACACTGAAGCAGCAGGTTTACTAATCACTTCTGATTATCTTAGCCTTTGACATTAAATTCAATATAGTTTATGCTGTCCACACTTTTTCAGTTCTTGAGATTTTCTCCCTTACAACTCATAACTGCATCCTGGAAAGAAGGAGAAAAGCTGTAAATTTGTACAATGCATTGCACTGCACAAGGACAATTGAAACTTTTGTTACCTAAGGAGGACCAGGAGGGAGTTTGGGAACAGACTTTCAGTGGTTACATTTGGTAAAATGATCATCATATTTAATAATGTTTTCATTTAAAACTATCATCTTTAGGCTTCACAGTTAACCATTCCATTGGAGTTACTGAGCTCTTTCACACCTCCCAGAGCTTGGCTACAGAAAGACAATGCAGCCTTTTCTCCTGATTATTAGTTATTATTTGAAGTTTAGTAATGCTTGATGGTTTCACTCAGGAAATAGGACCTCACTGCACTAGGCAGTTAATGTATTGAAAAGTTCCTGCACCAAAGAGTTTACAATCCAGGATACAACAAAAGAAACGAGAGCTGAAGGAATGGCAAGGAGGAAGCGAAGGAGAATGAGGCAATAGTAAAACAAGCAAGGTGCACTAGCTATGTCTTGCTACATCCTTGTCTTTGTCAGTGGACTGAATCTTGGGAGAATCATGGCAGAGTTATATTTAAGGAGGAATTTGATGGATAATAAAGCTTCATGCATATGAGGCAACATGGGTGAAAGCATGGAGTCACTTGAAGAAAAGGTTAGCTCAGGTCAATTAAGTCTGGGAAGAGCAGTGGAGCAGAGCTTATTGTCAACTTTGCAATGAACTGATAGAACAACTTTGTAGGACTCACTAAAGGCCTTTCCTTTAAGGCCTTTAGTGCCTAACAATTCTGTCTTTAAACAACTTTTTATTTGACAGTAGAAAGGTTTCCTCTACTTGCTTTTTTCATTTTCATATTATCTTTGCAACCATAGAGACTAGAAACATTGCATTTTTAATATTGGGAAGTTAGTTGTACAATCAAATTTAGATGTACAATTCTGTAACAAAGGGTGTGGATGGCACTCCAAACTCTATCTTAGCAAAATTTCTGGCTGCAGGATCACAGAGTACCTATGACTAGAAGTGTAAGTAGGGCAGGGCAACAGGGACAGTTGCCCCAGGCACCAACATAGGGAGGCAGACAGAAAACAACAGCTCCAGAGCCACACAATCATACTGGCAACATGGCAGCACCCAGAAGTTGCCTCTGCCTTTGTGTGTTGCAGTTGCCCCGGGTACCCAACTACATTGTTCTGCCTCTGCCTAAGACTCTAAATAAGCAACTAAGACAGAGAAACTCTCCTCCACTTAAGCCTGAAGTTATAGGGTGAAGGCTGAGGGAAGTGTGCCACTTTGGTTATCTTGCCCAGTGTCTGCTACTGCACAGTTGCACAATAAATTAATGCAGGGCCAAGTTATACCCCTAGAAGTGAATTCATACATCTCCCTTCTTTCACAAGAATGGAAAGACTAGATACTACTGCAGCATTGTTTTGCCTACCAAACCCTACAGAGAGCTAAAAAAGGGGTAGTAGGAGCTGGTATCTGCCAAGACTGCAAGAAATCAGCCATATCCGAGAGCAGCTTTTTCATAGCGGGGTACCCCAGATAGGAAAATGCAGTATAATCACTTAAAGAAGTCCTCACTGAGATTTCTTCAACATGTAGCCCGGGTGTACACGGGTTTGTACTCCCCTGTCCTATTGAGGGAATTATTGGTAAGACAGTGTGCTGCGGAGGGACACAACAGCCCAGCAGCCGACTCTGTCCCCTCTAGAGTCAGGCACAGTCAATCAATTACTTAAGTATATACAAATTTATTATTACAAAAAAACACATTAAAGGGTAAGGACATATATGTGTGTGTGTGTACAAATTTACAAAACAATAAACCCTATACCATATATATACATTATATATATATATATATATATATATATAGGCACCCAATTATTATTAAAAAATACAGATGAATAATAGAACCCAGAACAAAGGATATTGATCACGCAACCTTATAACTCTATAAATATACAAAGTATTACCTCAACTTATTCACATAAACTATAAGGCACAGTCTACAAATATAACAAGCAATCCTTAGACTACCTGGGTGCCCCCCAGGGGAGGGGCCCCGCTCCTAAGGTACCACTACTGGAAAGGAGGAGGGGGGAAAGAAAAGGAGGGAGACCCCAAAGACTCCTAAGCACCCCCCCTGCTATCACCCAGGAGCAGCCCACATGGTGCCCCTTCGCAACCCTGGGGGTCCCACCCCTGTGGGGACCCTCTCTCCAGGGTAACTTTCTACTCCACAGTCCCAGAGGGTTGCCTCCCGCTCTTCAGGTCGAGCTCTGTTCCCCATCGGGTTTTCCTGCTGCCCCAACTCTGCTGCCGCCAGCCCGGCTTAGGGCCACATGCACTGCTGTGTGTAGTGGGCGCTTTGCCTTGTGCTAGGGGCTGGAGGCCCAGGCAGCTTTGTGCAGCACCAGGGCTCAGTCTGCTCCTGGACCATCTGTGCAGCAGCATCTGCACTGAGGTGCTGCCCTGTGCCAGCAGCTGTAGATCTGAGCCACCTCAAGTAGCTCCCAGAGTCTCTCGCCCTCTGTGCAGCGCCTCCTGCACCGAGCACCCGGACTCGTGTAGAGGTTGTGGACCTGAGTCGCCCAAACGGCTCCAAAGATCCTGCTCCATGCACTGCTCTGTGCATTGTGTCTCTGGCCGCATGCCAAAGGTTGCAGACCCGAGCCACCTCACACAGCTCCGAGGGTCTGGATGCCATGCGCTGTGCTGCACAGCAAGAGTCTAAGTGCTGGAGCCATGCGCAGCTCCCCACAGACAGAAGTCTTCAGGGGCCCTTCCTGGGCTACTGCTTCGCCCTGCTGAGCAGCTCTCCTCAACTCTTCTAAGCCCCGCTTGCCTCTCTTCTCCATCCCCGATACATCTTCCTCCTGCTGGGCACGCAGCTCCTTTTATACTCTCCAGGGCTCCGCCCCGAGGTCTTCCAGACCTGACAGTGTTGCAGTCTTCAGTCAGGTCTGGGGGAGCTCTTCTCTGCCTCCCCTCAGGAAAGGGGCAAGACTTTATTTCTGTTGCTGCCTCCTGATTGGTGGATGGGCTCCACCAATCAAAACAGCAGGATCTCAAGCCTGGGACTCAACCCAAGCTCTGAAAGGTAAGCCTGCTACAAGCATAAGCCCTTCCCATGGCTTTTAAGATCTGGGCTATATATTCTAGAGCACATTGAGGTATAAAGGATGTGGAATAGAATCTTGTTGTGTCTGGCAGTGCCTATGGTGCAAATTCAATTGTTTTCTTAATCATGAGGAGAATGAATGTGCAAAGATGAGAAGGTGTCACGTTGAAACCTTAAATGACAGTTCTTTGAGGATTTTATGTCTAGATTATCAGTCTTATCTGTGCATTAGTAATTAACTATTCCTCAGAGGCACACTAGGGATCAAGATAGCCAAAATGCTGGCTCAGTGACTAGTGCAGAGTTGGGAAAAGAAACTTACTCAACCTCATACCTCACTCCCAACCCCTAGGCAGCAGAACATCCCTGAAAAGAGCACCAAGGGCCATGCAGTGTATATTGGCACCATACAATTTTAAAGTAGGCAAATTTCTAGTCCCTGTGTTCTGAATTATACCAGCTACCTGGAGGAAGGGCAGTGTGGAGATCAGAAAGTGGATTGGGTCAGGTATAAAATTCTTAATGTAACATTATCACTTGGGAAAACTGTATAATTTGCAGTAGATATTGCTGAAAGAATCAGTAACTTCTGATGCATATGAGTTCATCTCAGAAAAATGAATAGGTTACAACCCAGGGGTGGGCAATTATTTGGGTCCGTGGGCCACACGAGGAGTTCTGTTGAGCTGTTGTGGGCTTGGTCAGCACTTCTCCCCACCCCTGCTCAACAACTCACCAAAACTCCCTGTGTGGGATGGGGCTGTGAGTGGGTAGGGAGCAGTGTTCAGAAGCAGGATGGATAGGCAAGGCCAGGATCATGGGTCCAAGTCATGGGGCGATAACAGCACAGGGCTGGGGCCTGGAGCAGAGCTGCGATCTGCTGCCCGCACACCCCTGTGATGAGTGCAGGTTCCACAGGTGGGGGCATGTGTGGAGCAAATCACGACTCTGCCCTGGTCCCAGCCCTTTGCTGTCATTGCCTCAAGATCCTGATCCTAGCCCCAGACACAGCTCTCCTCCTAGCTGTGCACGTTGGGTATGCAGCTTCAGGCTGAGCTCAATGGAGACTCTGGGATCGCAGGGCAGCAACAGTGTGGGGCTGGGGCAATGCCACAATGCGCTCCCCACACACCCCTGCCCGCAGAACCAAGGTTTTGCCCTGGCCCCTGCATGTGGAACCTGAGCCTGTCACAGGGGCTTGTGAGCAGTGGATTGCAGCTCTGCCCTGGGCCCCTGCCCCATGTTGTCCCTGCCCCAAGATCCCAGGGTCTCCTCCACTTAAGCCTGCTCACCCATCTTGCTCCTGGACACCACTCCCCATTGGCCTGAGGCCCTATCCCAGCCACCTGGCTGCGTGTCCTGCCCACATGGGTCCCACCCAGCTGGTGCGGGGTGGATGGACTATGGTGCCCAGGCAGCAGGGCTGGGTCCAGCAGTAGCAGCTGGAAGAAGCCACCATTGCTGGGGCTGCTGGGAAATAGAGTCTGGCTGCCTCACCGCCCCAGCCCCGCTGCATGCCCGCAGGTGGTGGGACCAGTTGCATGCGCCACAGCCTTGGCTGCCCCCCACCTGGGCCAGACAGGACTGAGGGTGCCACCATGGGCTAGGCAAAATGCTCCATGGGCCAGATATGGACCACAGGCTGTATTTTGCCCACCCCTGTTATAACCTGATACTGTGTCACTAGTGACAGCACATGCTAGAAGAGTTAATTGGAGCATGAAGAAGAGTCACCACTCCAAGCTACTTTTTTCCTGAAATGGGTTTTCCTTTGGGTGAGGGACAAGGACATATTAATATCTATAATCATCAAAGTTGTTATCTTCATACATTTTGCTTCATATCTGCAGCATTATTAAACTCTGTAGTCTGTGCATGTATTTACATTGCCCAGCCACTGTGTAAGACTTTCCTTAAAATAATTGCCATGCTAGAGCCTGGGTGGCTCCTCACAAAGCAAGACTGTCTTTTACCTTTCGACAGTCACAAACCCTGCTGAAAGTAAGGGCCTACAAGGCATCTTTTCTTTGAGCTAAATAAAGGAACAGTTAAACACCTTTATGTTAAGCTACAGCTGAAGACATGGAAACGATTGTTCAACAATTAGACCGTACAAAGCCTGGGTAGAGGCTGGGCAATAGGATATAAGGACTTTTTCTAGGGGTTGCTAACAGGCACAGGATCTGGAGAGAGATCTTTTTCTTGGTAGAAGAAGATGAAAGCCAGGAGACAGAAAAAAATTACTCAAGAGAGAACTTTGTGGCTAGAGTACTGGCTGTGAAAGTTGGTGTGAAATTGTGAGCAAGGGAACTGCTTCCTACTGTATTCAGGAAAACAAGATTTCATTACATTTTTTGTGACTAAACAAGACTGCACAAAAGAAATACCTGGTATATACAATCAATTTTTATTTCTAAGGAAACAACCCAGTAAATCCCAGAATATTCGCTAACCACTGTCTTTATGGAACAACATAATATTTTCCCACTATCCAAGAATATTCTAGTACAATTTCCTAAATAATATAGAATGTCTGTGGCAATCAAAGTGACTGGGTACAATTATGTTGTGGAGATTGCCCAGCAAATCCAGAATCATTAAATTAGTTTAAAGATGACTTTTTCCCTTCACTCATCTCTGGCTTTGCTCAGCCAGTCTTGAGAATCATGGTTGTTTCCAAAAATTCCTTTTTTTTAACAACAAAACATTAGTAAGTGGGTTACTAATATTAATGTACATCCACTAAGTTAGGTGACTGCGTACACGAGCAGCCTGATGGGAAGATAATTTTCAGCTCTAATGATATATAAAAAAGGCTACCCAAGCAAAGGCTGTCAGGAAGCAGTAGAATGACTTTGCATAGATAAGCCTAAGTCCAATTAGGCTGTGAGTTTTACCACAGCCCGCTTCACTCTGACCATTGTTAGCAATACAGCTCTTTCCTATATGAAAACAAAAGTACACTTGAGTGTACTTTTGTATGCAAACTGAAACTATTTATCTCAAGCAAAGAGATATTTTGTGAGAAATAATGTCACTAGTATATAAAATAAATGCTCCCATCTTTGTTTGTTTATCTTGAAAATGGAGCTAATAGGCTTAATTGAAACATTAAATCCTGGTAACCAATTAATTTACAAGGCAATTCAGCTATTTGTCAATAAATACCTTTTCTTTCACTTAGCTGATGGAATAGTTTAACCCAAAGAATAAGTCTAGCACAAGTTAACCATAATTGTGTCATAGAGTTTAGGATCACTTAGAAAAAAAAAAATCTTCCAATCAAATGCAACCCTTCAACGTGTTGTTCCTTGCCTAACATAAAAATGCATGAACTGTGTTCAGACATGCTATGCTTCAGTTAAACCAGTTTCAAATAAACTTGCATAGCATGATTGATGAGGCTGATCTATTTTGACCAACTCACTGCTAAGGGGCTAATACTTCACATTCCTTTAGTTTCTTGTATAGATAATAGGCACTATTCTTCACTGATTTACACAGAGAAATGTTAAAATTCAGGGTTACACTTTCACCTGGGGTCAGCAGAGTGTTGACAAGCAGATGGTTGCAGTTCCATGCCCATCTCTAGCCAGGTGCCTAGAGGCTGCTGTAACATGCACCAGCTAGTAGCAATTTCCAAGGGACAGTCTACAAGCTGAGCACCATTACAATGCAGTATACCCCAGCCATGTCTTGAGTATACATGTCTCCAGCCTGATGTAAGAGCCTCTTATGCTGGCTGTACACTTTCTGTGCTTGGGAAATTCCCAGACAGAGGATGTAACCAGTCTTCACTCTGTGCCACCTGCAGCTTGGAGCAGGTCAGCACATCTGCTCAATTGACTTGAAGATTTCATGTTAATTGGCCTGTAACAGTGAATACTATGAGAAGAAATTTGACCACGATAAGCAAGCAATCAAAACAAAATAAAACATTAGGATATTGTAGCTTAACCCTATGTTGTCTTTGGCTTTTGGGCAAACAGAGTCAGAATTTCTCTCCAGCATTTCTGAATTGCTATTTTACCTTCACACTATCCCCAGCCCTAACCTATTTCTCAGCTCTGTACACAGATCACCACTAATATAAGAAATCCCTCCAAAGGCTTCCTTTCATGCCAAGAAAACCTAGTATCTGTCTAGCCAATGGGGTAATACCATGCAGCAATGGCACCCTCTTTTGGGGACTTCTTCATACCATCCTATTTGTTTAAGAAGAAGAGCTGAAGGTTTTTACTATGTGTCTATACACATCCCACTTGGGAGGGGAATCAGGCTCTCTGGTTCATGGTCCTATTCAAAGGTCAGTGTAGTCAATAGTTTTGATTTCAGATCAGGCCTTATTTTCATGTCATTCTCTACTTGTATATGTGAGACTTTTTCCTCAGGTTAAGGCTTTACTATTTTGAGAAAAGTTTTACAAGTAGCTGTAAAAAGATCAAAGCACCTGGGTAATAAAGAAAAAAACAGGAAGACTTTAGTCTGAAGTGTGTAAATAGAGAATTTTTAAAAATATGAAGGATATGAAAACAATACTTCGTAAGTTTAAACCTCAGATCCCAATACATAATATGAGGCCATATCTGGAGTGTTGTGTCCAGTTTTTGAGTCCAGCACTACAGAAAGGATGTGAACAAGTTGGAGAGAGTCAAGTGAAGGGCAACAGAAATGGTTCGGGGGCTGGGACACATGACTTCTGAGGAGAGGTTGAGGGAACTGGGCTTATTTAGTCTAGAGAAGGAAAGACTGAGAGGGGATTTGATAGCAGCGTTCAACTACCTGAAGAGTGGTTTCAAAGAGGATGGAGCTGAACTGTTCTCAGTGGTGGCAAATGATGAATAAGGAGCAATGGTCTGAAGTTGCAGCAGGGAAAGTTTAGGTTGATTATTAGGAAAAAACTCTCACTGGGAGGGTGGAAGAAAAAAAACTAAAACAAAACCCCCTCTCTCACTGGAAGAGGTTACCCAGAGAGGTGGTGGAATCTCCATCCTTAGAGGTTTTTAAGGCCTAGCTGGACAAAGCCCTGGCTGGGATAATCTAGTTGGGGGTGGTCCTGCTTTGAGCAGGGGATGACCTCCTGCGGTCCCTTCCAACCCAATTTTCTATGATTCTGTAATTTCCTTTTTTCTTATCCTACCTTTCAAGTAGAAACATGTTTCCCATCATCTATCTCAACTTGGCCAGTCAGTATTTTGGTTTCCAAAGGATCATACAAATGCCATGCCAGATAAGAGCAGTGCTTCAATGCAGCAATGACTATCTTCAGAAAAAAGTTGTAAAGAGTATTGTATTTTTATAGGAAATAATTTTTTTTTTCTAGCTGTTGTCAGTTAGTAGTTAGTTTATATTGAAAAGTAAGCAGGGATATTTTCTGTATTTAAAAAAGTCATAAAAATCCATCCTAAAGATGTTATTATCTCTATCTATATAATCCTTTTGTGAATCCCACTAAGCTCTGGGTTTTAATCAGCTATTGTGGCAACAAGTTCCACATTGCTTGTGATACAAAACTTTAACAGCTTTTAAATTTCCTGCCTTTCAAGTTAAGTGGATGTTGGCTTGTTCTTGTATTATAAGTAGAAGTAAATAGCATCTTGTCATCACTTCATTCATTATGTCCATCCCTAACATATATCATTTTATTCATCTTGTCCAAATTAAAAAATCCCAGCTTTTTGATCTCTCTTTATATAACAGTCTCTACATGTTTCTGTTTTCTTTCATCACCTGAATCTCACATCTTTTTGTTCCTCCAGTTTTGAGCTAGGAAGACCTAAACTAAACATGGTATGAAAAATGAGGGCTTACTGTTGATTTATATAATACTAAAATATTTTTAGTGTTGTGTGTAAGCCTTCCATTGATAACAATTGTTTGAAGTTGATACCCCTGAAAAGTTTCTGAACTAGCCTTAGGGAGTATAGGTCAGTTTGGCCCTTTTTGGGGGAATGTTTAATATATATATACTCCCGGCAAAGGAACTTTTTTGTTAACGAGTTCCCAAGATTCATTCTTTCATGTCTAGATTGTCTGGAGAGATCAAACATTTATTTCTTGTATTTCTTCAGAGCATTTTTTAAGAATACAGTTTTACCCAATAACTCTTCCGAAAAGAGTAAAACTGGGATAGGTACCACTCCAATATCGTCTGTGATAAAAGCTGCTGTGAAGAAAGCAAGCTTTTCTGCAACATCCTCTTTATCCTTAGTGACTATTTGCTCTTTTTGCTCCTTGGTAGTTCAGAAGATCCATTGGCTGGCCCTTGTGCTTCATTCCCACATAAAGAATTTATGTTGGTGATCTGTGTACAAAGTTGAGGGAGAGATTAAGACTGGAAACTGATTAATCCTCTGTTTTAGAGGGACCAACCTGGCACCATTAATCCCTTTAGCAAGAGAGCAAGGAAGACATTCTCTAAATAAAGCATCATTGTAGTCAGTAAGATCCCACAATCATCTTCCACCCCAGTATTCTATTTAGTTGCTCCTTTTTTTTCTACTCATGAACCAAAACTTGCCAGTAGTAAAATAAATTATCATTTTAAATTATCAAAAAAGCTGATTTAGATCAAATTTCAGGAAAAACTTGCTAATAGTAAGCACAGGAAGACAATGGCACAGGATGGCTGAAGTAGTTGTGGAATCTCCTCCTTCCTCTCCTCAAAGGGAGGTTGAATAAGTAGGTGTTGGGGGGTGGTTTAGGAATCACACATTCTGCATCTGTGCAGTAGGTTGGACTGCTTGGCCCTTGAGGTCCCTTCTAACCCTATAATTCTGTGCTGCTAAGTACTGTGTACTTTTTGGCTTAGTACAGACTGTCAAAAAGCTGGAATTTGAATTGATTCAATTTTTGCAGGTTATTCTAAGCTGCACAGATTGAACCAATAAGCAAGTGACCAGACATTCATTTCTGATTCCAGAAATTCAGCCATATGCCCGCAATGGCCCAGGCCAGAAGCTGGGGAGCACTACAGCATACCTCCCTGCTCATTTGGAGCAGACAGCTTGGGTTGAGGCTAGCCTGCCCACCCTGAGAAGGGGTGGTCTGTGGGGGGAGGTGCATAGCATCCTGGGATGCTGGGAGGATGTGAGCTGGGAGGATGTAAGTCCCTGATGCTTTAGATTTTAGTAGAAGTAGGATTGTGTATTTCATAAAAATGATCCCATTTCTTTTAGTGCTTAGTGGCTCAATTTGTTGCACTTTTTGTAGCATAGAAAATTAGGCTTGGAAGGGACCTCAGGAGGTCTAGTTCAACCCCCTGGTCAAAGCAGGACCATCCCTAGCTATATTATCCTAACTAAAACTTTGTCTTGCTGGATCTTAAAAACATCCAAGGATGGAGATTCTACAACCTCTATGGGTAACCTGTTGTAGTGCTTTTCTAGCTTCCTGGTAAGAAAGTTTGTCCTAATATCTAACCTAAACTTCCCTTGCTGCAACTTGAGACCATTGCTCCTTGTTCTGTCATCTGCCACCACTGAGAACAGTCTAGCTCTGTCCTATCCTCTTCGGAACCAACCTGCAAGTAGTTGAAGGCTTCTATTAAATCCCCTTCATCTTTTCTTCTCCAAATAAGCCTTGTCCCTTCAGAAGTCAAGCACCTGAGCCCTCTAACCAGTTTCATTGCCCTCTGCCCCAGGCTCTGTGCAGCCCACGTGCAGCTTTGTGCTACCGGGAGGAAGCAGTGCAGGCTGAAGTCAGCTGCCTTTCCTGCCCCCTGCTTCCCAGGACCTCTGGGCTTCGCCTGGTATCATAGAGCTGCATGTGGGCTGTGCAGAACTTGGCATTAGAGGCAGTCGCAGGGCTGCACTCCTCGCTCCCGCCTTGCAGTGCTGGCCAGAGGCACACATGGTCCTGTGTGGGCCATGAATGCTCCAGGGCTGCCGCTGCTGGGCAGCAGCTGTGTACTGTGGAGGGAGTGTATGTGTGGGCCACCCTCCCCCACTCTCTTTCACACCCACACCCTGCCCCGCAAAGCTCCATGATCCTGCCACCACCCTGGGCATGGGCTCTGTGCTCCCACCCAGCTGAGGCCTCCTCCTCTCCCTGTCTTGTGTCCAGAGTGAGCTGGAGGCTGGGGAAGGCACGCAGGTCCTGGGGGCGGCAGCATCTGCAGTCCCACCTGGAAACTACGTGCTGGCCTGGCTGGGCCCTTCCACCACCCCAGTGGAGGGGGAGATGGATGGGGCCATTTGTGTGACCCTGATTAACTTGTACCACTGACAGGTTATCTGCGTAGCACTGGTGGTACACATACCACAGTTTGGGAACTGCTCTATTAAGGAATTGTGATGGACAGCCCGATTTTTTTTTGAAGACCCTTTCCCCAGCCCCCAAGAGCCAAAGTGTAATTCAAACTCCACTCCAGACGTAGCCTCACCAGTGCTGAATAGAGGCAAAGAATCACTGACAATGCTCCTACTATTGCAGTTTAGTATGCCATTAGCCTTCTTCGCAAGGAGGGCACACTGGTGGCTCATATTCAGCTTACTGTCCGCTATAACCCCCAGGTCCTTTTCTGCAGAGCTGGTTTTTAGCCAATCAGTCCCCAGCCTGTACAGGTGCATGGGATTATTCTGTCCTAAGTACAGGACTTGGCATTTGTCCTTACTGAACCTCATGAGCTCTCTTTTGGCCCAGTCCTCCAGTATGTCAAGGATCTGAGTCCCATCCCTAGCCTCCAGTGTATCTGTTATTCCCTGCAGCTTGGGGTCATCTGCAAATTGGTGAGGGTGCACTCTATGCCATCTTCCAGGTTGTTGATCAAGATATTAAACAAAACCCTGGGACTGATCCCTGGGGCACTCATCTTCAGACCGACTGCCAGCTAGACTTCAAGCCATTGATTATTACCAGGGATCCTTGTTTTCTTTGATTTTAAAAAATCCCCAATTTTCGGTTAAAAAATGGTAACCCCAAATCCACATTTTTCAGTGATTTAAGCAAAACACCACTTATATATCTAGATATTAGTGTGTGTATATATGTATACACACACAAATATACACTAATAACTTTCTCTCTTTATATAAGTGGTGTTTCATTTAAATCATAGATAAATATGGATTTAGGGTTACTTTTTTAACTGAAAATTGGGAATGTTTTTAAATTGGAGAAAACCAGGATCCCTGATTATTACCCTTTGAGCCCAATGATCTAGCCAGTTTTCTATCCACCTTACAGTCTATTCGTCCAACCCATACTTCCTTATTTTGCTTGCAAGAATGTTGTGAGAGACCATATCAAAAGCCTTGCTAAACTCAAGGTATATCATGTCCACTGCTCTCCCTGCATCCACAGAGCCAGTCACCTCATCATAGAAGGCATTCAATTTGGTTGGGCATGACTTGCTGTTGATGAATCCATGCTGATTGTTTCTAATCACCTTCTGCTCCTCCAAGTGCTCAGAAATGGATTCCTTGAGGACCTGCTCCATGGTATTTCCAGGGACTGTAGTTCCCCAGAACTGATATGTCTGTAATTCCCCAGATCCTCCTTTTTCCTTTTCTTAAAAGTGGACACTATATATGCCCTTTCCCAATCATTCAGGACCTCTCCCAACTGCCACAAGTTTTCAAAAAAATAATGGCCAGCACCTCTGAAATTAGTCAACCTTAGCCAACTCTCTCAGCACCCTCAGGTGCATCACGTCTGACCACATGGACTTGTACATGTCCAGCTTTTCTAAAACTAGTCCCTAACCTGTTCTTTCACCACTGTCAACCAAAGAACCAGGTGGTTCTTTCAACCATCTCCCCAAACCATGCCACCAGTTATGGGAGCTGACTTTGCCTCTGAACACTGAGGTGAAAAAGGCACTGAGTACTTCAGCATTTTCCATATCATGAACCACTTGTGCCACCTGAGACTGGGGGGCACAGTGACTGCACTGCCTGCAGGTGGCCGCAATGACATTGGCGGTGAGGGTGGGTTGAGCGGGGACTGCCCACAGTTGGCTGCAGTGATGTCAGCGGCAAAGGGGTGGGGGTGGCAAGCGGCGACCATCCGCAGACGCCAGTGGCAGCGTTGACAGCAGCCAATCTCGGGGGGGGGCACATGCCTCCCACCCTGTGTCCCGCCTACACATTGCCTGTGTTTCACATCATTTGTCACTAAGTTGCCTCCCCCATTCAGTAAGGGACCCACACTTTTCCCGACCTTCCTCTTGTTGCTGACATACTTGTAGGAACCCTTCTTTTTACCATTTACATACGTCCCCTGCTAGATAATACTCCAGTTGCACTTTGGCCTCCCGGGTTCATTCTTGCATGCCCAAGCAACTCTCTTATACTCCTCCCTAGTTGTTGAAGTCCCCCATGAGAACCAGGACCTGGGAATCAAGAAACTCCTGCTAGCTGTTTGAAGAAAGCCTCATTTACCTCATCCTCCTGGTCTGGTGGTCTATAGCAGGCACCCACCATGACATCACACTTGTTGCTCTCCCCTTTGACCCTAACCCAGAGACTTGACAGGCTTATCTCCAGTTTCCTATTGGAGCTCTGAACAATCATACAGCTCTTTCACATGAAGTGCAACTCCTCCTCTTCTCCCTGCCTGTCCTTCCTGAACACTTTGCACACATCTATGACAGTGCTCCAGCCATGCAAGCTATCCCACCCAGTCTCTGTTGTTCCAATCACATTATAATCCTGTGACTGTGAGAGGACTTCCAATTCTTCCTGCTTGTTTCCCAGGATCCATGCATTTGTGTACAGGCACCTCAGGCCAGTTGCCCTACTTTCTCAGGAAGAAAGAGAGGGCCTCTCCTGTTGTCCCCTCCTGCTTGCGCTTCCCCCAGCCTCCTCTCTCCACTTACCTCAGGGCTTTGGTCTCCAATCCATCCCCTGGCAAACCTGGTTTAAAACCCTCCTCACTTGGTTAGCAAGCCTTTCTGTGAAGATGCTTTTCCCTTTCTTTGTCAGGTGGATCCTGTCTCTTCCTAGCAACCCTTCTTCTTGGAACAACATCCCATGGTAGAAGAAGCCAAAGCCCTGCTGGTGACACCATCTGCGCAGCCATGCATTGATCTGCAGGATGCATCTGCTCCTGCCCAGGCCCTTCCCTGGACAGGAAGGATTGAGGAGAACACCCTCTGAGCCCATGTCCCCTTTACCCTTGCACCCAGAACCCTGTAGCCACTTTTGATCTACTCAGAGTCACCCCTGGCAAGATTATTGGTACCCATATGGATAAGCAGCATGGGGTAGTATTCAGAGGGTCAGCTGAGTCTCAGTAATCCATGTGTGACATCTTGGATCTGGGCTCTGGGCAAGTATCAGACCTCCTGAGACAACAGGCCAAGCCAGCAGATGGGTGCCTGCACCCTGCATAAAAGAGTCTCCAACCACCATCACCCATCACTTGCTCTTGGTGGCAGGAGTCTCAGTACTCCCAGCCTTGGGGATGCCTTGTCTGGCCTCCTCCACCAATGGAACATACTCGTCCTCTGTTGATAGGGCTCCATGTCTGTTCCCCAGGCAAACTGCTGCAGGCTGAGATGGAGATTCCTGCTTGCTGCCAAAGATCACAAGCTTCCAGCTTCTTAGGGATCCATGTCTTCTTTCTTCTCCAGGCCAACTCCCCAGCAAACTCTCCATCGCTCAGGATTCTAGTTAAGAAAGGGGCTGAAGTAGTGGTCTAATTCCTGAGTTTTAGCTATTTACACTAATTATATGTAGGTTAGCTAGTCTATAATAATAATAGGCTTATTCTGTCTGTCCAGAGCACTCTAATTGGTTGTCTCAGCAGTGCTTACTGAAACAACCAATCAGAGTGCTCCAGACTGACAGAATAAGCATGTCATTATTACAGACTAGCTAACATATAATTAGTATAAATAGCTAAAACTCAGGAATTAGGCCACTGCAGCAGCCAGTTATGTTTTAAGAGTTACCTGTGAGCAATTGTCCATGAGTAACCCTTATAAGGCAACAGCTTCTGTGCACTTCTGATCAGCAGCTTCCCTTTTAAAGTGCTGCCCTTCTAAAATAGCTCTAAATGTATTTATGTCTATATCCTAGGACAATACAGTCTTCCCTTTCATAGATTCATAGATTCATAGACTTTAGGGCTGGAAGGGACCTCAGAAGATCATCGAGTCCAGCCCCCTGCCCCAGGGGCAGGAAGTCAGGAGGGATCATAGGATCCCAGCAAGATAAACATCCAAATGTCTCTTGAAGGTGTTCAAAGTGGGTGCTTGAACCACCTCCAGTGGCAGTCTATTCCAAACCTTGGGGGCTCAGACAGTAAAGAAGTTCTTCCTTATGTCCAGCCTGAATCAGTCGTGGCGGAGTTTGTGACCATTCGACCTTGTCATCCCTTGGGGTGCTCTGGTGAACAGACGTTCCCCCAGGTCCTGGTGAGCACCTCTGATAAACTTATAGGTGGCCACCAGATCACCCCTGAGCCTTCGCTTTTCCAGAATGAAGAGTCCCATAGCTCTCAGCCTTTCATCATAAGGCCTGTTTTCCTGACCTCTGATCATGCACGTGGCTCTCCTCTGTACTCTCAAGCTTCTCCACATCCTTTTTGAATTGTGGAGCCCAAAACTGGATGCAGTACTCCAGCTGCGGCCTCACCAAGGCCGAGTACAATGGGAGAATGATGTCCTAGGATTTGCTTGAGAAGCATCAATGGATGCAAGCCAGCATTTTGCTCGCTTTACTAGCTGCAGCATCACATTGAAGGCTCATGTTCATGTTGTGGTCAATCATGACTCCCAAGTCCCTTTTGTCCGTAGTGCTAGCCAGTGTAGCACTGCCGAGACTATAAGCATGCTGCAGGTTTTTCCTCGCAAGGTGGAGAACCTTGCATTTTTCAGTGTTAAACACCATCAGGTTCTCATCCACCCATTTCCTGAGCCTGTCAAGGTCTGCCTGGATCACCCTCCTGTCCTCAGGTGTGGATGCTTTACCTCAGAGTTTGTTGTCATCAGCAAACTTGGCCAGTCCACTTCTGACACCAATGTCCGCATCATTAATGAAGATGTTAAATAATACAGGCCCAAGGACAGAGCCTTGAGGGACCCCTCTGGTTATAGCGCACCACGACAATTGACTTCCGTCAACCCCCACCCTCTGGGTCCTACCACAGAGCCAATTCCCCAGCCAGTGGATCGTGGTGAGGCCGAGGCCGCAGTTAGCCAGTTTTGCTAAGAGGTGACCATGCAATATCAGATCGAAGGCTTTCTTAAAGTCAAGATATATGACATCAATCTCTTCTCCCTTGTCCAGGTGATAGGTCACCTGGTCGTAAAAGGAAATAAGATTGGTCAAGCAAGACCTACCCACAACAAACCCATGCTGGCTATCCCTCAGGATGTTGCCACTGGCCAGTCTGTTAAGAATGGCCTCTTTGCTAATCTTTTCTAAGAGCTTCCCTGGGATAGAAGTCAGGCTGATGGGCCTGTCGTTTGCCGGATCCACTTTCCTCCCTTTCTTGAAGATAAGCACCACATTGGCCTTCTTCCAATCTTTGGGCACTTCACCAGAGTGCCAGGAGTTCTCGAAGATCCGTGCCAGGGGCTGAGCTATGATGCTCGTCAGCTCCTTGAGTACCCTGGTGTGTAAACTGTCAAGGCCAGCTGACTTGAAGGTATCCAGGCTCTCAAGGTGTTCCTCCACGAGGTCAGCATTGATGGATAAGGTAAGGGTAAGGTATCTCCCTCACCCGGGCCTCCCTGTCCCGTAATGGGCAGGGGCGCCCCATGAGACTGATGAAAAACTGACACAAAGTACCCATTTAGCAAGTTGGCTTTTTCCTGGGCGTCAGTTGTCAGTTGTCCCATCTGGTTTAGCAGGGGTCCAATGTTGCCCTTCATTTTTCTCTGGCTCCCCACATATCTAAAAAAGGACTTTTTATTGTCCTTGATACTTGTAACTAGTTGGAGTTCCATCGCAGCCTTGGCTTTCCTGGTTTTGTCCCTGCAGGTCCGGACCAGTGCACAGTATTCCTCCTTGGAGGTAGATCCAGTCCTCCATCCTTTGTAGGTCTTTCTTTTTAGACACAGGAGGTCTGCTAGTTCCCTGGAGAGCCAAGGGGGCTGCTGTGCCCTTCTGCTGCCTTTCCTCCGAGCTGGGATAGACTTTGCTTGTGCATCTAGAATTGCTCCCTTGAGGAGCCACCGCTCGTCCTCAACTCCCCTCCCCTTTGGGTTGTGGTGTTTTAGGGCCTCACTGACAAGCCTCCTGAGCTTGTCAAAGTCAGCTTTCCTGAAGTTGAGGACTTCTGTATTGCTTTGATTTAGAATAGGAATGAACTATGCTAAATAAAACTTTTTAATGCTAGTGACTGTAGACAATATATCTAAAATTTTCTATTGGTACCTATCTTATTAGTGACAGAAAACAAATGTGTGTAAGTTATACTTTTCCACTCTCCAAATTGCTCTAAAATAGCTTATGTACACTGAGTAAACAAAATTAGTAGATTTACTTGAATAGTATGTTAATACATGGCATTTCTTTTATCTGCTATCAACATTTATATTATAAAATTAAAATGAAGTACATATCCAACTGACGTGAGCTAAATATATTGTGTGACAGGAAAGGGTGTCTGAAATTACTATATTTTCTAGTAATTTCAGACATAGACCATTGCAAGGATTTTAGCTGGGCCTGACTGAAGACAATTTGGGAGCTCTGGCTCGTTCAGAAGAGAGCTGCTTGCCTTTCTAATAGAATGGGTTGAGAAAAATGTGTATTCTTCACACTAACTGCCAAATTATTGATGAAAAATCAGTTTGCTGAATGGATTGGATCTAAGATGTATTACCTGTATTCATCCAGGGTGTTGGAATTCAGTGTCCTACTGCTGATGCTTGTTGGACCTTGAGTAGCACCATCATTTGCACCTTTCAGAAACACACGTAAGTGAGCAAACCGGGGCACATCTACAAAGAGGCACTGGGTTGCTTTGTTTAAGCTTCATCACAGAATCCTGAGATCTAGGACTGGTCAGCTCCTTCCTCATCCTTTTCCTAAAATCTGTAGCTAGAGAGGAGTGGGTTCTTTTTGCTTCTCTTTACAACATCAAAGAAACAATTTAACATATGTAGGTACTGTGTGGCAATGGGAACAATGTTTTAGCAAGAACCTCTACATTTCCCAGCAAAGCTAATTTATTTTAAATATCTTTAAGTCCCATCCTTCCTATCCCCACATATGTAATTGTATCTCACAGTTCAAAATAGTCAGTGGTGGGACAACTAAATCTTATTTTTATCCATGATTTCTGCTATGCTTTCCAGATGGCCTAGAAGCCTATGAGTTGGTGACTGATTACAGGGTTCTATAGGTGGTAGCTCAAAGTTTACTTGACAGGGAACAAATGGGAGTCTGTAACCAGCTTTAAGAGATCATTTTTTTCTTTTCCCAGGCCACAGCTGCTGTGTTGTCTTTTAGGAAGTTTCAATGGCTATCATACACTTTTGGCTTTTTTCCCCACTCTCTTGTTGGCAGCTGGACATCAACTGTGGCTTCCTAGCCTTTGGCTGTGCAAAACCATGGAAGAGTGCTGAAATTGTATACTAATGCAGAAAACAGTGTCATCTTTTTCTGCAGCAAATGACATATTCCATAAGTTCTGTGGTATGTTAGAAAAGTGCAAGATTCTCGGGTGTTAGAATCATTAAGCCATAGACCTGGAAATTAGATGAATGAGTAGTTGACACCTCTCAGACCTATTGATCCAGGCTTTCTGAAAACCCAGAAAGCAACTCAGTATTATCTGAGAATCATTTGCTTGGTTCTCCACAATGGTAAGAGCTGGAATTTGTTTATTTACTAGCTGAAATCCACAAAACATTTGTGATTAAATTTTTATTGCAAAATTATTTCATTAAATACAGGATTTTTAGTTATCCTTTGACCAAATAGTTTAATGGAATCAAAACTTCTCACCCTCAAAAAGACTACATAAAACTGTCCATGTATAAACACAGGTTTAGGAATATAAATGCATATTTTGTCAAAAATCTGACCTTGTGACTTGTTTATAGTCATAGAATAAAAGGGCCCTTGTACACATAAGGAAATCGCCCCTTGTAGTGATTTAATTGCCCTTTTAATGATTTAATTGCATAACAGTATAACAAATTACAGCAATATTCCTCATGTGTACAAAGGCCCTATCCGAAGAAGGTGGTGGGGATGGTGCAGAGCGTGCTGGAAGCCTGGGTGTGCTCAGGGAAGCTCGGGCTTGGTAGGCTTCCAGTGCCCCAGGCATCATCCCTGCCACCTTCTTCAGCTGCCAGCACACCCAGCTGCCCTTCTGCCACTTTCCTGGGGCAGCCAGTCCATTACCGGGTGGTCCCATGCAGTCCTGGTATATGGGGTGTTGGAAGCCCACCAAGCCCAAGCTTCCTTGAGCACACCTAGGCTTCCAGAGCCCCATGCACCTTTGGATCTGATGGGTTCTGCCTGTGAGCGGGAGCGGCACTTGCGCAGCTAGTATACTGCCAGAGTAGCCCTGTGGGTCACCACCACCTGCAAAGGGAAGCACTGCCCCATGGCCAGGGAGCAAGCTACCAGTGGGTTGCACAGATCTTGAGCTGTTGGAGATCCCTCTGCAGTGGCAGTGCCCCACAAGCAGCAACCACCTGCTGGCTACCACTGCAGAGGGAAGCACCAGGGCCCCCTGCAG